>NC_058405.1:51346868-51646868 GCF_002201575.2 Neomonachus schauinslandi | reverse complement strand
CTTTAGGAAGTTGCAAAAAAATTTAAGAATGCTTTTTAGATACTTATTTGCTCCAGAAATTTCTTATCAAAAAGTGTGTTTTTTAAAACATTGTGGCGGGGACGCCTGGGTGGCTGAGTTGGGTAAGTATCTGCCTTCAGCTCAGATCATGATCTCAGGATACTGGGATTGAGTCCCGCATCTGCTTCTCCCTCTGCCTGCAGCTCCCCCCCCCCCCCCCCCCCCCCCGCGCTTGTGTGTTCTCTCGCTCTCTCACATAAATAAATAAATAAATCTAAAAAAAAAAACAAACAAAAAAACATTGTGGCATGTTGTAAAATAGTCTTTTTTTCCTTCTATTGTACTCATTTTTTCATCCAATGTTATAATACATATGGTACTGTTTTTGACAGTTGTAGCTCTTGAGAAATATTTGAAAAGTCTCCACCCTCCCCTCTTCTTTGGCTAAGTGAAAGTGACCTTCCCTTCTCATTTTTTGTAGAGTTGGATTTTATTGTTAGAAGTTCTCCAGACTAAAAAAAAAAGTTCTCCAGACTTTGATAAATTGCCTTAAGTGTATTTATGTAAATAATTTGGATTTTATTCAATGTTACTTATTTAGAAGGGCAGTCTGCTCACAAATTAAACTGGTAAACTAGCTTGAATCAAAATGAAATAGAGATTGTGAAAGACTTATTTGCTCTCTGCAACTCAGGAAATGGTTCCGTCTAGAACTCGACAAAATAAAACTTTCCTAGCAGAAGAGCTCTTTACAGCCCAATGTTGTAAATGGCTTGTATTCCCTGAGGTGTCAGGAGGGGTGGAGTAGCCATTTAGCGCTTGAAATTTGTGTTAACAGTAAAGCAGAAGTGGGCTTAAGCGGCATTCTGAGGTCAGCAATTGTCCATTCTTTCTGAATGTGGTATCTAGGCTGAGGAGGAGAGTGGGTGAAGTATCAACTGGGCCCCAGCCCCTTAAGTTACCTGATACTTCATCTTAAGGACCTTACATTTTGGTAACGAAGAGATTTTCAAATAGAATGTCAATGATTTTAAGTAATTAAATATTTCTGAATTTTTCTCAGAAGTATAGCATGGCACATATGATATACTTGAAATGGTTTCATTTTATTTAACCTTTTCAAAGTAAATGAATGGGACTGGGGGTGACTTTTCATAAATTTTTTTTGCAACATTTATATTCTACAGTTGATGTATACTCTAATTTATATGAAGTAGACCATGAATCTTGAAAATGCAAATGTTTATCTAGGTTTACAAGGTACATTGCTGTATAAAAAAACAGTATTATTTAGATATTATTTAAGGTTTGGAAAGTAACTTTCAAAATACTTCATGGTTCAGGCGCCTGGGTGGCTCAGTTGGTTAAGCGACTGCCTTCAGCTCAGGTCACGATCCTGGAGTCCCTGGATCGAGTCCCACATCGGGCTCCCTGCTCGGCGGGGGGTCTGCTTCGTCCTCTGACCCTATCCCCTCTCATGTGTTCTCTCTCTCTCATTCTCTCTCTCTCAAATAAATAAATAAAATCTTTAAAAAAAAAAAATACTTCATGGTTCATTTGCTCCTTTCCTAAGTATTGGGATAAAGAGCCAGTAAAGTTAGAGATGTATTTATAGTTTTTAATCTTTAGTGGTTTCATTATCATATCATTTTTAAAACTGTAAATGACATTGTACTTAATATAAAGAAAATTTTAGTTTGATCTTTAGCCTGCACTTTGTTATTGTGCTGTATCTGACTTTTTATGCTGGAATGGTGACTGTTTTAGGATTAATGGCAGTTAGCATTTCCTTTTACTTCTCAGGGGGTTCATTTTCACAAATGTAAATCATAAAATATTTTGTTCTCTGAAAAGTAATTCCACTATAGGTGACTTGAATTTTGATAAAGGAATAACAATGGTTTCGTAAGTTTTGTGTGCGCACCTGTATGTGCAAATTTAACATTTTATTTTTGAATTCAGACTACTCACTATTAAATAAGTAACTTTGATTTAAACTTTTTTTTTTTTTTTTGCTTTATTTCAGATCTCTGGGAAGGTATTTAGCTAGTGATTTCTATGTCCAGACAGTCCTACTAGACGATCTTAAATCTTTATTTGTAGTTTAATCTTTTAATTTAGTAAAACTTTCTTTTGGATTTAAAATCCCAAGACCAGGATACATTTCTGATTTAGGATGTGTTGATGTATTGCTTTGTGTATAGCTTTTTATCTGTTTCCAGATTTAATTAAACATTTAATTCAGACTTCAAGGTTGTAATGGGAGTTGTTTTACCTTCGCTTTCCTGACATCTGTATTTATCACTGATACTCCCTTATGCCAAGGGATACAGATGACCCTATTAACTGGGAAGGTTAGGGCCCTGCCACTCAATCACCCACTGAGTAGGGCAGGCACTGACCCAGTTGTAAGAGCTGAAGTAGGAAGGAAGAGTGTGACAGAAAGAGATTGACTGCAGACACAGTCCCAGCACTCTGGGAAGGTACACAGGTGTGGGTAAGGGTGAAGGGAAGTGTCATGATGGAAGGCAGAATATAGGCTTAAGGAGTTCCAAGCAGGCAGTTGGCATCAGGGAATTTCAGATATGAGTAGGAATGCCATTTCTTTTATTTGTTTGTCCTTTTTTTTTTTTTTTTTGCCACTGCACATGAACCACAATTTTATTGTTCCTTAAAATCCTGCTTTCAAAGACTGTCTCTTTTCCATTTTCATTATTTTCTAGAATGTCTTGGGTTAGTTTATGGTGCATGTTTTGAGGGGGCTTTTTACCACAGCTTTGTAGGAAAAAGAAAGCACAAAGTTTATATAAAAGCAAAACCTCATTCAATAGAATGGCTGCTATAAAAAAAAAGACAGGAAATAACAAGTGTTGGAGAGAATGTGGAGAAATCGGAGCCCTTGTATACTATTCATGGGAATGTAAAATGGTACAGCCACTGTGGAAAGCATTATGGTGGTTCCTCAAAAAAATTTGAAGTAGTATTACTGTCTGATCCAGCAATCCCATTTCTGGTTATACACCCCAAAGAACTAAAAGGAGAGTCTCAGGGAGACTCTATACATCTATCTTCACAGCGACATTATTCACAATAGTCAAAAGGTGGAAATAACCCAAATGTTCTTCAGTGGATTAATGGATAAACAAAATGTATATACATACAGTGGAATATTTTTTCAGTCTTAAAAAGGAAGGATATTTTGCAATTTGCTACAACATGGATGAACCTGGAGGACATCATGCTAAGTGAAATAAACTAGTCACAAAAAGATAAATACTGCATGATTCCAGTTGTTGTATCAAGTGTAATCGAAATCATAGAGACAGAAATTGGAATGATGACAGCTAGGGGTTGGGGGAAGGGGGAATTGGGATATAGAGTTTCAGTTTTACAAGATGAAAAGAGTTCTGGAGATTGGTTGCCCAGCAGTATGATTATACTTATTGCCACTGAACTGTAGAATTAAAAATGGTTAAGATAATAAATTTTATGTATATTTTACCATAGTTTTTTTTTAAAGGCAAATTTGAATTTATATTTGGACGTGCAAGTGGTAAGATTATAAAAACCTCTGTAATGAGATTGAGGTTATTAATTTGGTTTATATTCACGTGTTAGGTGCTGGGGATAGAACTATGAAAAAAGCAGACAAAGATCCTCATAAAGGTTACGGTTTAGCGCAGGAGGCAGATACTGGTTGAACAAGTAAAAAGCGTGCTTGAATGTTACATGCATACCAGGGAGACCCCTGACAAAGTAGGTGGAAAGGCTACACTGAAAAGGCTTCTCCAAGAAAATGACATTTAAATAGAGACCTGAAGGATGAGTAAGCAGTGGCTAGGAGGAAGAGAGGAGTGGAAAGGGAGGGGAGGCACGAGGGAGTAGCATTTTGCAAAAGCTCCAAAGCAGGGCAAGGAAGGGTATCCTTTGGGAGATGAAAGAAGGCCCTGAGGGCTGTGATGTATGAAAAGTGGGGGAAGGTGACCAGGGCATGTATCAGATTATATAAGTCGTTGTAGGCCATTGCAAGGATTTTGAATGTTGAGGCGCTGGGGTGGCTCAGATGGTTGAGCGTCTGCCTTTGGTTCAGGTCATGAACTCTAGGTCCTGGGATGGAGCCCCAAGTAGGGCTCCCTGCTCAGCGGGATGTCGCCTCTGCCTCTCCCTCTGCCCCTCCCCCTGCTCATGCTCTCTCTCTGTATCTCTCTGTCTCAAATGAATAAATAAAAAAAATCTTAAAAAAAAAAAAGGATTTTGAATGTTATCTTAAGCAGAGATGGCAGATGTTGATGGGTTTTAACCCAGGGAGTAGGGAGGTGGAACGGAGTAGAAGGAGAAAAATCCTTCATCTTCTCTTACAATGTGGCTTTTAAATATGAATTACCTACTTAATCTGGTGCTTGAATGCCAGAGGGAAAAATGGTTCATTTATATTTATTCAGATGATATATTGGTTGCCAGTGTGACCTGTTGATGTGATAAAACTTCAACAGTGAATTTAAGGGGATTGTCAAGGGCAATTTAGCAGAGGTGATTTTCACCTTTATTCTCTGGCTTGGTAGTTGAAACCCCAGAAATGGATGGATTTGCCCAGGGAGAGTTTGGAAAGAGAAGAGGGCTTTCAGTGGAATCTTTAGAACCTCTTATGTTCAGTGGTGAGGTAGTGGAGGTAGGGCAGAGAAAACGAAGGAAAAGTACTCCAGAATTGGGGGAAAACCAGGAGAGAGCATTTATTAGGTCTAACAAAACAAGTTCCAAAAACATTAATTAGGTTTTCGCCCTGTGTGGTCATTGACTTTACAGATTTAGTGGTTTTAATAGGGGTAGGATTAGATTAGATTAGATTAGAATGAGTCAAAGAATGAGAGGAAAGTGAAGAAATGGAATATAGACAAATCTTTGAGGAAGTTTGGCTGTGAAGGGAGTGAGAAAGAATGGTAGATGGGTTTGGGGTTGTCAAATGATTGGATTTGTTTCTATGGAAAAGTGTGAATTTAAAGAATATCTTTTTTGGATCTATGAGATGCTTGAAAAATATATTACACACCTTGCTGATTTCCTAGATAGGATCTACCGAACACAAATATGACCTTCTCACGGACTTAATCTAGATGTGGCATTCTACATATATACATCTACATATATACAGGGCAGTCAGGCCTGTTGAGGTATGGAGGTCTCTTTGTCATTATACTAACTTCTGGTCATCTGGGAAGTAAAAATAGAGAATCCTGAGTCCCACTTAATCAATTTGAACCTTAGCTATAGGACTCAGGAATGTATGTTTGCACTGTGTACTTGTCTTCAGAGGATTCTCATGCATCTGTTCTGTGAATGGCCTTGGAGAACTGTTGCCCCGAGAATGCTCTACTTTGAAATTTTCTGAATGCTTTTTAATAGCTCGAGCATGATTTATATGAGATACATATGGCAAGCACTTAGGAAGGAAAGATTTTCAAAGTTTTGTCTTCTAGTATGATTGGGATAGTGGTAAAAGTTTTTGATTTTTTAGGATGAAACGAGCTTGATCCTTTTTCCTGACTTTCAAAGTGGTAATATGTTCCAGGTTAGTACTCTCTACCTGCTTTTCTTATTTCTTCCCTCCCTGCGCTCTAAGAAGCATGGTGCTTACTCCTGCCGAATTGCCTTTGTTTGCTCCTATAACTTCCTCTATTAATAGTATTCCTCCCCAGCTTCTGCTGAATACGACTGGCTCCTCGGCATTCAGGTCTCAAAGCAGCTGTCCCATATTCAGAGAGGCTGTCCCTATTGAAAGTAGGTTTTCTTGGTCACTATGTTACTTTGCTGATTTCCTTCATCACAGTTCCTTCAGGGACTCTGCCTGAATGTTAACATGAATCTATAGATAAACTGTATCCTGAGTCTATAGAACAGTGCCAGGCACATAGAAACTACTTAAATACTGAAAAACAAATAATAAAGATCATAAAAATCTTACACAGTATAAATACTGTTAACTTTCAGTTGGCCATTACTTCAGATATTGAAATAAGGACCACACATGCATAGATGTTGATTGTACGTGACATGTACTGTTTATAACTTGCATATGTCACTTACATATATTCTGGAGACTTTTTCGTGTCTACACCATTTTATACAGATAATCATTCTTTTTTTTTTTTAAGATTTTATTTATTTATTTGACAGAGAGAGACACAGCGAGAGAGGGAACACAAGCAGGGGCAGAGGGAGAGGAGAAGCAGGCTTCCCGAGGAGCAGGGAGCCCGATGCGGGGCTCGATCCCAGGACCCTGGGATCCTGACCTGAGCCGAAGGCAGATGCTTAATGATTGATCCATATGCCCCCAGATAATCATTCTTAACAGCTGAATAATATGGTATGTTCAGTATGATGAGGTACAGTCACTATAACATCTGATTTACATGACAGTTCTTTTTTTTTTATACTTTTGAACGATAGTGCTGAATTTCTCTCTACATCTTTGTGTATTTTTTTGTTAGAATAAATGCTTAGGATTGAAACTGCTGGGTGAGAGGATCTATATACATAAAGCTTTTTGATTGTGAAATTGCCTGCTGGAATTATATTCTTTTACAAAGCTCATGAATAGCGTATGAGACCATTTATTTCCCCTGTATCCTCTCTAATCATTTTATTCTTTGCTATTTTAATAGGTGAAAAACGGTATTGTTTTTCTGCTTTAAGGTTCAGGAATGAATATCTTTGAACATTTTCTATTGTGTTTTGCCACATTTCTTTTGTGAAGTGCATATTCGTGCCCAGCGCCCAATTTTTCTGTTAGAATGTTTGATTCAACAACAGTAGTTTTCCCCCCATATTTTACTACACAGATTTTTAAACATACAGCAAAGATGAAATTTTGCTCATGTATCTGCCACTTAGACTTTATCATTAACATTTTATAATATTTGCCTTATCATAATTTACTCTTTTATCTAAAGTAAATTGCAGGTATTAGTACATTTCCATCTGAATACTTTAGCATGCTTAGTATTGACCAATGTTTGTTTAGTTATTTTTTTCTCTTGAGGTAAAATTTATATAAAATTAAATGCATGAATCTTTTTACTTTGTTTTATTTTTTAAAGATTTTATTTATTTGTCAGAGAGAGAAGAAAGAGAGCGCACAAGCAGGGGAAGTGGGAGGCAGAGGGAGAAGCAGGCTCCCTGCTGAGCAAGGAGCCCAATGAGGGGGACTCTATCCCAAGACCTTGGGATCATGACCTAAGCCGAAGGCAGACGCTTAACTGCTTAACCAGCTAAGCCACCCAGGCATCCCTAAATGTTTTATTTTAATTTAAAACAGAATTGGAAGGGGCGCCTGGGTGGCTCAGTCGTTAAGTGTCTGAGTTCGGCTTGGTTCGTGATCCCAGGGTCCTGGGATTCAGTCCTGCATCGGGCTCACTGCTCCACCGGAAGTCTGCTTGTCCCTTTTCCTGTGCCCTGTTCATGCTTTCTGTCTCTCTTTCAAATAAATAAAATCTTGGAAAAAAATTAAAATAAAACAAAACAGAATTGGGTGTTCATTGGTCAAGATTTTTTAATGTGAGAACACACACACACACACACACACACACGGGGAGGGGAGGCAGAGGGAAAGAACCTCAAGCAGACTCTGTGCTGAGTGTGGAGCCTGACGCAGGGCTGGATCCTGACCCTGATCTCATGACCTGAGCTGAAATCAAGTCGGATGCTTAACCGACTGAGCGACCCAGGCCCCCCATTGATCAAGATTTTGATAAAGAGACCAAGGTTTCTGTCAGAGTGAGCCCACTGAGGCAGCTCCACGTTGTAGGGTCTTTCTTACACACCCACAAGATGTTGCCTAATAGTTCTAGTTTTGATTTTGTAAGTGGAGCATGAACTTTATTTTTTGTAAGTATTTGTGGAGTTTCAGTGTATGTATTTGGCTGTGGAAGCCAAACCCAAGACTAGCTTTTGTTTTGTTTTCTTTTTTTTATAGGACTTTTGGTCACATTTTCTCCTTCTTTTTCCTTTGCCTTAGCTTTGGTTATAGTGGTTTTAAATTTTTAGTAGTCAGATGTCATCCTTTTCCTTATCTTTTTACTGCCATTTGTGTCATACATAGGAAGACATTTCTTACCAAATAATATACAGATGTTTATATTTTCTTCTGGTGCTTTTCCTTTTTTTACATTTGAGTATCTAGTTGGAATAATGTGGTATAGGGATTTTTTTTTTAAAAAGATTAACAGTGGTTTGAGATCATTAGCAAATACTGTCTAATGAACAGTCTTCCCTTCTGTGTGTCTTTTTCTGCAACAAAATAGAATTTAATGTTTTTATTGATGCCATTTTTTAAATAAAGATTTAATTTTTAAGTAATCTCTACACCAGTGTGGGGCTTGAACTCACAACCCAAGGTCAAGAGTTGCATGCTCCGCTGACTGAGCCAGCCAGGTGTCCCTGATGTCATTTTTATTATAATCTATGTTTGTATATAGTATCTGCTCTCTGTTTTTGAAAGTATCAGATGTCTTTTTTTTTTTTTAATTGGGCTCCATTCTGGGCTTGAACTCACAAACCTGAGATCAAGACCTTAGCTGAGAGGAAGAGTCAGATGCTTAACTGACTGAGCCAGCCAGGCACCCCAAGAGTATTAGATGTCTTTTTAAAAAATACCCTATTCTATTTAATCTCTCTATTCTTACATTTAGATACTTGAGATAATTTATTGCCCACAGGCATATTGTTTTTCACTATTTTGTTTTTTAAGGTTTCATCACTTACATATTGTTTCTTTCAGCTGAACTTTAGCAGAGTCTTGAAGAATGGGGAGAAAGGATAGTGGGGAAACAGTAACAAGAGTCAAGGCAGGAGAGGTTGGGAAGTCCTGGGGACTTATTTCTCTAATTTGTAATTGTCTGAATTCTTAATCTGTAAAGCAGATTATACATGTTTATTTTAGTATCCTTAAATTTGGGAAATGTCTCTTAAGGTGGTTCAAACTAAATTCGAAAGTTCAAAATATTTATGAGATTTTTAAAGTTTGGGATGTTATTGAAATGGCATAGGATTCTACAGTGAGAATGGTTTTTAATCCTGGCTTTAAAGGAGCAAGTCATAATTTTTGAGCACCTGTGTGTATCCTCTGTTTTATTCTTTCTTATGTTTGGGTGATTCTTCAGATCAGAGCTGACTCAGCTGGGGCGAGATACATAATCTCAGGTGGCTTCACTCACATGGCTGGGGGCCTCTCTGTGTAGTTCTCATACCTTACTGGTGGCAGGAGGGATCCCAGCAGCAAGAAGGTAAGCCCCTGTGTTCTTATACTTTTTAGACCTGTGCTCGTGTTTTGTTATTATTCCACTGGCCAGAGCATATCACTTGGCCTAGCCCATATTTAAGTGATGGAGAAGTAGACTGTGCTTCTTGATGGGAGAAGAGGCAGAGTCATATTTCAAACTGAGAAGTCTGAACAACTTAGTACCTATTACTACAGTGGTTTACCACAGGAAGTAAAGGAGTTAGCTACCTGGATATCTAACAGAAAAGCCTCCCTGGCAGAAGAGACTGTGCACAGACCTAGAGGGGAAGAATGCTTGATATGTTCCTGGGATAGCAAGGAGAGGTCAGTGGGACTAGAAGAGAGGGAGCGAGCAAGAAGTAGTAGGAGATACAGTCATAGAGGTTCGGGCCAGGGTAGGATCTTGTCCTTGTAAGCTGTTATGAAGACTTACTTTTTTGTGTGAAAAGAGGAGCTAAGGCGTTTTAAAGAGGAGTTTTAAAGTAGGAGAGTGATAGAATCTGACTTGTGTTTTTAAATAGATTACTGCTGGCTACTGCTTTGAGACTAGATTGTAGGGAAAGAAGAAGAGAAGCAGGAGGGCTCCTTAGACTACTACAGGGATGCAGATAAGAGCGGACAACAGCTGGCCGCACGATAGTAACAATGAAGTGGATTGATTCTCGGATTCTATATATGTTTTGAAGATTGAGCCTACAGGATTTTTTGACATATTGGATATGACTTTAGGACAGAAAGACGAATCGGTAGCCAAGGTTTTGGTGTGAGCAGCTAGGAGTATTCACTCTCCACCAGGACAACTGGAGAAAACTGGGTAGAGTAGGTTTTGGAGAAAAGACCAGGAGTTCAGGTTTGGATCTGTTAAATTTGAGAAGACTATGACATTTGAATGGAGGTGTCAAGTTGGACAGAAGAGTCGAGTTCAGGAGCAACACCTGGAGATAGAAATTGGAGAACATTGGGGGGTACTGAGGTGGCTCAGTTGGTTAAGTGTCTGACTCTTGGTCTCAGCTCAGATCTTGATCTCAGGGTCTTGATCTCGAGGTTGTGAGTTCAGGCCCCACGTTGGGCTCCAAGCTGGGTGTGGAACCTACCTAAAAAAGAGAGAGAGAGAAAAAAAAGAGAAATTTGAGAACATTGAATGAAATACTGAGAGCGTTATGTATGTCTAAGAAGTATTTCTTGAAATGACTATAAGTTTAAAATACTTTTAAGTTTTAAAAGTTTCATTTGTACCAGTGGTATGGTTTGAAGTAGGGAAGAAGAGCGGCAGAGCATCCTTTATGATGATAGTAAACTGTGAGTTTAAAGAAGTCATTAATTGTTCCATCTGTTCAGTATTACGAAACATGAAAGCCTCTAGGCTAAATATCTTATTTGAATATTCCTTTTTACTGAAACATTTACCAGTTTGTTTCTAATTAGGGAAGTTTATTGACCGAAGGCTGTGTAAGTAAAGGCCTGAAAGGGACAGAAGACCAAAAGTTGAGGAAAAGAACCATGATTGGATAATCAGTCCTACTCTCTTAGAGAGTTTTTCTTTTTTGTTCACTCCTTTGCTCTCTGTGTCTGTCTCTCTCCCTTTACTCATTGTCTATTAACATAATGAGATGTTCAGGTATAAGCACGGGGACTAACCCAGAAACTGTTCTCTCTCAACAAATGTAAAGCTTACTGCTCCAGCCTTGATCACCAGACAGGGCTGCCAGACCAAGCCTTGGCCAACCTATTCATAGATCCGGACTGTTCAGGAAAGTGAAGAAGAGGCCTTGCTTTTTGTGTAATTTAGACCTATACAGAAATGATCTGAGAATGGTTTGGCTTGTGTGGAAAAGAAGAAAACAGATTTATCATTGAGCCAATATTTAGTTCAACTTCCAAATGTTTTCATTCAGCAAATATTTATTACAGAACTGTTGTCGGTCAGGAATGCTATCAGGCTAAACTAAATGACCAGTGAGACCTATAAACAAATGATTAAAAAAAAAAAGAACCCAAACTCTGTGTTCTTCACCAGATATTCCAGCAGAGTGGGCAGGAGGAGTTATGAAAGAAATCAATTCACCTTTAGGTCCTCAAAACCTATCAGAGTGCTTTGCACATTTTAACAATGCATAAGTGTATAATAGGTGAGTGCATAAGCAATGCGATTCATGCATCTGTTAGATAATTTACAACATACAGAGGGAGGTACAAAGGAGAAAGTGACCATTTCTTCCTTGTAGTGATGGAGAGAAGGGCTTTGCAGGAAATTCACTGGGTAGGGAAGGCCTGCAAATGTGGAGTTAGAAAGCACAACATGCTCTGAATAAGTTCAGCAAAGCTGGATTGTGGGGTGTATGTTGGGAGGTGGGAAGGCCACAAGTGAGGCTACTATAGGGTAGACCAAAATCAAGATGCAAAAGTATCTTGTATTAGGGGGCACCTGGGTAGCTCAGTCGGTTAAGTGTCCGAGTCTTGATCTCAGCTCAGGTCTTGATCTCAGAGTTGTGAGCTCAAGCCCCACGTGAAGCTCCACACTCAGCCACTTAAAAAAAAATCTTGTATTGGAATTTATTCTGTGGGTACTACAAGGCTATTGAAAGTTTTTTTAAACAGGAATATTAAGAGGTAGAATTCATGAGACATTCTTAAAAAAAACGCATTCTTGAATTGGGAAGTCAGATGTTGACAGAATTTTTAAAGTTATAAACATATATACTGGAAGTAAGCACAGCTAACAAGTCATATCATTTATGGTAGAATCTGTTTTATCCCTTTCAGATAACATATATGATCTTAGTGTAGGTACAACCTAAACTAGATCATTAAACTTACACTAAGGTATTCAAAATATGCAGGATGGCGTTGGTTGGTTTTTGGAAGAGAAAGAACATATTTTTGCTTTATGAAATTATTGCAAACATTACTTTTTCTTTTTCTTAAAAATTCTATTTATTTCTTTATTTATTTTAGAGAGAGTGTGCATGCAAGTGCGATGGGGAGGGGTAGAGGGAAAGAGAATCTCAAATCTCTGATGGTTTCTTTTCTTTTTTGACTGACATTTTAGAGTACTGGTCAGGTATTTTGTAGAATGTCCTTCAATTTGATTTTGTCTTCTCTTTTCTGATGATTATGGACTGAAGTAATGACTTTTGGGCTTTTGGTGTTTAAAAAAATTGTTTTATTTTCATTTTTATTTTTTATTTAAAAAATTTTTTTAAAGATAGAAAGAATGATCAGGGGGAGGGGCAGAGGGAGAGAAAGGGGAAGCAGACTCCCCGCTGAGCAGGGAGTCTGATGGGCTCAATCCCAGAAACCTGAGATCATGACCTGAGCCAAAACCAAGAGTCAGATGCTTAATCAGCTGAGCTACCCAGGTGCCCCTCATTTTCACTTTTAAAACTATAAAATTGCCCTTTTTTTTCACCATACAGTTCTATGAGTTCTAACACGTGTATAAATTTGTGTAGCCACCACTATAATCAGGAAATAGAACAATTCCATCACCCCTCAAAACTCCGCCATGTTCTCCTGTTATAGGTCACACCCTACCCCCTAATCCGTGCCCCTATAACCACTGATAAGTTCTTCATCGTTGTAGATTGGTGTCTTAGAGAATGTCATGTAATGGAATCATAGAGTATGTAACCTTTGACATTAGCTTCTTAGACTCATCATAATGCTTTTGAGAGTCCTCTAAGTTGTGTTTATCAATAGTTCATTCCATTTTATTGCTGAGTATGAATGTACTACTAGAATGTTTATCTCTTCCCCTCCCCCCCCCTTTTTGATAAGTATTTAAGAAATATCATATGTCCTCCTGGCACTGTAATAAGCAATTTAAGTGAATTTTTTGTGAAACAGGGATTATCGTTTTCCCCTTTACAGAAGTAAAAACATAGGCATGGAGTTAAAGTAGCCCTAGGTCATACAACTAATTAATAGTGGACTTGGGACCCAAACCTAGGTCACCTACTCTAAAGCCCATGCTTTTGGACTACATGGCAAGTTGCTAATGTGAGTTTTTTCATTTCTGTTTTGACCAGCAGTATAATTAAGAACAATTGAAGTTCTTGTTTCTTTAACATATTATAAAGTTCCCCTTCTTTTTGTTTATATTTAGTTTTTATTAAAGAGCAAATATAATAGAACTATAATTTTTTTCATGTTGCTGGTTTATAATCTTTGGGGCTAAGCATTCTGTGATTCAGTTTTTTTTTTTTTATGTTATGTTAATCACCATACATTACATCATTAGTTTTTGATGTAGTGTTCCATGATTCATTGTTTGCGTATAACACCCAGTGCTCCATGCAGAACGTGCTCTCTTTAAAACCCATCATCAGGGGCGCCTGGGTGGCTCAGATGGTTAAGCGTCTGCCTTCGGCTCAGGTCATGATCCCGGGGTCCTGGGATCGAGTCCCGCATCGGGCTCCCTGCTGGGCGGGGCGCCTGCTTCTCTCCCTCTGCCTCTGCCTCTCTCTCTCTCTCTCTCTCTGACTTTCATGAATAAATAAAAAAATAAATAAATAAATAAAACCCATCATCAGGCTAACTCATCCCCCCACCCCCCTCCCCAACTGGAGGGTATTATGCTGAGCGAAGTAAGTCAGAGAAAGACATGTATCATACGACCTCACTGATACGAGGAATTCTTAATCTCAGGAAACAAAGTGAGGGTTGCTGGAGTGGTGGGTGGTGGGAGGGATGGGGTGGCTGGCTCTGTGATTCAGTTCTAAAGCAGAAAGTCAAGCCAAATAAATCATCAGTCCACAAGCAATTCTGAATTAACATTGAGTACATCTGTTTATGAGAATTAAAGCCATAATACTAAGCTTTTTCTTAATCTCCTTGTAAACAGGATCTTTAATTTGTGTTATAGATAAATAATATTGTATAAAAATAAACATAGTCTAAATTAGGCTAGTTTAAAATAAGAGGTTTGCCTTCTATCATATCTTAAATTTTACTAAGATTTCTTTCTTTCTTTTTTTTTTTTTTTAGAGCTTGGAGGTTTTGGGGTATTTGAGATGAGTTTTTTGCACTTGTGCTAAAAGCCCATTTACTTAAATATCCTCCTGTCATAGGATAAAAATGTTCCCGGAATATTAGTATAGGCTTTCTTGTGTTTTTAAAAATATCTTATTAGTGAACAGAAATAAGTATAATTGGGTTTTGGGGAAACTTACAAAATTTCCACTCATTCTGCCTATCTGGTAATTTTATGTATTACTTTCAGTAAACTAAAATTTTGATGAGGAGACTTCTTTCTTAAGTGTGGCCTTCGTGTGATATTTGTTCTCTGTTCCTCAAACACTATTCAGAGGACTTGGAGAGGCTACAAAATCATAAAACATCAGAACTGAAGTGGGTCTTCGACATGACCAGATCTCTGGGCTCTCCCAGTATTTGACAAGAAAGGAAATGGAGTCCCCAGCAGTAGTGTGTCCACAGTGATGGTTGGTCGTACCAGCTGCATGGTGTGGTTCCTGCCCTCAGACAGGTTACCAGTTTATCCGTGTGGAGATGGACTTGTACAAAATTAACTGCGGTACAAAGTGGAATGTTCTTGGCAGTAGAAAGGGTACTGCTTTTCTTAAACAAGCCCTCCCCTCCCCCCTCAGATCTTTTCTTGACTCATTCACTCTACACAATTACTTTCTATTTAGTTTCTCACCTTTCATTCTCTGTTAAACAGTCTCTAATCAGATGTTTTGTCTTTTTTTTTTTTTTTTTTTTTTTACCTCTGCCACAATATGAAAACTCTTCTTTCAGAATTCATAGTGACGTTCATGTTGCTAAATTCTGCTGGGGTTTTTTTTTTTTTTTTTCCTCCCCTCCTTAGACCTCATTTTATTTGATCTGTCCTCAGCATTTGGCACAATTGCTCAGTCCCTTTTGGAAACACTTTCACTCAAATTCCAGGGTAATACCTTATTTGCCTTGTTTTCCTGTGACATTTTTGAGTCCTCCTTCTTAGGCTTCTCTGCTAGCTTTACCTCAGCTCCCCCACCTCTAAATATTAGAGGGTCCCGGGGATCTGTCATTGTTACTTTTCTAGCTGTAGCTTTAATATCAGATACACATTTATATCATGTATATGTTAATGACTTCAGTTTATATATCCAGCCCATACTCCTGCCCTGGGGTTTAGGACTATGTCTGCAACTCCAGGACAATATATCCAATTTGACATCTCCACTTGGAACATCTCAAACTTAATGAGTTCAAAACTCAGCTCTTGGGGCTCTGGGTGGCTCAGTTGGTTAAGGATCCCACTCTGGATTTCAGCTCAGGTCATGATCTCAGGCTCGTGGGATCGATCCCCAAGTCGGGCTCCCCGTTCAGTGTCGAGTCTGCTTAAGATTCTCTCTCTTGCTCTCCCTCTTCTTTCCCCCCCACTTGCGTGCGCACTCTCTCTCTGAAATAAATAAATCTTTTTTTTTTTTAAGATTTTATTTATTTATTTGGCAGAGAGAGCACAAGCAGGGGGTAGTGGCAGAGGGAGAAGGAGAAGCAGACGTTTGAGCCACCCAGGCGCCCCTAAATAAATAAATCTTAAACAAAACAAAACCTGAACTCCTGATATTTCCACACCCCAAACCATCATCATCTGTAGTCTTTCCTCTCTCAGTTTGGGCAACTGCAGTCTCTCAGTTGCCAAAAATGGAGTTTTGAAGCCTTTCTTTCCCCACCGACTCTTTTCCATCCATTTAGAAATTTTGTTGGATATTCCTCAAAAACACAGCCATAATTTGATCACATCTTCCTCTTAGGCTGCCTCCTTTGTCTAAGTCATTATCGTCTTCTCTGGGTTATTGCATTAACTTCTCCTTGCTTCCGTCCTTGCCCGGTTGCAGTGTGTTTTCAACACAGCAGTCAAATCTTATGACTCATATGATGAAAACTGTCCAACTATTAAATCTCTAAACAGTGAGGCTCTCCCAACAGTTTTTAGTATTCTTCCTTCTATTACTCTTCTCTTTACTTTCTTTACTTGACCCACACTGGCCTCGTTGCTTTCCTTGAACATTTCAGGCAAGCTCCCTGTTAGAGTCTTTCTCTGGCTTACAGGCTTTCTCTGTCTAGAATGTTCTTAAGATAGCTCTGCGTGGCTAGAGGTCTTCACTCAACCTGGCAAAGTAAATCCTCTGTAGCTAGTCTGTCCAAAATGTCATATTCTCCTCTTTGCTGTCTTGTTTTTTCCTTCTTTGTCCTAATTACCAGCATAGTGTATCTTTTATTTATATATTTTATTTATAATTAACATGCTCTATATTTAGTTTGTAATGTTTATCACTTTCCGTTGCTTAGAATATATGCACCATGTGGGTAGGGATCATTTATTAACAGTGAGTCTCTTGCTATATGGCAAGGGCCTAGAACGATGCCTGACACATAGTAGGTGCTCAGTAAATATTCGTTAAATAATGAATACCTAGGAGTACCTCAGATCAGTCATTAACTTGATATTGGGCAAGTCAGTTCTCTCTGTAGATCTGCTTTCCCTATTTTTGAAATGAATTTGGGTTGGATCTGTATTTTTAGGCTTTCTTAAAACAACAAGGACTTAAATGTATGCAACATGAACGTCACTGTGAATTCTGAAAGAAGAGTTTTCATATTGTGGCAGAGGTAAAAAAAACTTGAAGATTTTTCTAAGAATTCAACTGCTTAACAGAAGTTTGAAAACCATGGTACCAGGTTTTTATTTTGTTTCTAGGGAATCAAAGTTTGTTAGTTTGTTTCTTTTTTAGCCACAAGTGATAACCACATCAGTTCACATTGTTTTTTAATAAGGAAGATTTCTCTGATAGCAGAGTGCAAGGTGAATTGGAAGGTAGGCAGTCGGTGGTAGGGAAAGGAACAGTTAGGATGTTGTTGTGATATTATTTTTCTACAGTATGATGCAGTAGCAAAGAAGGACCTTATGTTTCACTCTAACTCAATATAAAAAATAGAGGATTGCCTCTCCACAACATTTAGAGATTTTTGAATAGTAAGGTAACAAGTGTCTTTTTGAGTGGCTGTTGTGTGAGGACCACTATTTTTTGTTTGTTTTCTTTATTTATTTGAGAGAGAGAGAGAGTGAGAGAATGAGCTGTGGGAAGGAGCAGAGGGAGAGAGAGAAGCCGACTCCCTGCTCTGAGTAGGGAGCCTGATGACAAGGGGCTTGATCTTGGGATCCTGAGATCATGACCTGAGCCAAAGGAAACCGTTTAACCGACTGAACCATCCAGATGCCCCACTAACTATTTTAGATTCTAGGTTATATAGTAGCAGAGCAGTGGTTCTCATGTGCCTGGCACTACCCATACTATTGAATCTGTTTCAAGAGTAGGCATGAAGCTCCTTTAGGTAATTCAGAGGTACATCCCTCCTTACAGTCCACTAAAGTAAAAGATACATTGTCTTTAATACTGAATTTGTAATTTAATTGTAAGAGATAGAATATCATGTTTATATGAAAGTTGAGATTGCAGTCAGCATATTACTGGGGAGCATAATAAAGGATATAATTGTTCAATCAGTTCTTGGTTACTTTTGACAAGATAGGAAAGAATAACACCCAAAATAATACCTACAGTATCACCTTGTAACACAGGTAGCTACATGAATTCTGCAACATCAAATCATGGGCCAAATCACATCTTTAAAAAATATTTCAGTGCATAGTAAAATCCTGGTACGCTGTAATTTTCCCTCAATGAACTATTCTAGAAAAGTTATGTATTCATGTTTCTGAGTTTCTGCTGTGTTTTGGGCCCCGTCTTACTGATAGGAATACATTAGTAAGCAAAACCAGCTAAAGCCATGGCCCCTTTTGACTTTGGTATGCCTCTTAAAACACTCAGACACTTGTCCAGGAGGATGTTCCTTATGGATAGGTCCTAGTAATCTGTTTGCAGAAGCAGGGAAGGAGGCCTTGGTTTAACCAAGCTAGTGATAAATAATAGAGAATTCACTATCTGTCTGACATTTAAGCTCACATTTGGAAATGCACGTTATTCAGAACCTGGGATGATACTTTGAGAGTTGTTGACATCAATAAAATTAATTCTTTCCAACTGAAGTATTTGTAACACTGAATCTCATTCTTTTAAATTTTATTTTTATATTTGAGTAGTAGAGAATAGTGATTTTGGTCATTTATCATTTTAATGGTTTGATCTTTGCTTCTTCCATCTCTAGTAACGATAGCATGTTGGCTGCTGAACAAGGGGACAGATTCAAAGCAAGCCTTTTTTTTAAGCCCAGCTTTCCTAGATATGAACATTAGACTGTTCTTTATTTTCAGGTACTAGAAGTTTTCAGATTTGAGTTCAAAGAGAAGCAGTCACAATAAAAGGGAAGAAGAGAGTCCTCACTTACACAGTAAATTCCTTTTGCAAGTTCTATTTTAAAGAAAGAACAGGGTCTTAACTTTAGTTGGCATTCAATTCCCTCAATTGACCTAATCTTGCTCAGCTAATAGTTAAAATATAAATGCTGAAAATTCCTCCAGGCAGCCATGAAAACTTTATATTAAGGTATATACTGACTTGATATATACCTGATTTTACAAATAAACATATTCACAGTATGTACAGGTACATTATATTTGCATCACAAGCCTAAGATGCCACATTTTATTTATGTAAAAGTTTAGAGATTTACTTAAACTTTCTCATCCTGAAGCATTTGATACTGACTGCTTCTGTGAAGCATAATAACAGTTAATGTTTATAAAGTACTTACTTGTACCCAGTAGAATATTAATAACTGTATTATGCATGAACTAGATTTCTTTTTAGTCAGGTTTACTGAGATACTGTTTATACACAGTGTATAGTTCTGATTTTTGACAATATATATAGGTCATGGAACCAATATCACAATCACTATTCAGAATGCTTCCATCACCCCAGTTTCTTTGTTCCCCTTTGTAGTCAGTCCCTTCCCCACATTCCTAACCCCTGACAACCACTGGTAGGAATTCTGCCCTTTTTGTTTTGCCTTTTCCAGAATGTCACATAAGTAGAATCATACAGTATATATTTTGAGTCTGGCTTATTTCACTCCCTAATGCTTTTAGATCCATCCATGTGGTACCTGTATTTCAGAAGTTCATACCTTTATATTGCTAATAGCATTCCATTGTATGGATATACCACAATGTGTCTAACCATTCTCCAGTTAATGGACATTTGGGCTTCCAGTATTTGGTGATTTTGACTAAAACTGCCATAAATATTTAAGTAGAAGTTTTTTTATAGACCTATATTTTCATTTCCTTGGGCATATATCTAGGATTGAGACTGCTGGATTGTCTAATAAGTATATGTGTATCTTTACAAGAAACTGCTAAACTGTTCTCCAAATAGGCTGTACCATTTGCATTCTCACCAACACTGTATGAAAGGTATAGTCGCGCTGTATCCTCTCTAGCACTTGGTATTGTCAGGTTTTTTGTTTGTTTGTTTGTTTGTTTTTAAGTTTTTCTCCTGGTATTGTGACTTTAATTTGGATTTTCCTGTTGAGTAAGGATGTTGAGATTTTTTCCTGTGTTTATCTGCCATCTGTATCTCTTTTTGGTGAAGAGTCTATTCAGATCGTTTGACCATTTTTTTAAAAACTAGTTTGTTATGTTTGAGTTATTAAAGTTTTTTTTATTAAGCATAATAATACATGCACTGGTTTTAATGCTCATAATACTCCTCTGAGGTGGGTACTTATTAGCCTAAATCACAGATAAAAAAGTTAGGCCACAGGATTGTTAATATAGCCCAGGAACACACAGCTAATAGGTAGCATAGCTGGGATTTACACCCAAGCATATTGACTCTAGAACCTGTGCTGAACTGTTTGCCAATTTTTGTGTGTGTGTGGAGATTGATTTCTTGGGGCTGTGACTATAACCAGGATCCAGTTTCTGTAGGTGGTAATTCTTACAGGGACACCCCTGAGCAAAGGGACAGTATATTGTAATAGCAACTCTGGAATCATTCCCTAGGAACAGCTAGGATATTTGTTGCTGTTGAAGAAGGGTAATTATTTTCACTTTATGTCTCTTACTTCACTTCTACATACTGGTGGTCAAAAGTACTTCTTTTCAATTACTTTTCCAAATATCTGCCATTATCAAGTAATGAGGTACTTTATATAAATGGATTTTCTGAATAGCAGAAGCTTCTCTTTTTTTATGTATCCATGCTTCATAAGAGATTTCCCACACTTGTTATTCCCTTTGTCTTTTAAAGACCTTTATCATAATAATGCTGACTTCAAGGCACTTACTGTTTGGTGATACATTTAGGAAGCACATAGAACTTACTGACCGTATAGGATGGCTTCAGGTTTCAGGACTTTTAAAGTTATATTTAGGGGCGCCTGGGTGGCTCAGTTGTTAAGCATCTGCCTTTGGCTCAGGTCATGGTCCCTGGGATCGAGCCCCGCATCGGGCTCCGTGCTCAGTGGGAAGCCTGCTTCTCCCTCTCCCACTCCCCCTGCTTGTGTTCCCTCTCTTGCTGTGTCTCTCTCTGTCAAATAAATAAAATCTTAAAAAAAAAAAAAGTTATATTTATTTGTAGTTTTATAGGTTTTTAGTTTAGTTTTCTCTCATTATCCACTTTCTCATTTGTTTGTTCTGACATCATCCTTCACTATTCCCTCTTTCACCCTTATAACTTCTATTTCTAATTAGCTAAAAGATAATCAAATTATTGGGCTTACATGGATATGGTCTAAAATAAATTTCAGCTCTGGGAAACAACTTGGGAGTTTTCCAGTGAACATCCCCTGTGACTGTTCAAAGGACCTTTATTTCTTGTTTGGGATCCAAATAGTCATTCTAAATAAATGAACTCTAAAGTAAGCTAACCATGACGTTTGACAGTAGAGAAAGTGATGTGTTTTTCTCTTTAACATAATTTTTTATTAACAATTTATTAAACCATGGGGATTATCTTAGTAAAAAGGTAAATCAAACAGTGTTCAGCAGAGTGGAATAAATAGGCACTTAATGGGCAGAAAGTCGGTTCACTATCATTATGTTTTGTAGCAGTTTGTAAAGTTCTGTCTGAGTCAGTGACAGCTTGTCCTCTCAGCTGTGCCTCTAGTAAGGCGGAGTAATTACTTCCAAGTAATTAACTAAAGGAAGAAAACCTTGCCAAATCCTATTTACTTTTTGTAAAATATTAAGATGAAGGCTAGCTAGTGAGTAGCACTTTATCATGTAAAGCACTGTTGAAAGTGCTTAATGCTTTCAAGCCATTTTGACCAATTTAAGCTCTTACTTAGAATAAATTAATAAATATTCACCCAGGGGACAGGCTGAGTAGTTGTACTAACATTGCAGCTGCTTGGGCACCTTGTCAGATGTATGAGGACTCGGAGAGCAAAGCTTTGCTGTCTTTCATTGGCAGCCTTAGGACCAACCATGTATGGTGCAACATGGTGCCTGGCACGTGGTAGGCTTTTATTTGTGGAAAATTTTGTTTAAAAGGTGAAGAAAACTGTGACTATCGCTTGTAAGTAGTGGAATCATGAACCAGGATTGCATTGGTGATTTCTTTAAAATAGAGTTTTATAAAGCTTGCAGTTCCACTTAGAGTCACTTTGCTATATTTTAGTTTCTTACTAACCCTGGATTTGTTTTAAATTTTATAAATCAGATTAATTCATACTTACTTTTCCACTGAACTTTGAATTAGGAAATTAGAAAGTAGATTTTATGTTTAGTGAACTTGTAAATTGCATCTGATATTGTAGTTTGCTAGCTTTCCAGATTACATAGCAATATACCTCTTTCTTGTAAGGGTTAATGAGTAGCCTGGTTAGACTCACCAGCCCATTGTTACATTAAAAGCCAGAAAATTTGCTGTCTCCCTTCCATTCCCTCCCACATTGTTTATCTTTTCATAGTTTTACTTCACTTGATATATTAAGATAATTTTTAAAAGTTGAGATTTTATTTTTTAAAACAACATACAGTTTTAATTTTATTTCCTTGTAGATCCTGATTCCTTTTTGTTGTTGTTAATTTTAAATTATGGTAATTAACATGAGCTGAATAATGGTTTAATCAGGGTAGATCTTGCTCCGTGGCTCTACATCCCTCTTTTTTCTATACCTCTCCTCTGTTTTTACCTGTAGATTTGCATGTTTGACCTAGCAGAATAATTGGGTCCACAGCAACATGGGCGTGCCTCCCTTAGAAACACTTAGTTTCATGTATGACTCATAGGCTGAAGCACAGACACCACTTCCCCAATCTACAGGAGCCATTTTAACAGCATAAAACTTGCCGGACTGCTTTTTATTTTCAAGCCCAAAGGACAAAAAGAGAACAGGAATATTTGAAGGTAACTTATGATTTTGTGTGTTTGCTTCTGGCTGTTTCCTGAGCTGATAAACGGAGGGTGGCTCTTACCTGTCGAAGAACATGGCTGAATGTGTTCTTTAACTCTCTGAAAAAATGTGTGTAGTCAGTCACATGCCTGATTGCACTTAACTGCGAGGGGGAAACAAAGCTTTCAAAATCTGGAAAGTTTTAGATCTTCTTGGAAAAGCATTTTTTATGTTTTACATGATTTTTCTTTCTTTCCCTGTATGAGTTGAGAATAAAGGAGACTTTCTTTTTCATACCACAAAACAAAGTTCGGTCAAATTTTCATTTTTAAAAAATCTAATTGTATTTATGGGGATAGCCAGAAGTTAGAGTTAAGTAAACTGTACAATTCATGTGTGATACGGGAGTTAAGAAAAAAATTCAGAGGTACTGGTTCTGTTTTGGCATTTTGGTTAAAGGGAAGTCTGGGGGCAACTCAGTCATAGGTGTTGCTCATTGACTGTTCTGTCCTTTTCTTTTTTCTTAAGTTAATGAAATTATACTAAACATTAATTCTTGAAAACTAAATAGAAGTTTAAGGAAAATGAACAGTCATTTAGATAATAAGTAAAAGTGGTTATTAAATAAAGAGGAAGAAAGAACAGTTCATTTACTGTTAGAAAAAAAATAATAAAGTTTTATAATTCACACTGGAAACGTATTCTGAGAAACAACCTTAGATGCATGACTAGCTTCTGAGGAAACATGTAGTATTTCAATCTGTGTATAAAGAAAAAGTAAAGAGTACTGGCCTTCCTTCTATATTACTGTTCTTAAAATGTGTTTGAAGCAAAAAAGTAATACCTTTTGTGTGAAAGAAAAGATTGCTCAGTCTTTTCCTGGAATATTTATCATCATTGAAATTACGAAGTTCTGGCTAGTGTATATTCTGGTGTGCCTTGAAGTTCTCGGTCCTCTGAGAAGCTGGGTGCAGTAGTATTTTACTTATGAAAGCTATTTATGAAGTTAAAATTTGAATGAAAGTAAAATTTGAATGTTCAGTGATTATGAATAACATTTTTGGAAACCAAAAAGTCGTATTACTGACTATAATGATATTTAGCTAATTCTTTGGAAATTTGCTGTTGTTAACTTTGTAAGTGCTTGAAGACCTATCAGATAAAAGGGAAGGTATAAAGGCAGTTAGTTATGCTCTTGGAAAGGATCGTTACATTAACAGATCTCAATTCTGTGGTTTTGCAAGAAAGGCATAGCAGACATTTTACCAGTTCAGCTCTGAGCCATTTGCTATCATCTTGCTGGTTTAGTCAGCCTTTGAGTAAGTAGTGGTTGTATTTACTTCTACTCTGGTCTGTGTGAAAAATCTAATGAAACCTTTTTGCCTTTTTTTTTTTAAGTTTTTAAAAGCCAGTAACCCATCAGAGAAAAATCTAGTGGTACACAAATAACCAAATAGTTAAGATTTTATTTATTAAAGAGAAGTAGAAGAATTTAGTTTCTTAAAATTAAGGGGCCGTTATAATTTAAATAAAATGGTACGGGTCATATATTTCTGTCTCTTACCCATGTGACAAAGACTGAAGTGGGACTTCAAGGAGAAGGGAAGGGAAAAAAAAGCATGGAAGCAAGGGACGGCCAGAAAGACTTATTTAGTAGTCTTCTTCCCACTCTTTTCCTTTCATAAGGTTGAATATAAGTTTAAATTGAGTCATCAGAATTAAACTTAGAATTACCCATTCAAAGAACTGGAGCACTGAAAAAGACTGAAGATCGTTCAGTGGCCTCACTTTTATAGATGAAGACACAGTGGCTGGAGGGGTCTTGTGACTCGCTCAAGGTCGTGCAGCGCTTAGTGGCTGGAGCTGCTGCTCATGCTAGTCCACACTAACAAGTGATGCTTTGTTTGAAATGGGCTCTGTTTCCTTAGGAATAAATAAAACCTTAATTAAGTTGGTTGGTGATAATTTTGGTAGCAAGATGCAACCAAATGATTCTGAAAATGTGTTCAAGTTTTCTTTTTCATCAGAAGATGATGCATTTATTTAATTTCTACCACAGCTTGTTTTCATTATTATAACTTTTTCATAGTTGAAGCATTGTTTATGACATTGCTTGTTTAAAGATGGGTCTAGGGGAGATGGAAATTTAAGGAGTTGGGAATTTACTCTGAACTTGTAGATACAAAGACAGGTTTATTTTTGCCTTAGTTCTATCTCCTGTTCTTTTAGGAAGGCAAATACTGTTTTAATAAGATGTCTTATTCTTTTAAAGTGTGTGTGTGTATGTGTGTAAAACTTTGCATATGAGTTTACGAAATCTAGAAGTCTCTAAACTCTGACATTATACTCATTTTGAACTGAAACTTTCCAGAATTAGTAATCTCATTCCATTTGTTTGTCATATCTTCTACTCCTTTGAGAGTTTACTATGTATACTAGGCACTTTTAGAATCTTCTGGGCATACAAAATCTTTGTTAACTTTTTGATGTGTTTTATTGGGGTGGTTGAAATTTACTTTAGATCTGCTTTCTTTAAGTCTGAAATTTGTTTTTTTAAAATTACTTTGCATGTAACTGTTGAATCTCCTAAGTCTCCAAGTCCCCTAAGCCAATTCAGTATCAGACCCCCCACAATGTGGTTGTCGTTGTCCTAAAGAACAGACAGCACAGAAGTGGCTGGAAAACATGGGCCCTCTCCTCACAAACTTAGATTCTTTTTTTTTTTTTTTAAGATTTTATTTATTTGAGAGAGAGAGAGAGCAAGAGAGAACACAGGCAGGGCCAGGGGCAAAGGGAGAAGCAGACTCCCCACTGAGCGGTGAGCCAGACCTAGGTCTCAATCCTAGGACATTGGATTCATGACCTGAGCCAAAGGCAGACGCTTAACTGCTGAGCCCCTGAGCCACCCAGGTGCCTCACAAACTTACATTCTTACTGGGAAAACAGGGCGTGGTAGCATCGGGTTAAATAAGAATGGAACCAAACCACTGTGAAGTTACATTCAGGCTTAGACTATTTAGGTAGAGGTGAAACATGACTGAAATTTACAAGAGGGAAGAGTATGGCTCTTTAGGAATTACTAGTATTGAAGAATGAGTAGTATTTGCCTAGGTTAAGAGGAGTGTCTTCACCAATGAGAATGTAAGCTCTTTGAGGTCAGAGATGTTTTATTTTTTCTGTCTTTTTGAACCATTGACAAAAGTACGGAGCACATACGAATACAGTTACGATTTGCTGCATCAAAACCTCGGCTACTCAGTTGGGCAGATTCTGCTAAAGTTAGGGGTGGCAAACCTTTAAAAGGCATGTGGCCCTCAGCTTCGTCTGTCTGATGTCTGTACATCATAACCATTCAAAGAAAAAATGAACACCTACCTGGTAGTATATGTTTTAAAGCAGTAATTTTCAACCTTTGGTGTAACAGAGAATCACCTGGTTCCAACCCTGAGATTCTGATTCATTGGGCCTAGGGTTTGGTTTATCAGTCAGCATTTTTAATAATTACCCTAGATGATTGTGGTGCAAGTGCTTGTAGGCCACACTTTCAGAAAAAGAGTACAGGTTTAGGAAGAGCAATCAGTTACTTAGCAGTTTAATATTTGAATTTTTAAGCAACAGGGATATTTTGAAGCCTGCAGCCTCTGGTAAGTCAAGAAAGTGACTGTGGAGTAGTTTATTATCAATATTGGAACTTATTCAGCCTCTTCTCCCTACCCCAGTTATTCCTTTTTTTATTCCATTTTTTGCTATTCTGTGTCTTTAAGCTTTGTGGCTCTCCCTTTTTCTGCTTCTCTAATTCTGCTTTTCCTCCTGTCACACCCAAACCCACCACTATATTGACCACAGTAAATAATTAAGCTAATTATTTTTTTTCCAAATGTAGTTAGCCTATTCTTTATCTCAGTGAACCATCACTCTCCCAGTGTTAGTTTTTTTAGTACCATCTGGTACTTCATGGCCTTCTCTTCATTCCCTTATCCTTGGGTTTCTAGGCAAAACATTCCCTTCCTGATTTAAGGTAGCATTTATAGCCTTTGAAAATCCTTTTCTCCTGGGAAATAAACTTTTATTATTGGCAGTTGTTTGAGTCTGGGAAAGAGGTTTTTTTGTTTTGTTTTTAAGAACCATGTAATGCTTGGTTATGATTTTTGAGGTTTCTTTGGACATTTAACTCCATTACTGATTACATATTTGTACCTTATATTATATCCCATCTAATGGAACATAGGCGGTCACAGACTCCTGTAGGGATGGGAAGAACAGTCCATCAGTTGGATGGTCTGAAAATAATTACTGTTTCCGTTGTTTGGCCAGAATATTTTGTTCCTCTTCAAGGTAGCAGGAACTAGTATGACTTTACAAGATAAAAAGTCATGTAAAGTTCATTATCTGTGTGATGGATGCCCAGTCATATAGTGGGCCTTGTGTTTGTGCAAAGTTGTATAATTAAAAAAAAATCTAAGTTAAGGAAAATTTCTTATTTTTTGTGTTTTGGAAAACAGTCCTATGAACAGTGAAACTAAAACTATAAATATGAGGTGTTGAATTAATAACTTTATGTATCTTATTTTTTTAAATCAAAGTACTAAATGGAAGCTTATATTGTAATGGGGCTTTTCATTCTCTTTTTTGTTTTAAAACTGAAATGTACATGTAGGAGAATCTATAAAACATATACAGTTTGAATATAATTACAAAGTGTTTACCTGTTACACAGATAACCTAGGTTAAGAAGTAGGCCCCTTATGTTAGAAATCCCCCACTGCTGCCCCATGTTTGTTTCTTCTTAAAAATAATTACTATACTGACTTTTGTGATAACCTTTTCATTAAATTTTTACCCCTTTGAACTTCATGTAAATGGAATCACAGCGTATATATTCTGTAGTGTCTTGCTTTCATTCAACTCTGCGAGATTTATCTTAATTTTAATTGCCATGTTTTACTCCATTGTCTGTCTAGACCAGAATGTATTTACTGTCTTTTGTTGATGACATTAGATTATTTCCAGTTTGGGAACAT
Source organism: Neomonachus schauinslandi (assembly GCF_002201575.2). Lineage (NCBI taxonomy): Eukaryota > Metazoa > Chordata > Mammalia > Carnivora > Phocidae > Neomonachus > Neomonachus schauinslandi. The sequence goes on along the minus strand of NC_058405.1, from coordinate 51,619,262 downwards.
TCTTGCACACGGTTCATGGAACATATGTGCAAGAGTTCTCTAAGGCAGTATCATCACATTGAGGTATGAGAGTTGTTTACAAAGAGTGTGGAGAGAATGGATAGTTCAAGATAATTTAGAGTTCTTCATTATCTTTCGTAGGAACAGATGCCTGACATTGATGCCTTCTTACCCATTCAGCATCTTACTATGGTGTATTGTCCTGGGGGGGTAAAATCCTCGAGGACCCTAAACAGATGGGCAATTGATGCATTTCAGAGTAAGTTTTAGACATCAACATATTTGACCACTAAACACTTTAACCTGCGTGTCATTTATTAACTAAAGTTATTTCAAACAATTTTGAATTAAATTTTTAATAGAAGAAATACAGTATAGTCCCAGTTATGTACATAAAAACAATGTGATTTTTGATACATATGTATTGAAGCTATAAAAATACAGACAGATAGGGGCAACATCAAATTTAGAATAGTTGGGAGGGATAAATGAGATTAGAGAGGGATATATAGGAGGCCTTAGCTATATGTGGCTTTCTTTCCTTAAGAATCTGAAACAAATTATGGTACAATATTAGTGTAAATAAAGCTGGATGATGGCTATGTGAATGCATTCTCTTTCTCTTTGGCTGAACTATTTCATAATAAATTTTGAAATTTTGCTGTGTAAGGGGTAGTTTATTTTTGCCCCACATTTATAAATAACTGAGGAATAATGTTAATTTGATGAGGAACAGAAGTTGATTTTTTAAAAATGGTGAGTAAAATCTACATCATAAAGTATGTTAACTGCCTGCTTCAGTGAAAGATTAGCTCGATTCAGAACTAAGTTGTAATGACTGTGTGTCTGTCCCATATAACTAATAAGATGGCTCTAGACATTCTGATGGATAACTTCCAGTTGAGATCCATTAACAAGTTGGAGTTTTGTTTGCTATAAATAATTTAGTATTTAGAACCATCCCACATTCAAATATTATTCATAAACACATTTCAGGGGCGCCTGAGTGGCTTAGTCAGTTAGGCATCTGCCTTCGGCTCGGGTCATGATCCCAGGGTCCTGGCACTGAGCCCCGCATCGGGCTCCCTGCTCGGCGGGAGGCCTGCTTCTTCCTCTGTTCCCCCCTCCACCGTGTGCGCGTGCCTGCTCTCTCTTTCAAATAAATAAAATCTTTAAAAAACACATTTCAGGGCGCCTGGGTGGCTCAGTCGGTTGAGCGACTGCCTTCAGCTCAGGTCATGATCCCGGGGTCCTGGGATCGAGTCCCGCGTCGGGCTCCCTGCTCTGCGGGTAGCCTGCTTCTCCCTCTCCCACTCCCCCTGCTTGTGTTCCCTCTCTCGCTGTGTCTCTCTCTGTCAAATAAATAAATAAAATCTTTAAAAAAAAATAAATAAATAAAAAAAAATAAAAAAAATAAAAAACACATTTCAGAACAAAAAGATTCGTAAGACACACACAATTGATAGAGTATTAATTGACACTATTGATGAACTTCAGTAGGCTGTTACCCCAAATTAAACTTTTGCATCTAACCAGATTTATTGACATAATGTCTTCATCTTGCTTCCTTAAAATTCTTAGTATAATGATAGCAATTCCTGTATCTTTAGTGATTTTTTTTGTCGTTATAAACTTGATATGGAATCTCTATGTATGAGGTTTCCAAAATTTAGTAATGTAATTGTGGGAATTGCTATTAAAAAGGTGAAAACAGGGCGCCTGGGTGGCTCAGTTGGTTAAGCGACTGCCTTTGGCTCGGGTCATGATCCTGGAGTCCCGGGATCGAGTCCCGCATCGGGCTCCCTGCTCGGCGGGGAGTCTGCTTCTCCCTCCGACCCTCCCCCCTCTCACGTGCTCTCTGTCTCTCATTCTCTCTCTCTCAAATAAATAAATAAAATCTTAAAAAAAAAAAAGTGAAAACATAGATCTTAATCCAGGTTTTTGCTTTCGTAATGATCTCTTGGCTCTCTTTTTACGATTTTCCCCACAGTGTATGTCTAAGTAATAGCAGAAATGGCAGGGACAGAGAGGAACAAATGGAAGTAGAAGTCCTAGGATTTTATAGTAAGAAGGATTCTTGTTAAGTCCTGTAGTTCAGGAGAGTCCTGAACTTTTCAATCTGTGTAATCTACTGATTCGTTCCTTTTCAATCTGTATAATCTACTGATTCATTCAACAATTATTTATTATCTCTTAGGCATTATTCTTGATGCTGGGGAATATATCCATGAACAAAACATAGAAACTTTATTCATACATTATATACATATACTCTATTAATTAACTTCCATTTAAAATGTATTCTAATGTACACAAAGATTAGAGAAAGTTACAGATAAATTAGTGATCCTCAAACTGCTTTTGGTGAGACACTGAGATGAAGAAAGCAAACTAGGACTTATATATATATATATTTTTTTAATTTCTTTTCTTTTTAGAACTTATATTTTTAACAGCTTTATTTTACCAAGGAAATGTATCCCAGAGAGTTTTCTTTTCAATATAACGTTCTTCTGAGAAAGGATCCCTGTAAAGGGCATTTAATAAATAATAGTAGCCCATCCTTGTAAAGAATTCATATGTTGACAAATATAACCCCATGGAAACAAAAGCTCTTCATGGTCCTCAATAACTTTTAAGAATATAAATGGGTCTTGACACCAAAAGAATGTTGCGTGATTGCAACCAGTGTTTTAAATATCATTCTTACAGATTTTTTTTTCCATTCTTAAATTTTATTTAGGAAACTATGGTTAAGTAACTTGCCTAAGATTGGATAATTTAATAGATCACTGATACTTACAGCATTTGATTTAGTCTTTTCTCCTATTGATAATAAAGCAGAGTTTTACATAAATTAGAGTTTAAAAAAAAATCACAAGTGTTCTAAACCAGAGGTTTTTTTCCCTAATGATGAAGATAGATGATCACTTCTACCATATATTTATTTGTGCCCTTCCAAGTTCCTTCCACAAATAACAGCAAACGTCACTAAAATTGGGGAGAGTATTGGGGCACCTGGGTGGCTCAGTCGGTTAAGTGTCTGCCTTTGGCTCAGGTCATGATCCCATGGTCCTGGGATCTAGCCCCAAGTAGGGCTCCCTGCTCAGCGGGGAGTCTGCTTCTCCCTCTGCCTTTGCCCCTCCCCCTGCTTATGCTCTCTCTCGCTCTCTTTCTCTCAAATAAATAAATAAAATCTTAAAAAAAAAGTTGGGGAGAGTATTAAGTTATTATATTTATATTTAATATAAGTCATCAACTACAGTGATTATTAAATATGTAATATATATTTAATACAATTATATTTAAATTATTATATTTAATGTTAAAATATTAAACTTGCTAGTAAAGGAATGCAAATTAAATGAAATTACTTTTGCCCATCATATTGACAAAAAATCAAAATACCATTAAATGTGCCTGCATGTGTTCTGTTGATAGCAGTATTAACCAAAAAGCCTTCTGGAGAGCAATTGACTTCTATCAGATGCTTTGAAAATGTACCTATCTTTTGACATAATAATCTCAATTGTAGGACTCTATCTTAAAGAAAATTTAAGAATGGGAACAGTGATGAAACTATGAAGATACTTGAACCACTGGTTTTTAATAGCACAATAGTTTACGAACTTCATATCTTCCCAAAATTTGTTTTCTTTATACTCTTAAAAATTATTGAGGATTTATTCAAGAGCTTTTATTCATGTGAGTTACATTTATCAGTATATACCAATATTAGAAATTAAAACAATTTAAAAATATCGATACATTAATTTCCTAAAAAATAATAAACTCATTACATGTTTACTTAATTTTTATAAAAGACAACTGTGTTTTCAAAAACAAAAACTGTATTGAACGGAGTGCAAATCTTTTTTTTTTTTAAAGATTTTATTTATTTATTTGACAGAGAGAGAGAGAGAGCACAGGTAGGCAGAACAGCAGGCAGAGGGAGAGGGAGAAGCAGACTCCCCGCTGAGCAAGGAGCCCGATGTGGGGCTCGATCCCAGGACCCTGGGATCATGACCTGAGCCAAAGGCAGACGCTTAACGACTGAGCCACCCAGGCGCCCCGAAAGGAGTGCAAATCTTTATTTAATCTTTGGCTTAACAGAAGATAGCTAGATTTTCATATCTGGTTCCACATTGAATCTGTTGCAGTATGTTGCCTTTGTTGAAGAATGTGAAGAAAATTTGGCCTAATACAGATGTCTAGTTGGAAAAGGGAGATGTATTTTAATAGCCACTTCAGATAATTTGTGTTTTTACTTTGATACTACACAAAAACTCAAAAAATGCTAGTTTCTTAAAGGTTAGTGCAAAGGGACTCTGAAACCCTATCAATGAACTTTTTGTCCTCTGTAACGTTAAAATCCATTTGTCTGTCTTACACTTTGATGAATTAATGTTTTTCTGAGACAGGATTTTATAACATAATTAATTGGTCATCTGAGTATTCCAAATGTTGACCTAATATTTTTAAAAATCACATTTTTAAATATTATACCAGTCTTATCAAAAAGTCTTTTAAGTGTTGGAAAGCTAATAAGCCCAAAGTAGTGTACATAAGTTTTCTAAAATTCTGATTTGCAGTTGAAAGTTCACATTTTATCATTGGTGACAAATGCTGTTGTTTTCCATGAAGTGACAGGGTCACTTTATTCATTTTTGGGAACATGGCTGCCAAATACCCAGTTATGAATAATAAGTAGTTCTTTGAAGTAAAAATGGTGTTCCATGAAAAAAGCAGCTAGTTTAGCTCACAACTAAAGTAATTAGTGGAGAGCCTGGCTGGCTCAGTCAGTAGAGCATGTGATTCTCCGTCTCAGGGTCGTGAGTTCAAGTCCCAAGCCCTTCATTGGGCATGGAGCCTACTTTAAAAACAAAAAACAAAAAAGCAAAACAAGTGGTGCTTTTTGTCAAGACAACCATTCTGTTTTAGAATTTGACAGAAGTACTTTATGTGTACTTCCCATTTTATCATTCACAGTGTTAAAAAGGCATGTATTTAATGGTTGAAGTTTAAGAAGAAGTTTTACTCTTCATCAAGGACGTTCTTAAGTGAAACTGCCTTCTTTTAAATGTGAGTGCCTCGTGGTAAAGAATACAATGACTAGTATGGTTTGGTGATATAGCCTGATTCATGCTAAGGCTAATATTTACATCTACCTTTGCTTTTGCACTATTAGTGTAAATGTGACCACTGTGAGAAAAGGCAGTTATAGTACCCTAGTATTACTATGAAGATAGTTTTGACCTCATGAACTCTCTGATGAAAGGGCTTCTGGATCCTCTGTGGGTCTGAGGATTACATTTTGAGGACCACTATAAAATGGCAACATTAGAAATAGTCCAAATGTCCAAAAATGGGGCTTGGTTAAATAAGTGATGGTACTTCTACACAATTATATGATAGTTTATGTTAAATATGAACTTATTATACAGTATTTTTCTGTGTTTCTTTTTTTCTATGTTGGGTGCCCTCTTTAGTGAGGAAATCAACATTTCTCAAAGAAAGTGAATGTTGATTCTGACCCTCAACATTTCCGTTTAGTTGGTGATTTTGTGATTAAGGAAAGGGAAATTAAAAGGCAAAGAAGGCAGTTGCTGGCTTCTCTTCCGGTCTGAGGGATTTCTGTGTAGTGACTTTGAGTTTAATTTTCAGTGTAAAAGGAATTGGCAGTGGTATCGATCATTTTTAAATGCTTTATAGAAATAGGTGAAATAGGCCTTCAGATTCACTTCTTCCTTGTAGATTCACTTCCTCATTTGGCATTTTCTGATTTACATTTTCTTATTGTGTTGTTCTTAATTGGGAGAACTTTGAGTTGCTATATAGTACTTAGCTTCAGAGTGGGTTAAAGAAGTGAAGTTTCCAGAACAAACATAGCCAGAGATTTTCTCATTGTGGTTTAGAACATCATGCTGATGGAACCATCACTTGTCAATGGTGGCGCTGTAGCCTACACCTTTGAGGCAAGTCAGAAAGAGACCATTAGGGTTAGACCTCAAGGCTTCTTGTCAAGATTTCCACACATGGTGTTCTTAAGGGGAACCATCCGTGTTCTGCAGGAAGTCACGACACTTTTCATGAGAGGCATCATTGAAGATAGGCTGCTGTCTAGATCTTAGATATTTCTCTTTGTCATAATGGAAGCCTAATAACCATCCATGACTTATCTTCAGTAATAATATTTTTCTAAGCACTGAATTCTAGAGAATGTTTAATGTTTAAAATCTCTTTCCAGATAATCTTTATGTTCATTCAAAACTTTGTGCCTTGTTAAAGTATGCTGGGAGAATATATATGGTATGGTAATATTTATATAAAGTTTAAAATATACCACACAAAAGACATACTTAGAGCCTAAGGAAAAACAATGTGAAGATTTTAGATTTAAATTAGAGTAATTAATTAGAATTAATGTTACGTGTGTTTTCTTAAAGCCTTTATTTTACTTTTTAAAAAAGATTTATTTATTCTAGAGAGAGGGGGAGAGAGAGCGAGGGGTGGGAGGGGCAGAGAGAGAAGGAGAGAGAATCTCAAGCCGACTCCCCACTGAGCACGGAGCCCAACGTGGGGCTCCATCTCACGACTCTGAGATAGTGATCTGAGCCAAAATCAAGAGTTGGATGCTTAACCAACTGAGCCACCCAGGCGCCCCAATGTTATGTGTGTTTTAATTTGAGAGACCGTTTGAAACAATTTGCATTTAGAAATGGATGATTTATTTTGTAAATGATCTTATTGAAAATGTTTTATGATATGAGCTTTTTTTTTTTTTAAAGATTTTTTATTTATTTATTTGACAGAGAGAGACATAGCGAGAGCAGGAACACAAGCAGGGGGAGTGGGAGAGGGAGAAGCAGGCTTCCTGCCGAGCAGGGAGCCCGATGTGGGACTCGATCCCAGGACCCTGGGATCATGACCTGAGCCGAAGGCAGACGCTCAATGACTGAGCCACCCAGGCGCCCTGATATGAGCTTTCTTAACTAGATGTTCTATTTGATCCTTTGATCTGTGAATCAGAGACAAATTTATGTATTGTTAAAGGATAATTCACAAACTTTTAGTCTCAGGAATAAACTGAAAGGAGGGTGTAATGTACACCTGCTCTTGGTAGAATCAAACAGTTGCACACCAATGTTAACATACTTGATTTCTGAGAAGGTGGTAGACACTAGGTTCTTAGATGCTCTGAGACTTTCCACCATACTTAGGGTGATTGAAGCATCAGAGCCAGAGGCTGTGGGAAGGGAACTAATGTATAAGGAAATGGATACTTCCCTTGGGGTTCAGAGAGCATTTATTCCCAGATATTGGGGACAATTGAAGTAATACATTTACAAGAGCAGCAATGTACTAAAGACATGCTAGGAAGGCATTGATAACTCTTACATTCTTGAAAAGAATGAACTAGATCCTTCCACTGAAAAATACTGGGTAAGAAAGAAGTTGTTTCCCATGCCACTCATTTAAGCAGTGTTACCTATTTTAGGAGCATGGTGCCCTGCTTAAAGTTGACTATTAAGTGCATACTAAATTCTGTGTAGAGAAGAGGTCACAGGAAGCAAGCTCTGTATGGGCTTATGTGTAGTAAAATATTGAGTCATTCTGAACATGACCTAGAGAGGAATGGCACTGAATCCTGGTGAAATTGTAGTTGTGGTAGCTTCTGGCTTAGGTAAGAATTGATCAAGATGAATAGAGAAGATGGTTGCATTGCGTCCAAGATTTTATAGAATATGAGGCATATGAATGATGAATTGAGGTGATTCTTGAGAATTATTAGTTTGGAAGGCAACTAGGCATGATGAAAAGTAAGCACCGCTGCTTTAGTTATAAGTAATTGGAAGTTTGCTTAAAGTGACTTAGAGCAGTAAGAATTTACCTCTTGAGAACAGATTTTATTTAGTTTGTGTATAGTTGAGAGTTGAACATAAATGAGTAAATAATGTTAGCCAAGTTTTGGATATATAGGGAAGTGGGCAAGGGAGTAGAGATAGTTTGGTTGAAGGGGGACACAAATTATACTCTGGGGAGAGTACTGACAAGAAGCCATGGTGACCAAAGATCAAAGAGGCAAGTTATCTGCCCTGCTTTGTTTTGAGTCCATTGCGGGAAGGTTGATTTTTTTTTTTTTTTTTAAGGTGGTACTTATCTTTTACTTATCTAGGTGGTCAAGTGTTATTTATCTAACCAGTTTGAGGGCTTATTCTATTGTTCAGACACTTGATTTTTTACTCAGTCATTGTGGTTTTCAAGTCTTAATTTGTAAGATGTTTACTCCTAAGGACACTTTTTCAGAAGACTATAATCATGAGTTTTTGTGTGCATAATGAACTTAGATCCCAACCTCAAAATATAGAGCAAATAAGCTCTGTTTTCATAAACACTCTTCACCATTCCTATGTTATAGTTGACTGTACTTTGATACATTTTCACATAAACTATTGGACTATTTATAAAACAAGACCTAAAGATGTAGCAAAGAAGGCAGGAAATACTTGACGTTTGTCTGCCATATCTTGTTCTCTGCTTCCTGTCAGTTAAACCACGATGAGAGGAACAGAGACACAGATGTACAATTGCTGCTTTATTCCCATTAGGGAGACCCGTTAAATATAAAGCTTGTTTCATTAAACTTTTGTCACTTGTTGATTCTAGGTATGTTGTAGGCTTGTTTTGTATTATATGGATTATATGGATTACAATTACATGTTTGATACAGAAAATATAACTTTTACATAATAAAAATGTGTTTAGTTTTATGAAATTTTTATAGGTCATAAAGGATTGGCTTTCAAATTTGTATATATGATGTACATACAATATGAAGTGATAAGCTAATGTTTTGATCTTGAAATTTTAGTATTTAAGCATAAATTTACTTTTGTATTTTGGCATATCCGGATTTGTTAAAATGTTTAAAGCATTTTATGGTACAACTTTAAGATGACAAAAGGATGATCATAGAGCTTGACTTATTCAAGAAAATATAGTAGATGAAAGAACTAGGATTTGAATGAATGTTTTCTGATACTACTAGGTCCTATGTCCTTTTAGGAAAAAGTTTGTTTTCATTAAATTCCTATTATACTTATTATTCATATTATTCAATGATTCAGACTTTTAAGTTTACCTTTGCCCGTTCTACCTGGAATATCCCTCCCCCCATTATCTCTGCTTTGAAAAAAGAGATGCTACTTATGCCTAAAGAAAAGGCCCACCTGTCACTTCCTTGTGAAGTTTCTCAGGTTCTCACAGGTATTTATCTCTTTCTCATTATTCCTTTAACACTTGGTTGACTTAATTATTTACATTGTTCTATAGTTATCTGTTTACATACTTTTTTTCTTGCTTTAGGCAGTGAACTACTTCTTTATTTTTGTATACCCAGTACCTAGCATGTAATAGATTTTATAAATACTTCTTAGAGGAATAAATACATGCTTGATATTTCTTTTCTTCATTCTAGAAACAAAAAAGCTGATTAAAGAACTACAGTGTGATTCCTTTCTACAATATTCCTTTATGGTTTATTTGTAAGAAACAGTTTCATTATAAGATTTCTTTCCTGCTTCTGCCTTCCCCCTGTTGGTTTTTGCTATTTATAGAAATGAAGTATCTTAATGAGATTATTAGTGTTTTCAACATAGGTGAAAGTGGTGATTATTGGTTCACTAAAAAATGTAGCTGAGAATACCTTAGTAATTGCTGAATATAAAAAGTCTTTTACTTTTGTCTTTAATCTGGATAAAGTGTCTAGCTCTTCATTACAGTTTTCCTGATTTCTCCACTGAATAAAAGGAATAATTCCCTTTACTACTTCTTGCTTATGCCTATATTATTTTCTGTTTTTGTTTCTAAGTCTTATGTACCTCAGTGATTTGGGGCTTCTAAATTACAATTTTTCAATGTCAATGCAAAAAATAAAAGAAAAATATAAATTACAGTCCTATTATCAACAAAGCAAGATTCTTTACAAGTCAGATTTTAGTTTAGACCTGTCTGTTGTAGGAATGTTTTTAAAAAGTTCATGTATTAACAGTTTTTCCAGCTGAAAATAGATGTAGGTTACTATCTTATTTTTAAAATATCAAATTTAAATGATCAAATGAAAAATAAAGTCAGACCTAAGGATTCAGATCTGCTTTTTAAAGCTTAAAGGAAAAATTATGAAGCTATATGAATTTCATTTCTTAAGGAGTTTCAAAAGAACCAATGAAGTAATTCTTATTTATTAAAACCTGTCTTAAAAAAAGAAAACCAACTTAGGCTAGACATGTGGAAAATAGTTCATAGGGTTGTTGAGTGTTCTTTTACATGTGGGGCTTCCCGTTTTTGCCCCGTTTGTTTGTGGCATTTGTGTTTTTTCTGTGTTTGAATCAGAAGATACACGCCTATATGTTGCTTTGAGCATAGTCGGTAAAGCCCAGAACACCACCAGCTGGTTCTGGCAGGTGAGCACATCGCGTAAAATTCTGTGAAATGCTAAAGCAGTCATTTGGACACACTAATGTTTTATCATTTTAATGAAGAATTACAGTAAGTAAATGTTTTTTTATTAACAAAAGACAGTGTCCTTCGATCTTGTGGCCTAATTTGACTTGCAACACAATGTACTTTCACTGTGCTTTTAAATTAGGTTAATAAAGGACATACAGAAGCAATTTATATGTCTTTTGTTCTCAAGTAGCTTGTCACCTTAAGAGATGGGACATAGTAAATAATCGTGGAATAACATGGGAGAAGAAGCTTGGTGTCTGCTTCTGCTCTGTTACATATATTACTGTGATTAGCATTTGTGTTAGCTGGTAGACTGTGATGGCTTATAGGGCAAGACCGGATCTTAGCCACCGCCTTTTCCCTGTCCTCCCTTACCCACCAGAACCTGGCAGATAGGTCTCTCTGAGTGCTCGTTACATAAATAAAAGAATATAGATAGTACCGATAACGATCTCTGAAGGCCATCTAGTATACAGGAAAAAGACAATACAGGGAGAATTTCCTCCTCTTCACTGACGTGTTTATATTTGTAAAGAGAATGCTTTGTAAAAATCCCAGTAAACTCTATTGTTAAATTTCAATCCAAAGTCACAAAAAGTGAGATGGAGGCCCTCAGGTTCTCTCCGTCTAGGTTAATCAGCTTTGCCCTGAAGAAACCTGCCTTTGGGTTTAGCTGTAGTTGTCCCCCCATCTCCACCCTCACCCCAGGTGTCCCTTTCCCTCTCTGTGTGGACTTACAAATGGTCTTAAAGGTGCAGCATTTCTCCCAGCACTCTTACTCTTAAGGGTAGGAGAGAGAGGTGGCGTTTCCTGTGCCCAGTTGTTGGGGGTTGGGAGATAGTGGGAGACAGACACGGAAGGAGAGTGGCAGAAGCTTCTACTCCTGGTGTTAAGAGAACAACATGTATTGCCTGGCAACCTCCCATTTTTAATGCAGACTATTTTGAGGGGAAACGGTGTTTTCACCTCACTGGTGGGAATGCAAACCTGGTGCAGCCACTGTGGAAAATAGTACGAAGGTGCCTCAAAAAGTTAAAAATAGAACTGCCCTGTGGTCCAGTAATCATACTACTGGGTATTTACCCCAAAAATACAAAACACTAATTCAGAGTAAGTCAGAGGAACACATGTCCCCCTGTGTTTATTATAGCATTATATACAATAGCCAAATTATGGAAGCAGCCCAAGTGCTCATTAGTAGATGAACGGATAAAGAAGTTGTGGTATGTATATGTATCTACAATGGAATATTGCTCAGCCATCAAAAAGAATGAAATCTTGCCATTTGCAACGACATGGGTGGAGCTAGAGGGTATAATGATAAGCGAAATAAACCAGTCGGAGAAAGGCAAATACCATGTGCTTTCAGTCGTGGAATTTAAGAAACGAAACAGTGAACAAAGGAAAGAAAAAAAAGAGAGACAAATTACAAAACAGACTCTATAGAGAACAAACTGATGGTTACCAGAGGGGAGGTGGGTGGGATGATGGGTGACATAGGAAGGAAAAAAAAGATCAGTAGATTAGAAGCCCCACAAAGGCAGAATTTTGGTCTGTTTTGTTCACCACTGTATTTGTAGCATCTGGAGCAGAGTCTTCACGTATTGTTGGTACTCAGTGGATATTTATTGAGTGCGTGAAAAGGTGAATAAACATGAGCTGAAGTCAGACATGTGCTCAAACTCTCTGAACACCTTGAACATTCATTGGCAGATGTTTATCATGAGCCATCTGTGTAAGATAGGGGAGTATGGTGGTGACCGTGACCAGGTACCTGCCCTTATATGGTTGGCTCCCCCGATCCTTATATCCTTGTGTAAATAAAGTGAGGTGGATAATACCGATGGGAAGATTAAATAACAGATAGTAAAGTACTTAGCAGAGGGCCTGGCACACAGAAATGGTAGACGATTACTTTCTTACATATATTTATTTTATAACTTGTTATCATTTCTTAAGCTCTTTGAGGATAAGTGTTAGGATTTTTTGTGTCTTTTTAAAAACACCAGGGGTTGGGGCGCCTGGGTGGCTCAGTCGGTTAAGCGTCTGCCTTCGGCTCAGGTCATGATCCCAGGGTCCTGGGATGGAGCCCCGCATTGGGCTCCCTGCTCAATGGGGAGCCTGCTTCTGCCTCTGCCTTTGCTCCTCCCCCCCGCTCATGCTCTCCCTCCTTCCCTCTCTCTCTCTCTCTCTCTCTCCCTCTCTCTCTCTCTCTCTCTCGCACTCAGATGAAATCTTAAAAAAATATATTGGTTATAAATGTTTAAGAATTAAAGTAGTATGTATGTTTTGCTTTGTGAATTGTAAAATTTAGATGTGAGGTATTACTAACAAATGATAATGTAAATAAACCTTACTATGCTCTTTTACAATTTCTGGATGTGTCTTTATGTAATAGTATATTTAAAAATCTAATAAGAGGTGCGCCTGGGTGGCTGAGTCGGTTAAGTGTCTGCCTTCGGCTCAGGTCATGATCTCAGGGTCCTGGGATTGAGCCCCAGGTTGGGCTCTGCTCGGTGGGGAGCCTGCTTCTCCCTCTCTCTTTGCCCCTCCCCCTGCTTGTGCTTTCTTTCTAGAATAAAAAAATAAATAAAAATAAAAATCTAATCAGTGAGGGGCACCTGGCTGGCTCAGTCAGCAGAGTGTGTGACTCTTGATCTTGGGGTTATGGGTTCGAGCCTCACGTTGGGTGTAGAGATTACTTAAAAATAAAATCTTTAAAAAAAAAAAATCTAGTGAGAGCCTATTACGTCTACGAAGGTGACTTTGAATTCTTGAACTTTCCAAGAGAAAGGCAAAGCCATAGGGCAGAAAATACCTTTATTAAAGAGCCAGATTTAATGCACCCTCACTTGGTCAACTCCATATTTTCATAGGAGCACCTCTCTTCTGGATATCTCTCCGGAAGAAAGTCAAGATTCCTTGAATGTTGGTGATAGCAGTCTCTTTATTAAGTGACTAAGAAATGTGCATCTGTCATGAATATCCTTTCTTTCTTCATTGAGTAACTAAATCAGCATCATCCATTCAAAATATTATTAAATAGTATTAACTAAATGACAAGATACAATCATCTGTAGATTCAACTAGTTCACATATTTCAAAGTTTCACTCGTATTCAAATGGATGTAAGGCAGTTTTGATGTTCAGTTGAATAACTTTCAAGAAAGGTTATGTGGTAATGTCAGTATCTTTTTGAAAATCTTTTTTTCTGTTTCCTCCTCTTCTAATCCTTAGGTGAAAGCAAAAGCTTGAAGTAAATTAGTTAAGTGAATTTTGTTTTAAACAATTTTACAGCACTCTAGACAGTGTAAAAACCATTGTCAAGAATCTCTATTATAAGTAATTAATGAGGAATTTAAGGAGGGCAGTGTACACATTGGTGCCTGGAAGCTATCCATGTAGCAGTCAAGCTAGGGAATGTCTGTTTAAGCTGTTGTCATCATTTTTGGATGGTAGTTACCAGATCCCACGTATGTGACTTGCACTGGGCTTTGTAATCCTGGGGCCCACACTCTATTGTTGCAACTTGATTTGAAAACCTCCAGGAACTTTCTGCCCCTTCCCAAATCAAGCCTAAATACTACCCCCTGACTTTCAAGACTCCATAATTTGGTTTTGCTTTGCTTATTTAACCACATTTTCTACCATTTCCCATTGACACCTCTTAGCTCTTATCAAGCTATTAACTGTCTTCAGATTTACTTTGGTCAGTTTTGATTCTCTGCATTCTTCTGTGTCTCGGCATTCATGCATGTGCACATGCACTTGCGCACACATGCTATACTTTATCTTTTCTTTCCCCTAGTCTCTCCACATCTTACTACCTTCCTCTAAGATTGACTTTTGTCCTTCATTGTCCAAGAGTGTCTACTTGACCCATTTTGACCATCCCCTCTTCTGAAATGGCTGTAGAACTGACCAGCTTTATGACCATTTAATTTCATACTACCTTTTGATATTCAGTTATTGTCTCTTTTGGCCTTGTTTTCTTTCCTTTTTTTTTTTTTTTTTAGTTTTATTTATTTATTTGAGAGAGAGAGCGCAAGAGAGAGCATGAGGGGAGAGGGTCAGAGGGAGAAGCAGGCTCCCCGCTGAGCAGGGAGCCCGACGCGGGACTTGATCCTGGAGTTGGGACTCCAGGATCATGACCTGAGCTGAAGGCAGACGCTCAACCGACTGAGCCACCCAGGCACCCTTGGCCTTGTTTCTTGATCTAGATTATATACTTCACGGGAATAAGGCCATGTGTTATCTTTTTGTATGTACCATGGTACTGAGTTTAGGGAAGTTCAGTAAATATTCATCAGTGTTTTACTACTAAGTCAATCAGTAGAAGCGTAGTTTCTTTTAAAAATGGATGTTGTAGGGGCACCTGGGTGGCCTGTCTGCCTTCAGCTCAGGTCATGATCCCAGGATCCTGGGATCAAGTCCCAAATCGGGCTCCTTGCTCAGCGGGGAGCCTGCTTCTCCCTCTGCCTGGTGCTCCCCCTGCTTGTACTTTCTCTCTCTCTCTGGCAAATAAATAAAATCTTAAAAAAAAAAAATTTTTTTTAAGTGGATGTTGTGGGATCTTTTGATTAGCTCTGGATAGACGTCAGATAAGCATAACAAAATGTTTCCTCTCACCTCCTGCAAGACGTTGATGCACTTCAGTTAATAGGAACTGAAATGGATTCATATGATTTAAAAATTGAGTGAGCAATTATATTATGAAATATAGAAGGGCCTAAAATTTTAATTATTCTGTATTATAAACCTTCATATTTCTTATGAAGAGTATTTAAAGTTTGCATCTAAGATTTGTACAGTAAGAAGATAAAAAGCTACATGCATAATTTATAAATATTGCATATCTATATTTTATGTATGTTACAATACTAAGCCCCTGTCCTACTTTCTTATCTCTCATCTTACGGTTTTGTTGCGTCTAGTTTTTTGGTGCCATTGAATTTAGAATCTGAGGTGATTGCTAGATAGCTGTGAGGATGATTATAGGAAGAATCCCATTTTAAGGATCTTGACATGGAACACCAGAATTGTTTGATTAAATCCAGACTTATTTAAGATAGTTTTCTATTATTTAAAGAAGAAAAGGGGTAACACTATGAAAAACAGTAGGTCATTAGATCATTAGAGGTCTTCTCATGTGGGGAGCAGGAAGTTTTGTGTACAAGGAATTTTATTTATTTATTTATTTTATTATTATTTTTTTTTTACAAGGAATTTTAAAATCCATCAAACTTGGTAACTTGGGAAAAGGTGAAAACGTTTTGCTTCTCTGGAGTTTATACTTTTAAGTCTCTTCCCACTGTGATTTTGAAAATGCCACAGGTATAAAAGATTGTGATCATCTAAGAATGTATGGAGAGATCTGGATTGAGCATGGCAGTGAGCACAGAGAGAAGCCTGGGAAAGGGTAGTGCATACAGGATTGGGGTGGGGGGGGATGGGACAGGGCTAATTTTGGCTTCTTTAATATTGGGGTGAGGTGGGGGTACCATGAGGACTATAAAATGCAGAAATGCTGGAATACCTTTTTCTGAGTTGGGAGGGAAGAGTAGTAAACTTGTGGCAGAGGTATACTTTTAAACTTGGTCCATGGAATATTCTTATTCACTCAGTCTTTATTCTGTTCAGATACTGTTCTACAAATCTGACCAGCCTTTCACAACACAAGAACCCCACTAATCCCTGTGCGAGGATTTGAAGTTTTTCCTATAGGTAGTGGGGGCGGGGCCACTGATTAGTTTTGAGTAAAGAAGTAAGTTGCTGATATTTTTATTTTTGCTAAGTTCCTTTTACTGGATGAGGAACCCCTGGAGGGGAGCTAGCATAAAGGTGGTAAGCTGGAGGGACAGTGTGTCTCTCCTTAAGAGTGAAACTTCTTATGGCAATACAGTTTCTTCTAGAAGAGTGTTGTGTGGGAGTTGGAGGTGGGGGGGAGGTAAATCATGCAGCAAAATCTCCTTGGGGGGGGAACCTTTAAATTACCTATCCCTGGCTTTTCTCCTGCAGTCTGGACCAGAGTGAAACACGGTTACTAATGGAAACCTGCTGTGTGCGCAGGTGGGGGAACCAGCTCTAGAGCCCATCTTCTAAGAGGATGAATATATTAACCAGGGGAATAAACAACCACAGAAATGAAACAATTTCCCTGCAAGTTGATTCTTGCTTGTTATAGAGAGAAGATTTTTAAACTGCTAACTGGCTTTGCTGATAAGCACATTGGAGCATGTTTGTGTTCCCTGGTGGACAGGTGTGTTTTTGTCAGAGTTCAGGTTTGGGGTACTGAAGGGAAGAAAGTTCCTTCAGTTTGTCTGCATAATAAAAAGCACCAATTAATGACATTTTGATGATTATCACTTTCAACCTTTTTGAGAAGGGAAAGGAGTTAAATTTCTTTAGGACCAAAGTTAAAACAATATCTCGTTACTGTTGGATATTTCTCTTTGGTTTTAAATTCTCTCATTTTCAGAACATGCTCAGAAAAAGGGTTAATCTTGAGACCGCAGGTATTGACAGGTCCAGGTATGTGATCTGTTTGGCTGTTTTGCAAGGTGCTATAAATGCTGCCTGAGTGTAACCTGACACCAAGTAGGCCCAAGTGGCCAAGGATGGAAAGTGGAGAACAATGTGAAAGAACCAGAATTTCAGGTCTAGGCAGTGAGTAAGTGCAGCCTGCCCTCCGAGTCCTGGAACTGAACATCTGGGTGTCAGCAAAAAGACTGCCAGCCTAGAGAACTCAGCCTGCTTGCCTTGATCATATTGACTGTGTGTGTGTTTTTACCGTAACGTGGTTGAGGTTAGGTGAGCTTATTCAGGTTTCCAAGGCCTGCTTCAGCTTTGCATAGGTCCCTAGAAGCCTGACTGAGGCTTTCTATACCAAAAACACCAGTTTGTGCATCATTCACACAAAAATAAAATTGTATTTTTGAAAAAGTTCTAGGTACTTCAGTTCCCTCTGCCACCCACCACCCCCTAATTGCAATGAAAGGTGCTTTAGGGAGAGTAGCTATTTAGAAGATATTCGTGGTTATATATATGGTACTTGTATGGATTTCAGGGACATTTTTAAACTCCTAAATGTTCTTAAATTCCTTGAATTTTTGATATAAAAGGTAGGGGTATAGAAACTTTTTCTTTTTTTTTTTTTGAAACATTTTCTTTTTGAAGTAAATTATGAGAACCCTCAATGCAGTGGGGAATGATTTATTCCTCTTGTAACATTAACTTGTATTTTTTTTTAACTTCTGTGTTGTGTATAGAGTACATGAGTTGTAGACAGGGCTATACAGTGAGATTTATTTACAATTGGTGCCTTTTTAAATTCTTTCTTTCTTTCTTATTCACTAGGAACTGAGAGACTAACCACCCTTGTTTGGGGAAGTTCAAATCTGGTTACTTAACTTTAACTACATTTTGGTGTGTTTTTTAAATTACTTTCTTCAATATTCACATTTTTAAAAATGTAAGTGATAGAAATACTGTATTCAAAGAATTAGCAAGAATAATATGTTAAAATTTATTGATTGATTTTTGAAGATTTTATTTATTTATTTGAGAGAGAAAGAATGAGGCAGAGAGAGCATGAGAGGGGGGAGGGTCAGAGTTGGAGAAGCAGACTCCCTGCCGAGCAGGGAGTCCTATGCGGGACTCCATCCCAGGACTCCAGGATCATAACCTGAGCCGAAGGCAGTCGCTTTTAACCACCTGAGCCACTCAGGCGCCCAGTTAAAATTTATTTTAAAGTATTTTCATGAATTATTACGTTGTAGCTTTTTATAAAAAGGTTTATTAAGGGGCACCTGGGTGGCTCAGTCTGTTGAACGTCTGCCGTCAGCTCAGATCATGATCCTGGGGTCCTGGGATCTAGCCCCTGGTCAGATGGGTTCCCTGCTCAGCGGGGAGTCTGCCTCTTTCTTTCCCTCTCCGTGTGTGTGTGTGTGTGTGTGTGTGTGTGTGTGTGTGCGCACGCGCGCGCTCTCTCTCTCATGAATGAATGAATGAATAAATAATCTTTTATTATTTTTATTTTTTTTAAAGATTTTATTTATTTATTTGACAGAGAGACTGCGAGAGAGGGAACACAAGCAGGGGGAGTGGGAGAGGGAGAAGCAGGCTTCCTGCGGAGCAGGGAGTCCGATGAGGGGCTCAATCCCAGGATGCTGGGATCATGACCTGAGCCGAAGGCAGACATTTAATGCCTGAGCCACCCAGGCGCCCCAAATAATCTTTTTAAAAAAAGGTTTATTAATGTTTTCACTTTCTTGGTTGAGTGAAAGTAAAGCAAATGGTATGATATGATAGAGCTTGGGAAAGAACAGTAATAGTAAAACTTTAAGATTTAAAACAATAATAGGAAAACCTACAAACTCCTCTACTTAAAGTTATTCCAGGTAAAAATATGATTAAAAATGATTTACCACGTATCAGAAGGTTGCATGGAATAGTGTGGAGATCTTTGCTGTAGATCCTTCTGTAAGAGATTTCTTCTTTTCCAGATACTCTGCTAAAGAACAATACTGATGACATTCTATTAATGTAGATATAGGGGCATGAGTAGAGAATGGGGCTGGGAATTTGGGCCTCTTTTGCTTTCTTTGGACAAGTCAGATTGTGCTAGGCCCAAATTCTTTAGCTGGTCAATGACTATGTTGTTTTAGGTAATCCTTAGGTTTTTTTCAGCTTTAAAATTGTGTGACTCCACACTTTCTAGATTGAGAATGGGCAGACCCTGGGACGATTGTACAGAATTTATCTTGGTAGCACTGATTTATTATTTTCATTTGTTCTGGAAGCTAATGTGTAAAGCATTCTACCATATTAGAAAACAAATGAGAAGGCCTGACTATAGTGTATAGAACAAGAATCCCAGTCATTATAGTTTATGAGTTTATTGCTTGCTTCTCATTTTAATTTGCATAGCTTCTCTTTTTTTCTCTTACTTTTCTTATTTGATTTCCTTTCATTTCTATTGTATTTCTTCTAAGGTAATAGTTTTTTAAAATATATTTGCTTTTCTTATGATGTGTATGTCTATATGTTGAGAAGGGCCTTTTTTTTTTTTTAAGATTTTATTTATTTATTTGACAGAGAGACATTGAGAGAGGGAATACAAGCAGGGGGAGTGGGAGAGAGAGAAGCAGGCTTCCAGCTGAGCAGGGAGCCTGATGTGGGGCTCAATCCCAGAACCTTGGGATCATGACCTAAGCCGAAGGCAGATGCTTAATGACTGAGCCACCCAGGAGCTCCAAGAAGGGCCTTTTATTAGGTTACCACTTCATATAAAAATACTTTCTGTTCAGATACTCGGCATCTGGCATCTGGAATTACTACAGAATTCCAGTTCTTTAGATATTTTCAACTTTATAAACATGCATATGTACATAAACATAAGCATTGTCTGAATAGTTTATTAAAGGTAATCTTTCAAGCATCCCATTGCTCTAAGCTGGTGTATTTTACCTCCTTTGGACTAGAATTGTTTAATCTAAAACATTTTTGTCATACCTCTTATTTACTCATTTTCATTTTGAGTGTAAGAAGTTGGTGGTCTGGTAACTTCCAAAGGGTAGCAATAATTTGTTTTTAAATATCATTATGAATTAATAGCTTTCTAGACCCTGTGTTTAAAGCCCTTTTGAAGAAAACTTAAAGTTGCGTTCAATCAGTGATGAAGAAAGCAGGTATGAGAGTATTAAAAACCGATTTTGATTGTCATGTTTTTATGATAACTGAAATATTTTATAATAAATTAAACAAAAATAAACTGGTGTAGTAGCAATCAATGCGGTTGAGGGTTTTGTGTTTACAATCAGTAAATTCATTTTGTTTGGAACAGGGGCATAATGGAACTCTGTGTTAAGGGAAACTTGCCAGACAGGGTGAGGTCTGCGCCTAGAAGCAGCTGGATTTATCAAGTAGGTGCCAAATTTTCAGGCACTGGAATAGAATTATATTTTTTTGATAATGGGCTATGTAGTATTCTCTGTTGGAGTCTAGCAAATAGCTGTGGTCACGGAGACTCCCAGGGAGTATGGAGATGCGACTTAAGGAGTATTCAGTTAACGTGGCATGCACATGTTACGCATCTCTTGCATTGTACCGAGACTGTAATAAAGCTAAGGTTTATAGAACAAAAGTTATCTGCCAGGCATTCTGTACATGGAGTTTGCATCCCATCTTCACAGCAACTCTAGATGTTGGTGTAATATATTGTACCTATTTTACAGAAAGGGGAGACTGACACTAAGTGACTTGTCCAAGGTCACAGTACAGAAGATTCAAACCCAGGTGGTCTGACTCCAGAGCTTGTGCTCTTTTAACTGTTTTGCTTGCTTTATTATTTGACCTTAAATCTGCAGCTTATTTTGGTGATGAAAGATTAGGAACCTTATTGTTGAGACCCTCCTGTGGCATGTCACCTGGGAAGAAGAAGAATATGATCCTGATGCAGTTGAAAGACATGTTGAGAGCCAACTTCTGGAGTTTTTACTATTTGGTGGGTGCACAACTAGATGACCTCTCAAAGGAGAGCAAATAAGTTAACTGTTTATGCCTATGTTGGACAAAGAGTTCTCACTTATATTTTTTCGTGTTATTTTATAAAGACTGACACTTTGAAAATGAAATAGGTTTGAGAATTACTAATGAAGCAGAGTGGTCCTGAATATCATATGTATAGCTAATGGTTATAATACATATAGTTAACTGAAGACCTTCTAATTTGTTAGGGTAAAGCAAAAAAACCCCTTTTTTCTCTTCAATCTGAGTAACCATGTCTTTTTCATACTAGAGCAACTTTGAGGAATAAAATGTTCCCTTTGGGACATGTTTTAGACACATTGACTTTGAGGGGCACTGATGTGGACTTCTGTAATAGTTTAGTGAGTGGATTTGGAGATCCGGGGCTGAACTCTAGATGGAAATTTTTCCCCCCAATTTGATATATATATGCATTTACTTAGAAATCTGTGTTTCAAACTATGAAAGCACAAAGGACTTGAGTAGATTTAGAGGCAAGGCTGTGTACTGTTGCCCTGGGCAGAGTCCTGATTTAGGAGGCGAGGGATCTCACTGCAGTTGTGTTATACCTTCAGATTGTGAGACTTTGGGCACAGGGACTCAGTTTATTCGTGAAAAACTGAAACATTGATCTAGATGTTTAATTTTGATGCGATGGGACTTTGTTCTTTAACTATCTCTATTATGTATGGGTGATACCTCTAGATCCGGAATCAGAAAATTTCTTCTTAAGACCCATCTTGGTGCCATAGGCTCTGTAACTCCTGAGAGAAGAAGGAGTGGGAAAGAGAGAAGACAAGAGGATCAGAGGCCTGATTAGGCCAATAAAATAATTGCAAAGCTTTTCTTACACATTTTCAGTTTATGAACTTCTGTATTGAAATGAACAAAAGCTATCCACCAGAGTGAAGGTGTCTCTTTCTGTCCTAACAAGTGGCTTAGTGATCATGGACAGTCATCTCAGTTTTGTTTTATTACTCTTGGTGTTAGTGTGTATTGGAAGGTATGGGTATGTTGATTGCTTGTACTTATTTTTTTTTTTTTGATGGATTTCCTTTAAATCTTTTTTTTAAATTTTATTATGTTAATCACCATACATTGCATCATTAGTTTTTGATGTAGTGTTCCATGATTCATTGTTTGTGTATAACACCTAGTGCTCCATGCAGAACGTGCCCTCTTTAATACCCATCACCAGGCTAACCCATCCTCCCACCCCCCCTCCCCTCTAGAACCCTCAGTTTGTTTCTCAAGAGTCCATAGTCTCTCATGGTTCGTCTCCTCCTCTGATTCCCCCCCCTTCATTTTTCCCTTCCTACTTATTTTTGAGATTTTTGAAAAACATTTATTAACACATAACAGTGTGGAAATGCTAAGAAAAGGTACGTGATTGCTGTGGAAAAGAAAGTGAAACTTTACATAGATGTGTTCACATTGGTCACTGGTAGAGTGTCACTTAGTATTTACAAACAAATGCTTTTGGAATGGGCCTTTTGGAATCTACACCTTTTACAGAGGCTTTTGTTACCAGGAAACATCCCTTGATTCTGGTTATACTTTCTTTTTGTTACCAGGAAACATCCCTTGATTCTGGTTATACTTTCTTTTTAAAGATTTTATTTATTTAAGAGAGAGAGAGCATGAGCAGAGGGAGGGGCAGAGAGAGAGGGAGAAGCAGACTCCCCACTGAGCAGGGAGCGAGACAGGGGCTCAATCCCAGGACCCCGAGATCATGACCTGAGAGCTCCCCTGGCGCCCCAGTATAATCCTTTTAAGTATTACTGTGGGCACGTAGGTTTGGTTAGGTACAGAAGGAATTTTAGACAATGGTTACTTACCCAGAGAGGTTTTGCTCTAACTATCTTGCTCCCTGGTATATTGCTTTCAAAATAATAGGCACTCAAACATTTATTCAGTTGAATTAGGGAGACATAATTTTCAAATGTGAAACAATTTACAATTAGTGCTAACTTGGTGGGCGGTAAGTGCTGTATTTCTGAAGGGAGTGATCGCAGTAGGTGGAGGTGTAGAGATTTGGGAGGTTTATGAAAGAAATGGGACTTGAGTATTGAGTCGGAAAGATGTGAATGGTTGCTGAGGTGGGAGAGGTATTCTAGGAATGGGGAATAAGTAGAATTTAAGAAGGGAGGCAAGAATGAATACAGTTTGTGTGAAGGACCATAAGAAAGGGGCACCTAGATGGCTCAGTTAAGTGTCTGCTCAGGTCATGATCCCAGGGTCCTGGGATGGAGCCCCACATTGGGCTCCCTGCTCAGTGGGGGGTCTCCTTCTCCCCCTCTCTCTGCCCCTCCTCCCTGCTTGTGTTCTCTCTCTCTCTTAAATAAATAAAATCTTAAAAAAAAAAAAAAAGGACCACAAGAAGGCAAGCTCAGTGCAGAATGAGATTGGGTAATAATTTAAGGGAAATGATTATAAGTAACATTTGTCCAAAGCCAAATGTATGTCTTATGTTTATATGTCTGTCCGTGATCAATTTAGGTCAATGCATTGTTCTCTCCTCCAGTTATGGTGCATTGCTGAAAAACTACCGGAATGCGCTAAAAATAAAAATGCTTTTCTAGTATTGGAGTTGAACTCATTATTGAAAGAGGTGGGGTAGAATAGGTGTGGGAGACTGCTGGGTTAGAATTCAGTTTAGTGGGGAGAAGTATCACCTGAATTGGATTCTTAACCCTTATTTTATTTTGATTCCCAATTAGGAAAATTACAGTTATCCATGATGACCCCTAGAGTCCAGAGTATATAGGGAATCAGCTTTACTGAAATTAGGAAATTGAATATTTGATTCAGCTGGCACATGCTAGCTGGATTTAAGTTTTCAGGGAGACTGATTGACCAGCTCAGCTTCATTCCCTAACTTGTCTCTTTAAAATTGTAAATGCTGTTTCCAAGAACTAGATGTAATGCGATTATTTTTATAATCTTTGTCTTTTCATACCACATTTATAGCTGTAACCCTATGATACAGTATTTCATATAATTGTGATAAATTAAAATTTTTTCTTCTACTTTTGTTAGTAGTGGTAACCTTTTTTTTTTTTTTTAAATAGGCAGACATCTTTGGCAGGCACTTTTTAAGCATTTCTCCCTCCACTGTGAAATTGTTTTCACTCTTAAGTTGCGTTTCTGTTTTTCTGCTATTGTAAAGTGCAGTTCTTTGCATGTTTTAATTTGCCATGACGTGGTCAAGTGCCGTTTCCTTCCTGTTGCTTGCAAGCCTGTGCTAGAGATAAGGATACATTTCAGTGCATTAAAAAAGAAGCCACTGAAGACAGGCTTAAGCATGGTAAAACATTCTACTTATCAGAAACCTTTTTAAAGAACAGAAAGAATGGACTTTAATTTCTGTTTATTTTTAAAAGCTCTTAAAATAGTACTTACTAAACTTTAAATGTATTAGATTTAAATTTTTATATATATTAGGCATAACAGGGATACTGTATGAATGTTTCTCCTAAGGCAAAAATAAACAGATGAAATTACTCATGGAGTAGCAATTCCTGTGTGGTTTGCTGGGTTACTGGCAAGAAGGAAACTGTTTATATGTTTTTTATTGCAGTTAAAAACCTAGTTATTACTGGGTGGATTTTTTTTTTTTTTTTTTTTAAGTATTTGGTCCTTTAACTGTAGTTTAACTGGGGCGGGGAAAGAAGGGAGAATGGCTTCACTTTCAGAAAGAGGTGACGATTATTGAAATTTAAGATGTTTAGAGACTGGAACTTAATGGAACAGTTCTAGGACAGATAATACTGGGTAGAAGTGAAGATCTGATTGTTTACTTTGTTTATTGTCTATATGCCTTTTAAAAAAATAAACTTGTTATGCAAAATTAAAAAAGAAATGAGAAGTGATTTTATCTTAGCAGGAATGAAATCTTCAAAGAAAATATATATCCATCAGTCATGTTGATTTTGTTTAAAAACATTAATAAAAAATAGGTGGGCGATACTGCCCTCAGTATTTATTGTTATATTCTAAATGGGCATGATTGCTTTTTCATGACTAACTTAAACTTCTCTTTTTCAGGCCAAGAAGTTCTAGAGAAGAAAAATTTCAGAAAAATTGACTCTGTTGGAGTAGAGTATCAGTGAACCAAGAAAATTTGAAGCACCATCCCTAAAGAAAACCTGGTTTACAGTAACTTCACAGACTTAGCTGAGGGTTTTTTTACCCAAATTGGTCACTGGATTCTGCTGCCTCATACTTGAACCTGCTTGGAATTTTTCTCATGTGGATCTAAGAGGAATGCTTTATTATGGCAGCTGTGGTCCAACAGAACGACCTAGTATTTGAATTTGCTAGTAACGTCATGGAGGATGAACAACAGGTATGAAACCCAGAGAAAATTGGATTTTTATACGTTTATTATTATGATTCTTCCATTTGCAACAGAAAATTACTTACTTTAAAAGACAGTAGGAGAACCTTTATTGTAAAAATATAGATATTAAAAATTTGGTGGTAATTGTGGTCCTATGTTTTAAGTACTAGTTAGTTTGTTAAAATAATTTAATCCTTAGCTTTGATGTGGAATAAGGAAGTAATAATTTCAGGGTTAAGCTTGTTTTTTTTTTTTGTTTTGTAAAATGAGACTTAACAGTAAATAAAATACCTTAAGTAATTATTTCAAAGTACTTAAGTACTTTGAAAAGTTCTAGAGGACATACCAACAAGGCATGTAAATTTTTTTTGTGATACAGGACTGGTGTTTCTACAGTTTAAATGCATGTGGTTAACTAGTATTTATAATCCTGGGCCAGTTTTTCAAGTGGATGGAAAGCTGTTAGCAGTCCCATAATCCTGCATCGCTTTAGTCCAAAGCACGTGATTCTGAGGAAGTCACTTAACTTCTCCAGGTCTAGATTGTATCATCTGTTGAATGGGGGGATTGAATTGAAGAATTTCTAAATTGGCTTTCACAGAGTTTACATTCAGTGATGCTCCAGTTGGTATTTCTAGAATGGGAAGAAGATCAAGAGACATTGAGAAAAGGATCTAAGTTAATTCTAGTCTCCCTGCCCCTCTGCCCCACCGCACTTCAGGGGCGAGACGCTAGGGTTCTTGGGACTTTACAGTTTACTTCATTTTAAATAGGTTATGTGGGAATGTGAGTCGTAATGTGGGAGAAATGCTTTGTTAGACTCAGTGTAACTGGCAAAATTATCTTGAGGACCTTTAGGTTTAAAATGTGCTTATAAATTGATTTAGATACTGATATAAGCCTAATCCCAAATATCTTACATTAAAAGGCCAATTACAATGTATCATACTTTTATTCTAGAAACATGGTTACAACAGATAATAAGATTGATTCTTACTTTGGGCAGGGCATTATAATTCCTTTGCTGTTTGTATTGTCTGTTGAGGTGACGGGATTAAAAATTTCTAAGAAAACCTACAAAAGATGAGAATTTGCTTTGAGTTGCCTTAAAATCAAGATGAGCTTTGGCTGGGAAGGAAAAATGTTTGGGGGAGAGGATTGCTTGGTCCCAATTAAAAATATTAATGGGTACATGGATTTAATCTAGAGACAATAGAAAAGATATTCTAGGAAAGAAAGTATTTTGAATTTGTTTTAAAATAGGATATTTCTTTGTACGCTAAGGTTTGCAAACCGTATGTTTACTGTGCAGCTTTCTTGATGAAGAGTCCTGGCTCAATGTGGTGAGGTTTGTTCCCTCTGTGGCCACGGAGGACAGAGCTCTGAGCCACTCACTGGTATGCCCTAGTGCAGTGGCTTTGACACTCTTCTGACCATGAGAAATACATTTTACATTAGGGTGCAGTATTTGTACATGTGTCTGCATAGCCTTAAAACTAGTTTTACACTTACCCTTAATATGTGTGATGCGCTTAATGTATCTTGGAGAGGTTATTAATGTCTTTGGATAGGGAGATGATGCTCTTAGCTTAACATCAGAATGCACATACATGTTTTTTTCCTGTTATTTTCATCAAAATGAGTGTATATATTGGTATATATACTAGTTTTGTGCAGGTGTTGTTATAAGGACTTTACAAATATTAAACATGAGGCAAATAGTATTATCCCCATTTTACGATGAGGAAAATGAGACATAGAGAGAGGTTAAATGATTTGCTTGAAATCCTACAGCTAGTCAGTAGTGGAGTTGCCATTTGAACCCAAGCAGTTTGACTCTCACTAATGATACTCTTGCATTGAAGTATGGCAGTATTACTGTATTATAATCAATGTCAAAAATTGGCAGGTTTAGAGTTTTCCAGTCTATTGCCATGAGCATAGCAAACTTAACTGATTCATGTAGGGGTGGATCCAGTAGTGTCAGTCTTATTATTATTAGCCTCTTAATCTAAGCTGTGGTTCTTCTTCCTTGTTTGTTTGCTTGTTAGATTTGTGGGTTTTTTTTTTTTAAGAATTATTTATTTATTTTTGAGAGAGAGAGAGAGAGAGAGAGAGAGTGAGTGGGGGGAGGGGCAGAGGGAGAAGCAGACTCCCCACTGAGCAGGGAGCCCGATGTGATGCGGAACTCAATCCCAGGACCCCGGGATCATGACCTGAGCCGAAAGCAGACGCTTAACCAACTGAGCCACCCAGGCACCCCGTTAGATTTGTTTTTGATTTAAAAGTAATAACATGCCAATTACAAAAGAAGCCACCTAATATAAAAATACATAAAATAGTTCTTTACCCTTCCTTCCTTATTTATTTCTCCCCAAAAGACAGCATTATTAACTATTTGATGTTAATTTTTTAGACAAAGGCCTCAACAAAAGAACAATATATGTACATACAAACCTATATAAATAGGTTGTTTTTAAGATACAAATGAAAGTATGCTAAACCTTTTTTGTGACTTGTTTATTTTCACTTAATGTATTGTGAATATGTGTGTATGTATGCTGGCTCTACATTGTTTAATTTTTCCACATGATGGATGGATCATTATTTTACCAATATTTGATCATGGACAAGACAGATATACCAGTATTTTGCTATTATAAACAATATTGCAATGAACATTCTCATTTGGGAGGCGGTAGACCTATAGTAGTTAAGAGCTCAGATACTGGAGTCAGAACACCTGGGGTTGAATTCTCTCTCCACTGGTTATTACCTCTATTAACTTTGGACAGATTACGTAACCACTCTCTGCCTTGGTTTCCTTATCTGCAAAATGGGAATGATAATACCAGACCCTATATTGTAGGGTTATTGTGAGAATTAAATGAGTTGATGTATATAAAGCTCTTAGAACCATGCCTGAGCACTCTCATTTCTGGGTGTGTGTGTTTTTTTGAGCTGAGATCATGACCTGAGTCAAAATTAAGAGCTGGTTGCTCAACCAACTGAGCCGCCCAGGTGCCCCCCAACAGAATTATTCTCATTTCTGTGTGTGTGTGTGTGTGTGTGTGTGTAGCTTTGTACATTTGTGTGATTATTTCTGTAATCTAAAGTAGATTTACTGAGTTTACTAAAAACAGTTATACTAAAAGCATAAATACACTACCAAATCATTCTTCAAAAAGTCTGTATCTCTTTCTACTACCACTGACAGTATATTTCCCAAACTGTCACTAACAGAAACCCTTTTATTTTTTTTTTCCTTTTGGTCAGTCTTTTGGGTAAAAATTACATTTTACTATTTTAATTTGCATTTCCTTGATTACTAGTAATGAGATTGTTGGGTTGTTATTTAAGTTTATTTATTGTTCATTTGAATTTCCTTTGAATTACTTATTAATCTTCTGTCCAGTAGTTCTTTATATATTATGGATAATGCATTGTCCTCTAACTCATTCATTGTATAGTTAATGGTTAGCTTTCTTTGTGACACACAGTGCAGATATGTTGTCCCTATCTGGTATCATCTTTTAACAATATGATATCTTGTACCCTATAGCATTTTAATTGTATATGTCATAAAAATCTACCAGTATTTCCTTTTTTTGTTTGTTTATTTTTTTGTTTCTGCTTTGGAAACCTTTCCTCACCCTAATATTATTAAATATTCTTTTTATATTTTCTTCTAGTTTATGTGTTTAACTCCTCAGTACATACGGGATATATTTTTATAAAATGTGAGGTATAGGGATCTGACAGCTGCCTTCTCCCACCAGTGGGGATGTTGGCTCTTCATGATTTGTTGTGTATTTTATGATTTCCACACTAAGACTGCCATTTCCGTTATGTACTAAATTACCACATGTACTTTAGTTTTGAACTTGCTAGTGTATTTTATTCCATTTAACTGGTTTTTATTATGTCAGTATCACATTTGCTTTCATTAGTATTACTTAAGATTTGACATCTGATAAGACATCCCCCCTCCCCTGCATAAAAAAAAAATTGGCATAGCGTTTTGAATGAATTTTAGAATTAGCTTTTTTTTTTTTTTTTTAAGATTTTATTTATTTGACAGAGAGAGACACAGCGAGAGAGGGAACACAAGCAGGGGGAGTGGGAGAGGGAGAAGCAGGCTTCCCGTCAAGCAGGGAGCCTGATGTGGGGCTCGATCCCAGGACCCCGGGATCAGGACCCAAGCCGAAGGCAGACGCTCAATGACTGAGCCACCCAGGCGCCCCGGGATTTTAACTTTTCAAGTTTAAAAAGTATTTGTGTCCTTTAAAATAATTCTGTTGGGGGCACCTGGGCGGCTCAGTCGGTTGAGCAACCAGCTCTTAATTTTGACTCAGGTCATGATTTCAGCGTCTTGGGATCTAGCCCCATGTCAGGTTCCACACTTAGTGGGGAGTCTGCTTGAGGATTCTCTCTCTCCCTCTCCCTCTGCCCCTCCCTTCACTCGTGTGCACACTCGTATTTTCTCTCTCTCAATAAATAAAATCTTATAAAAAATAATTCTGTTTTATGATCCTGTATTGGTTTGGTTGGTTCTTTACAAAATCGCTGTTTGCAGGCACCAGATTAGAAAACATTTCCTGTTTTGAGTTATGGTCTGTGGTTATAAATGTCATCTAAAGACACTGACACCATTAATGTCTGGTTGCCACCACCTTGATCATTTTCCCTTATATTGATTTGTACTCTTTTCAAAATTGCTAGGAAGAACTCCTTTGGGCAAGGATGGGTGTGGGGGGATGGTAGTGTTGGAAAGGAAACACCAACATTATTGGTGCTGACAAGCCACTTTTACAAGTCTGCCCTTGATGTCTGTTCAAAACTGGGAATATTATTTTAAAAGATTTTTATTTATTTATATGAGAGAGAGAGAGCATGAAAGGGGGGAGGGTCAGAGGGAGAAGCAGACTCCCCGCTGAGCAGGGAGCCTGATGTGGGACTTGATCCTGGGACTCCAGGATCATGATCTGAGCTGAAGGCAGTCGTTTAACCAACTGAGCCACCCAGGCGCCCCTAAAACTGGGAATATTTGTATCTGAGAACGAAGCTCTTCTGTGGGAGAGCAGCACCGTCAGTATTGAATTGCAGTGTGTACTTTTATTGGAAGATGCCTTGGTTTGACCTTATTAAACAGGTGTGTTTGCCTGGGGAATGAATGAGAATAAGAACTCTGAAGGCTGTGGATACAAGTTTCTAAAGAGAAGGAAACTTGACTATGTGTTCCTATAGTCCGGAAGTTAATTTAATGAAAAACAGCTGGTAGTTTAATGCATTTTGTAATTTTGACATATCATTACATGTTTTTTCAGTTGTTGGTTCTAAAAGTAGAACCTAGCAAGTCATAGTTATTTATGCTTAACAGACTTAGCTCACTAGGGAGAAGCTTGGTGACAAGCATGGGAAAGTGAAAATATTTTTTTAGAATCCTATCACAGTATAAGACGGTGGTCTTATGACATTCCTTAGGGTATAAACTGGTTTGCTCTGACTGTTGATTCCTGGAAGCTAAAGGATAAACAGTGCCTTGCTGTCTTTTTAACAAGATACCTGGTAATTCTCAGGCAGTGTTTGAGAATCACTGCATTCTAACTTTGGGAAAGCTTCACTGTGGAAGTTACATTACAACTGCATTTTGCAGGAAGGCTCAGTTTATCTGACAGATGGAAGGAGCAGAAGTGTTCTGGAACAGTAAGTAGAATGTACCAAAACCTTTGATGGATTTCTCTTGACAATATAGTCAATCTAACCACCTTAACTTATGGTTAGAAGCTTTCCATAGTGTGACTGTTTCATGTTCTTTTCTTTCTTGTACTACATTAATTTTGCCAGCCTACTGTATAATTTCCCCAAGTGCCTTCCTGCTTGGTCTCCCACGTTCATACCCGTTGCCTACTTAAGTTCTAATCTCTTTCAGGATCTTAGGACAAGACCTACTAATTCCAGGAATTTATCCTAAAATCATTACTTCAGGAATTAACAAAGTTTATCCTGTTATTTCTACATCACTTATTGTCACTGTCACACATTGCCAGGTTAAATTTTCCATATATACATTAATGATTTTTCCCAGATAAATGCTAACTACTTGAAGAAAGGGATTACTTTTCCCCTCCCCTTAATATCTTCCAAAGCATTTAACATCATTCATAGTACCTTTAGTTTGGTTGAGTCTTTTTAAAGATTTTCTTCTTCCTCTTAATCGTGTTGGTAAAATGATGTGAGATATGTCTGTGCTCAGTTATGGCCCCTATCACATCAGAAGACTTTCGAATGAGAGGTAATGTTCTGCCCCAAACTCTCTCGACTACAGTATATATTTTTCTGGGACCTATTTGTCCACATTCTTACTTATTTACATGGGCAGTGTGGCCATATCACCACAATTCCAAGACCAGAAAGAAATTTTCATGGAGTCTTTTTTCTGTTATGTATTTAGAACTGTTGTATTGTACCACAGATAACTTTAAATAATTATCATTGGGGGCACCTGGGTGGCTCAGTTGGTTAAGCAGCTGCTTTTGGCTCAGGTCATGATCCCGGGGTCTTGGGATCGAGGCCCCACATCGGGCTCTCTGCTCAGCAGGGAGCCTGCTTTTCCCTCTCCTGCTCCCCCTGCTTGTGCTCCCTGTCTCTCTCTCTGTCAAATAAATAAAATCTTTAAAAAAATCGTTGAAATTATAAATAAGTAAATATCCATATAGAGTTTTTCTGTTTCATGGGAGACTCCTTCAGGTTGCAGAGGGAGTTGTGACATGGTTGTATCTTGAGAATGAGGTTGTATTTTGTAGAATGAGAAAATGTACATAAGAATATAGATCACACCAACGGGCCATTTTTTAGCAATTCTGTTAGGTCAGGGATTAAGTGTACCTTAAAATTAGAATAGAAGAAATGAGTTGAAGTGTTTTGTGTGTAACTTGTTGAGCACTAGTATTGTGGAGGACAGGAAGTTGGAATAATGATACTAACCTGTACATGGACATAGGGAATTCTGTTATTTACATATAACTCCTGGTTATATGGACAATCTGCCTGTTCCTATTGCCTTCTTTTTTAGTCTTGGCAGATCAGACTTATCAGATCCATTGAAAGTTTGGCCTTCTGGAAAACTAACGTACAGAGGTTGCTTGTTTCTTTTGTATACGTTTGGAACCTTCATCAAAGGGGTTATGCCATAGAGCCCATAGTACAAACCTGCTTATATTTGGGAAAAGTCTGACTTTGTTTTTTTGTGGGGGTTTTTTGTTTTTGTTTTTTTGAGAGAGAGAATGAGAGACCTGGGGGATTAGGGCAGGGGCAGAGGGGGAGAGAGAGAGCCACTTAAGCAGGCTGCATGCCCAGCGTGGGGTCCGGTGCGGGGCTCAGTCTCACAACCCTGAGATCATGACCTGAGCTGAAATCAAGAGTTGGTTGCTTAATTGAGCCATCCAGGTGCCCTGGCAAAAGTCTGACTTTGAATAGGTCTGAGGCCCTCTTCAAGTTATGTGAAGGGCTATCTTGCCTATGACCTAGTCTGTGGCCTGGCTTATCTCCCTGCCAACTACTGGCAGTGAGGGAGCTGATGGTTATTATGAGGGAGGAGTAGGCATGGGGAGGAGGACCTTACTATTATTCTCTTTTACAGTCTTTCTTTAAGTGTCCCCCACCGTCAACACCAGGCCCCATGACAATGTCTTTAAAATGAATATAGATGAGTGGCCCGAGCTGGAGTCCTGGCCTCTTGTCTTTCTCCCCACGCAGCATGAACTTCACCACCCACTCCACTTTTACCTCCAGCTGTTGGTCCCTGAGCTCTGTGTAATCGCCCAACCACCAGGTCCTGCTGGTCAGCAGTGCAGCCACCAGCATCTAGGCACACACCTGGGGGCTCAGGCTCCTGGATCTCTGTGTCCCAGTTCACCAGCTAACAGGGTAGCTGGGGGTCCAGAGGCCTGGCCACTAGGATGGCTGGGGGTCTGGCACGCAGAGGGGATCCAGGGTGAGAAGGAGACCAGCAAGACCTGAATGATCACCTGGCCTCCTACCTGGAGAGGGTGAGGAGCCTGAAGGCTGATAAGCAGAGACTGGAGATCAAAATCTGGGAATACGTGGAGAAGGGATCCCAGATCAGAGACTGGAGGCATTAATTCAAGACCATGGAGTTGCTGAGGGCTCAGGTCTTTGGGAAATCTGTGGACAATGCCCACATTGTTCTGCAGATTGATAGTGCCCACCTTGCTGCTGATAACCTCAGAGTCAAGTATAAGATGGAGCTGGCTACGTGCCCATCTGTGGAGAGTCCTCTCCATGGGCTCCACAGGGTCACTGATGACACCATTGTCACTCGGCTGGAGCTGGAGACAGAGATCGAGGTTCTCAGGAGCCGCTCTTCATGAAGAAGAACCATGAGGAGGAAGTAAAGGGTCTACAAAACCAAATTGCCAACTCTGGGTTGACCGTGGAGTTGGATGCCCCCAAATCTCAGGACCTCGGCAAGATCATGGCAGACATCCAGGCCCCGTATGATAAGCTGGCTCAGAAGAACTGAGAGGAGCTGAACAAGTATTGGTCCAAGCAGATTGAGGAAAGCACCACAGTGGTCACCTTACCGCTGAGATAGGAGCAGCTGAGATGATCCTCACGGAGCGAGATGTATGGCCCAGTCCATGAAGATGAACCTGGACTCGGTGAGAAACCTGAAGGCCAGCTTAGAGAACAGCCTGAGGGAGGTGGAGGCCCATCACATGATGCAGATGGAGCAGCTCAGTGGGGTCCTGCTGCACCTGGAGTCAGAGCTGTCCCAGACCTGGGCAAAGAGGCAGCGCCAGACCCAGGAGCACAAGGCCTTGCTTAATATCAGGTCAAGTTGGAGGCTGAGATCTCTACCTGTCACCTGCTGGAAGATAGGGTGATGATGCCCTGGACAGCAGCAACTCTTTGCAGACTGTTCAGAAGACCACAACCCACAGGATTATGGAGACAAAGTAGTATCTGAGACTAATGCCAGCAAAATTCTGAGGTGTTGAGGCAGCAAAAGCAGGGTGCCCTTTGAGGAGCAGAAGGCCAATTAAAAGTTAAGAGGTAAACAAAGAAAAAATGAATATGGATGAGATCGTTGCAGAGGGTAGGACATAGACTAGAGGAGTTCCAGAAACGTTTAGTGATAAATTTTAGTAACTAGTGTTTATTGAGCATTTTGTTCTGTGCACTGTGCTCTGCACTTTACAAGGATTACCCTATTCTTAAAACAATCTTAGGAAGTAGGTACTTTAATTTCTTCTTTACAGAAGAGTCAGGTGAGGCTTAGAGAAGAAAAGCAACTGGCTTGTAAGTGATAAAACTGGGAACTGTCACCCAGCTTGTGCCTACAATGACTATTTGAATAATGCCAGCTATCAATGCATGCAAGTGGTAAGAGAGTGGTTTTAAATGTGGAAGAATTATTATTCTTTGCATTTATGATTTTAGCAAAAAGAAAATGTTATACATTCTAGTTAATTTGTTAATGTAATTACATATTGACAGTCTTTGTGCCCTGATATACCTGTGTATACCTTTAAAAAAAAACCCAACTTTGTTGAGATATAATTTACATACCATATAATTCAACTATTTAGACTGCCATTCAGTGATTTTTAGTATATAAACAGAGTTGTGCATCTATCACCATAATCACTATGGTAACATTTTTGTTATCCCCAAAATAAACCTGTTATCTATTAGCAGTCATGCCCTATTCTCCCCAATTCCTGCACCTTGGCAACCACTAATCTACTTTTTGTCTCTGTGGATTTGCCTGTTCTGGGACATTTTGTATACATTGAGCCATGCAGTATGTGGTATCTTCTGAGAGGCTGACTTCTTTTACTTAAACATAATGTTTTCCAGGTTCATCCATGTTGTAGCGTGTATCTGTATTTCATTCTTTTTATTGCTGAATAATATTCCATTGTCTGGGTATACTACATTGTATGCATTCTGTATATTTTTCAAAAGAATACTATTTTTTTAGTGAAGTTCGTGTTGGTCAGTTTTTTGTCGGGGATGGCATTGACCATCTCTGTTCTCCCAGAAAGTACTCAGTCACCTAGAGCAATCTTGCTGGGTGAATAAGAAAATTAGTACATCTTTGATGTAGCTCAGTTTAGCTACATGATCTTGAAAAATTTTGCCTCCTCTCTATTTTACTTAACACATAACACATAAGGAAGGATAAGTCATTATATGAACAGATAGTGTTACTGGGTTACTGGCCCTTTTTTTTCTCCCAAGCCAGAGTCAGCTTCAACACTCTTTCAAGAATAACGGTGAAAAGCTAATGTCCTTTGATTTACTAAAGTAAAAAGAAAACTGATTATTACTGGTTTGTTAGAGTGTGAATTTAACAAAGTGATGTCCTCAAATAATGTCCATAAATCTGATATGCCTAACATTAAATAAGTTAGAATATAGGCAGAGTTTTTTCCTTTTTTTTTTTTTTTTTTTTTTTTTTTAAACAATAACCAAAATTTTTAATATTAGGGCAGTTTTTTTTTTTTTTTTGGAAAGAATTACAATGTAATGACTGGTAATACATTTGTGAGCTTATCTGTTTCATCTGTTCCCACCTAATGAGACATGGAGAGAAAGAGCACTGAGCTTGTGAGGCGGGATCAGGGAAGTCGGCCTGGAATTGTAGGGTAGGGACTGGAGTGAGGGAAGGAGAATTTTCCTCTCCTAAAAAGTGATATTTTAGGTGACAATTTAAAGATTTGTTATAATTTATGTTTTGTATGACTGGGCACTTCTGTCACTCCACTTTATTTCCTGGTATGGGGAAAACAAAAACAAGGGGATTTAGGAAAAACTTCCATTTACCCTCAGGAGAGTAACCACATGGGAAGCTCAAGGACCTGGTAGCTCTGACCTCCTTCCCTGCCCCGACATGGAAGCACGTTCAGAAATAATTGGGTATTGAAGATTTACCTGGGAAATGGTTTGTTATAAAGTGATTGATTTGTGTGCGTTCAGATCAACTGCCTACAACCTCAGCATAATATTGAATCCTGGAAATTGATATTTCTGATCAATTAAGAGTCTATGACATGTGGCATTAAAGAGTATCAGCTCGGGAACCAGGAGCCACCACTTACTAGATATGTGACTTCAGACGGGTTTTAAAATTTCACTGAGCTTTGATTTCCTTCACCAAAAATGAAAGAATTACTTTCCAAAGTTACGAGCATTCAGTGTTTATGTATTTGACAAGAGCTTAGCACAAAGGAAGTGGTCAATAAATGTGGCAGTTGCTGATATTAATGATCTGAATTAAACAAAGAAAAGGTGTTAAAGTTTGTTGTGTACCACTGCATACTCTATATTACTCAATTGTTTGGGATAAATTAGGTAATGAAGTCAGTTTTTATAATTTGAATACCAGTTAGACAAATTCATTCAGCTTTTTTTTTTTAATGTTTTCATATTTTTTCTTTGCTGGCTTGGTTCTAGAATAAGCCAGTAAACTTGTCATTCAGGATTTTGAAAATCCGGCAGATTAATTCTGTGGGGTAGCACTCTCCTTTAATGTTAAGTGTGTTTGGACATAGTTTGACCTGGAGTAGTTCAGTAGTTTTGGAGTGATTCTAATTTCTGTCATTGCCTATGATTGGCTAGTGTAACTTTTCCATTCTGGAAAAGGCTTTGTTGTAGCTAAACTGTCTATATTCAGGAATGTCTGCCTCATTCTATTCTATGATTCTTACATATTTATATAAGATTCTTGTCAAAGTCTATCTTTTAGAAGTAGGAATTTCCTCTTTATGATTTCACTTAAATTTTTTGAGTTACATAGAATCTGCATGTTTAAAACATCAATCTGGTAGTGACTGCTGTGATGTTATCTAGTTGATTTGTAACTGAACGTTTAAACCTGGTTAAAATTTACTGTACCTCCCCATATCTACCTTTTTTTTTTAAACCTCATAATTGATTCTGTTCACACTTGGCCACACACACACACACCCTCTTAACCCACCAATGTATTAAACTTTTAAAGTGAGCACTCTAATAAGAAAACCAAGGTTGTTTTTAGTGACTATTGTACTTTTTGAGATGCATGGCCAAGTTGTAATTTATCCTGGCTAAAAAAAGAAAAATCTGGGCAAAGACTAAAGGCAGCCAACAGTCATGAAAGACCTAAACTGGGATTAGATTTAGCCAAATTAACTCCATAGGGATTTACAGTGGAATTTTAAACATTATCTGGGGGGAATTCTGGAGAACAGACCATTTTACTTAGACCTTTCTATGTTTCATGGTGCTGTGCAAGAGAGAAGCTAGGCTTCTCTCTCTGCTGCGGCCAACAGAAATAAACTTCATTCATATATATTCGTATATATATATATTTATTCATATATATATATATATATATATGAATCTCCAAGCTTTATAACTGAGATGAAACTTTTATTATGACCATAATTTATCTATAGGATCCTATACTCTTGTAGTCTATCCTAGTGATTAATCTTGTGGAGTTGGGAGTCAGATTGCCTGGGTTCACGTTTCAGCTCTGCCTCTTCCTAGCTGGTTGACCAATGTTAATAAAAGAGCACAGTGCTGTGGGGATTGACTGGGATAAGCCATATGAAGTACTCAACCTATAGCTGCTTCACCCCCACCACCACATTAGGAATACCACGTTGTTTTAATTTTATTGATCATTTTATTGAACTCTCAAAGACAGAGACTGGAGGACAACATTTTACACAGCACTGTGGTGAGTTTCTTAATCCGATTAAGAAAGTACTTTGCAAACTGTGCTAATTTCCAGAGATTTGAATCCTTTTTCTCTTACACTAAAGCCATTGGCTGTAACATAATACTTATCTACATCATGATGTTTATAAAAAATACACAGTCCATAAAAAACATAGGATATTGAAGAAGGAGGGCCAGTGGGAAGTGAGGGGACTGATATGATAGAAGCATATATTTCAATTTTGTGCCCAGATGATTCTTTGCAAGTTAAGCTCCATGCCAAGAATACATTGCCTGCTCTAGTCATGAGTGAAGTGTAAATATATTTCCTAACATTTCGTAGAGCCCTTTATAGTTGACAGTGTCTTTTCCACATACACTTTGATTCCCACAAATCATTCTGTGATGGAAATACTCTTCTCTTTCCTATTGTAGAATATTATCTCATTTATTCCTAGATAGCTAGAATAACTATTTTAGAATCTCGTAATAGATTCCTAAGGCAGAGTTGCAAAGGCACCCAGGGTACTGTTCAAAATAACCTACCCTATTCACTAAAGATATTTGGATCCCAATTCTGATGTAATAACATTGTTTCAGAGGGTCAGTGGATAATTTGTCTTAATTATTAGCTGTTCATTTCTATACTCATTAATTTTGACAGTACTTGGTTGATTTGTTTATATTTCTGTTAAGAGATAATTGCAGAACTCTGTGGGGATTTGATACATCACTTGAGCGAGCGCATTGAAGTAGTTTTAAGTTTTCAGAATGGTAGTAATGAATATTTGGTGTTCTGTTTAAAATGAAAATGCACGAGTAACAAAACTGAGGAGATTGCCAGGAATAATCCCCACATGCATAAAACTGGTAGGCCCAAAGAGTTTCATGGGTGTTATTTTAAACTTGAATGAATCATTTAAACAGTTTCAGTTCAGAGAGAAAAGTTTCCTAATTCATCGTTACAAAGCCAGCATATCACTGGTACCAAAACCTGGCAGAATGTGAGCACACACATGAACAATAGGTTAATCCCAAAATGGATATTTTGTTTAAATATAAGAGCTAATATTTATTGTCTCTTACCTCTGACAGGTCCTGTGAGCAATATACATTTTTTTCTTTTTTTTAAATTGATTTTACTAAATTACATGATGTTGGTTTAAAAAAAATAATTCATAGGGGTGCCTGGGTGGCTCAGTCATTAAGCATCTGCCTTTGGCTCAGGTCATGATCCCAGGGTCCTGGGATCGAGCCCCACATCGGGCTCCCTGCTCTGCAGGAAGCCTGCTTCTCCCTCTCCCACTTCCCCTGCTTGTGTTCCCTCTCTTGCTGTGTCTCTGTCAAATAAATAAAATCTTTAGAAAAAAAAGAAAAATAATAATTCATAGAAGTTTATCCAAAGGCTACTCCTCAAAGATGAAAATTACCTCTAGTTGTGAGCTTCCTTCTTTTTCTCTGGCTTGATAATTACACTTTCCTTTATATATAGTGGTGTCTATAGAAAGCCATCTAAGATTTTTGCCATGAGACTCTGAGCCTCCGCTAAAACCTTTTACCTATAGTTTATAAAAGAAAGACAAGTGATTCTCCAGACTAGAAAGTCAAGATCAGTGAACCTCTGATTCTCTAGATTTTCTTTCAGAAATACACATATTTTTCCTTCAACTTTTAAAGAGTCTGTTTTAAATGATCTACTTTTCAGCTGGTTTTGGTTGTCACACCTGGATGCAGTTGACTTAAAAATGTTTTGCTCCTTGCTGTTTCTTTCTAATTATTTTATTTTTAGTCATTCTGACTAGGACAGAATATTTTCTCTAGAGGATGTGTCGACACAAATTGAACAGACCTTTTAGAATTTCTAGAAGAAAGGAGGAGAGTATTATTGGAGCCCAAGTTAAGACAGCTGCCCAGGATACACAGTCTTCACAAAGAGTGTTCTCGCATATTTTCTTTTGATCCTCTCCATAACCCTGTACTGTGTGGCAACTATTGTTTTCCTCATTTTATGAATAAGGAGAGCCTTGGTAAGGAGGCATTTCGGAGAGGCTAACTGAGGAGATGAATGTTGCCCAGAAACACTACGGTAGAATGCAACAGCACCTGCACTGAAGTTGAAGTCTCTGATTTGAAAAAGCCCAAGCTCTTTATCATTATGCTGCGAGAGACGCAAGAGAGGAAAAGAACCTCAGAGGAAAAGAGAATCTGGAAGAATATTAAGTCCATCGTCGTTTATAGCGATTATACCTAAGTAGGATTTTCACTTTCTCCCAAATACATTTACATTATTAAAATCTGTAAAAACTAGATCCGGGTACTACACTTTGGGCCAGGAAACCTGTGTTTCAGAAGTTAGACAGACGTGTTGGGCAGCATGTACTACAGCTACATAGACTTTTCTGCTTGTTTGCTAAAACTCCTTCTCATTTTCTTTTAAAATAAGGACGGATAAGCTCATGTAAAGAGAGCTTGTGTTAGTCAACAGAAGTAGTCTCATTTGCAGATAATGAAGCTTTTAATGACAGATTTTTTTAAAGTATGCAGAGAATTTGGTTGTGAGGAAGCCTTCACAAAAACTTTGTGCTGAGCCTCAGAGATCTGTTGCACAGTGCTCTTTTTTTTATGTAATCGAGCAATTCCAGAAATCATTCAAAATGTATTTTGAAAATTGGTAACAGTAGTAGTTATGAGGTAGGGGAACTCTATGGAAAGGGGACAATAATGTTTTTTACTCTTGGAATACAAATGTGTTCAGGTATTAATCTATTCCCCCAAACAATTTTTTTTAAATGCACCATGGGAGCTTGTTTAAAGGATTTTTAATTTTAATTCATTTTGTTCACCAGTCACCCTGATTTCATGTGTGTACATCCACCTAGATGTGCCATGTCTAAAGGTTTCCTTTAATTTTATTATGGTTTATTTGAGGGAATAAAATACCATCGTATTTGACCT
This sequence comes from Neomonachus schauinslandi, assembly GCF_002201575.2. NCBI lineage: Eukaryota > Metazoa > Chordata > Mammalia > Carnivora > Phocidae > Neomonachus > Neomonachus schauinslandi. Next base: position 51,578,194 of record NC_058405.1, on the reverse strand, counting down.
GGTTCCAATACCCATGCCTCAGAACAGTGCTCCGAGCTGTGAGAACTAGAGACCCTTTAAAGTTCCGTTTCCCCCGTCAGATGGACCTCTGCTTTTTAGACTTTTTATTGAAGTGTTGCATACATACAAAAATATTTATCACAAATCATAAGTGTACAGTTTGATCAGTTGTCACAAAATTGAACAGGTATGTTTCAGCTTTTGCTTTTCGTTCAAGTGCAAATCGTCGTTGCTGAGACTAAATGGTTGAGCTGTGTTCACCACTTTTCTGGAAGGACTTCCTAATTAAAAACAAAACAAAAACCAAAAAAAAAATCATGCCTGTCAATGTAAGATTATGTTTTTCCCCCCAGCTTTATTGAGATGTAATTTATATGTAACATTAAGTGTACAAGGTGATGATTTGATACATGTGTGTAAGTAGTAAGCCAAATTTTAAGAGTGTTTATTTCTATCTAAGTCAACTGTTGAGGCACTTTATCATCAAATTGTTTTATTGAATGATTACTCTATGCCATGCAGTAGAACAAGTGATGTATTTACATGTCGTATCAGTGAATTCTTACAACTCATTTAGATAGACATGAACGCAAAAGCCTCGAGAGGCTAAAAACTTCGCTGGAGTTCAAATACCCAGGGCACGGGGCAGTCTAGCTGTAAATAAGGGTCATTCTAACTCTAGAGCTTGAACACTTACTATTACATCCTTTTTTTACCAGGTGTATTTTTAGTGCATTTGCTGCATGGCAAATATTGTCTGATGGTGTCCTGATAGACTGAGGTGTTGGGTTTTGGTTTTCTGTTTTTGTTTTTTAAATCAAAGGTGAAGGAAATACTTTCAAAGCAGTGCCTTTGTAGCATGAGGCTTTGGGGCAGCATTCTGATCAGAAGAGAAGGCACAGGAATTGTTCTCAAAGATGCGTCAAGACATAGCAAGTGAACACTGTTTAGTGTGTATGTTTCTTGGAGTCGCCTTCGGGTGGGGAAGCTCCCGAAGATTATGGGAAGAGGGATGCCCCACCCCACCCTTGGTGTTGCCCTGTCTTGTGGCAAAGTGATAGTGTAAATACTTGAAAATGTGCTCATTTTGCACCTATCTTAAAAAAACGAGTATCTGCGGGCGCCTGGGTGGCTCAGTTGGTTAAGCGACTGCCTTCGGCTCAGGTCATGATCCTGGAGTCCCGGGATCGAGTCCCGCATCGGGCTCCCTGCTCGGCAGGGAGTCAGCTTCTCCCTCAGACCCTTCCCCCTCTCATGTGCTCTCTTTCTCATTCTCTCTCTCTCTCAAATAAATAAAATCTTTGAAAAAAAAAACCGAGTACTTGCATGGGGAAGTTTTTAAAGACTGTTTTTAACTTGTCTTTCTCTTAGGAAAACGTTTGATCTTTCATTTTCAGCTCTTTCATAGAGGATCTTGGCTCAGGATGTTTCACAGCAACCATGTTAACTGATTGAGCTTTGCTGTCAGGGAACCTTGGTAAACAAGTTATTTGCAAGATCTTTTGTGTTGTTTTTTTTGCTTGTTTTGGTTTATAACCAAAGACTTGTTAAATAAACTTCATATAGTTGGAATAATGGTCCATACTTTCTTAAATACTCTCTTAGGGCCTTGGATTGTGGTATACTGAGGAAAAAGCAAGCCTGGTGAGGGTAGCAACATACATTGCTGTTTACAGATTGGTCACTTTTCCTTCTCTTTTTAACTTGATGGTATTGCCACATATATCATCAACCACAACAAAAGGCAAACTATATAGTGGACGGTGTTGAAATTTGGGGAACTCTTTCGTGCCAGAACTTGGTTTGATTTTTATTATAGCTGCTAAAAAAAAATTGTTAAAGTTTTGCTTTCAACACATGTGTTAAATTAACCTGAAATTAATAGAAAGGAAAACTGGTATGTATTTTTCTCTCTGGAGTTAAGACCCTCTGTAAAGTTACACAGTGGTTGAAAGCTTATCACTACAGTTTAATTTGCTTATAGAAACTGAGGCTTTGAAAACTCTGTTCTTTGACAGATTATAATCCCAAGAAGTCTTCCATCTCTCTTCCCATCCATCATTTTGTGATGTATTTTGGTTCTGTTACAAAAACAAATGGGAAAATAGTCTGCAAGTGCCAAAAGATGTCATAATAAACTAACTTTGTTTTTTTTGGATTACTAATACTTCAGACATTCATGTAAATCAAGTTAACTCTGTTTAGGGAATGTAGTTTTGAATTTCATAATTCTTTAGAGTAGTGGTTCTAAACCCTGCATGCACCTTAGAACCATCCAAGGAACTTTAATAACATGGCCCTGGTCACCTCCCCAGATGTTCTGACTTGTTTGCTCCCATATAGGGTCAAGTATTGATATTTTTAGGTGTTTCCCAGTGTGTAGTCAGCATTGATAACCATTGGTAGAGTTAACTGGGGTTCCCTGATTCAGCTAAAAGATACTGAAGAGAAGATGATTATTTAAACAAAGAGAGGTTTTAGAGATATTTGGAGTTTTTTTTTTTTTTTTTTTTAAGTAGCCAACCAAATGAAACAGTATTTTTATTAGGACATCAGCAAAGTGTTGACACCTTCATTTCTTTCTTTTTAAAGCATGGGTGATTTTATTTTTATTTTTTAAGATTTTACTTATTTGACAGAGAGAGAGCACAAGTAGGCAGAGTGGCAGGCAGAGAGAGAGGGAGAAGCAGACTCCCTGATGCGGGGCCCGACTGGGATCACGACCCGAGCCGAAGGCAGACGCTCAACCGACTGAGCCACCCAGGCACCCCAAGCATGGGTAATTTTAGAACTCCAATTAAAATAATGTTCTTAAGCCTACAAAATAAGCAAATCTAGAGCTTAACGTCCAGGACTTTCCTTACGTCAAAAAACTAGTAATTGAACAATTACAATTGATTAAAATAATATGATCAGTAGATGTCCAAGAGGATTTAACCATTTTCTTCTAGTTTTAAGCTCACACTAAGCTTCCACTACCCATTTTATTCACTTAAATTATTTCCTCTACTAGCATTAATTAGTTCATAAGCAAAGGAGCAAAAGCCACAAAAGTCAAATTTTATTTCATTAACTTAAATGCTGAAGAAAATGTGTATTTCAAATCTTTAATTAAACTCATTTATCTGAAACATGTTTACCCACAGGACAGATACAGGATTTCAAGTAACTTATGGTAGAGTCCATTGTCCATTTAAAAATATGCTTCTTTCTTCCACAAAAACTGTGTTGAAAGGCAAAAAAATTTTCTTTTATACTACATAAAAGCTAGATGCAAACTTCTGATGTATATTTATTTCATTGTCAACTCTGATGCTGAAGCTGGGAGGCAGAGATATCCATAGTTCGGTTAAATGATGCAAATAAAAAGCTTCCATGTCTCTGAGATATAAATTAGAAGCCTTCATTCACTGTCTTATCACAGTAGTACCACAGACTTGATTGACTCATATCCGGTCACTTCTTCTTTCCTGTCCCTTTTTTACTTCCCTCTCCTTGCTGAAGACTTTGGTCACCACCTCCTATTTTTTGTGTCCTTGTTTTTAGTTTGGGTATCATTTCTGCTACATACAACATTACTCACTTACGTGATGGGAACTGTACGAGACAGAGGCTGCCGTCTTCCTGTTTGAGCTGGACCCGGACCCTGCCCCTGTACTGAACATCACGATTCCACTCTCTAGAGTACATTTTATTTTTCTTACTTATGGGGATTCACCTCCCCTCCGCGATGGTCTTCTTGTTATTTAAATAAGCAGGATAGATACAAATGAACCTGTCCTGGTCGGCCAGCCGGGGACCGAGCGGTGGCACAAGCCATCTTCACCCAGGCCCGCAGAGAGCCCACCCACGACCTCCCGGGGAACTACCGCCCGGAACTCGGTTCTGAGATTTCGTGGACAACTCCGACACCTTCATTTCTTAAAAGGAGGTAACAGATCGTATTGCTAACTGAGGATATGGCCATTTTATGAGTAGCTGTGGCCTTCCTGAAGTTCATCTTTTAAAGATTTTTTTATTTTATTTTATTTTTATTTGAGAGAGAATGAGATAGAGCATGAGACGGGGGAGGGTCAGAGGGAGAAGCAGACTCCCTGCTGAGCAGGGAGCCCGATGTGGGACTCGATCCTGGGACTCCAGGATCATGACCTGAGCCGAAGGCAGTCGCTTAACGACTGAGCCACCCAGGGGCCCCTGAAGTTCATCTTTTAAATATATCTTGGGAAGGTTCTGGTTGAAATGATGTGGGAAAAACTGAGGTGGATAAGATTTGGTGGTCTTCAGCAAAGAAACTTATAAAGAATAATGCCTAGCTTCAATTTAGAAATAGAAACAAGAATATATAATCTTAATTGCCACAAGCTAGCAAAGTTGTTTTGGGTAGAGGGAGCCAACTGTCAAATGATAAACTTAAAGCTAAATTAAATTGGATCCTGCTATGGGTTGAATTGCTCTCTGTACCCCACCTCCCCAGATTCATATGTTGAAATGCTAAGGCCTCAAATCTCAGAATGTGACCTTATTTGGAAACAGGGTTGCTACAGATGTAATAAGTTAAGATGAGGTTATACTAGAGTAGAATAGGCCCCTAATCCAATGTGATCAGAGTCCTTATGAGAAGAGAAAATTTGGACACAGACACGTACAGGGGAGAACACCATGTGAACGTGACGACAGTCATCTATAAGCCAAGGAGAGAGGCCTGGAACAGATCCCTGTCTTAAAGCCCTCAGAAGGAACTACCCTGCCAACACCTCGATTTCAGATTTCCAGCCTCCAGAACTGTGAGACAACAAATTGCTGTTGTTTTTAGCCGCCCAGTCTGTGGTACTTGGTTATAGCAGCCCTAGTGAACTAATAAGTCCCAGTATTTTATTCATTTTTAAAATGTAAATCTAAGAAAATTTAACATTTGAAATTTTGCCATGCCTTCATTTAAGAGGTTGGAAACCATTTCTCAATCAGGAATTTTAGAATGTGTGGTTATAAAAGTTTTAGGTTACTGGTAACTCAGACTTGAGCCAGTTAGTTGCTAGTCAATCAGTATAAAAGGCAGGAATTTAACACGAGCCCAGACCAGGAGCTTGAGTTCCTGGAGTGTGTATTTTCCTTCCATTTATGTTAATAGAGGGGGGAGATTCTTTCCATACCTTAGAGAGGTTTCCTAGATGTATTTTGTATATACAGATTCAGGCCTGTTACCTGACATGTAGAGTTGGTCTGTTTGTTGTATATGATTTAAAAGCACCCTGGAGAAATTAGAGATGAACAGCTTTGAATATACATCTCCATTTCAGTGGAATAGATAAGAGTAGCCCATGCTTTTCATGAAAGGAGTGAGTACCTTAGAGAAAGCATGGCTAAGTCAGGAGTGATCCGGGGAAGTTCCTGTCTATGGCCCACGACAAAGTTCATAATAGACTCAGATTGGAGAAGCCCTGCAAATGATGATATAGAAAGTCATACCTTAAACACAGCACAGCCCCTTACCTTTTTTGTTTTTTTAAACAGAGCCAAGTAGGGCGCCTGGGTGGCTCAGTTGGTTAAGCGACTGCCTTCGGCTCAGGTCATGATCCTGGAGTCCCGGGATCGAGTCCCGCATCGGGCTCCCTGCTCGGCAGGGAGTCTGCTTCTCCCTCTGACCCTCCCCCATCTCATGTGCTCTCTCTCTCTCTCAAATAAATAAATAAATAAAATCTTTAAAAAAAAATAAACAGAGCCAAGTAAATATGTCAGTAAAACAAAATGGCACCATGTTTAAGGCTGACCATAATGGTGTACAGGCAAAGAACATAGACCTTAGAGTCCAGTTCAGCTAAGGTTCTACCACTTACTAGCCATATGACTTGCGGTAAATTATTTCCCTTCCCCTTGAGCTTGTGTTTTCACATGTAGAAAACAGATAATCCAGTGTATCTCCCTCATAGGATTTTGAGTTGATTAAATAAGGTAGTAATTCATATAAATAAAGCAATGAGCAGAATACCTGGTGCATGTTAGGTGCTAATAAATGTTAGTTAATAGCACTAGCAGAGGCAACAGGTAGGTGGCCCCTGTGCATGCTAGCCCCCCCCATTTAGTCCATAAGAATGAATCTCTTCTATTGTAACGTTACATACTTAGTTTTAGCATCCATGCCTTAATACATCTCAACAAAACAAAACCTGGAAGTGCCCTTAGGATCAGCTAGTGCTCTTCTTTCATTTAAAGGGAGGAAAATGGGGGTATCTGGGTGGCTCAGTTAGTTAAGCATCTGCCTTCAGCTCAGGTCATGATTCCAGGGTCCTTTGATTGAGCCCTGCACTGGGCTCCCTCCTCAGCGGGGAGTCTGCTTCTCCTCTCTCTGCCGTTCCCCCTGCTTGTGCGTGCTCTCTCTCTCTCTCAAATAAATAAAAATCTAAATAGATAAAGTGAGGAAAATGACAGTAGGATTGGAGAATGCCAGAGGTCTTATGGTTCACAGTCTTTCTTTTTTACATGTTGCTACCTTCTAAATCTCAGAACCATGTGTCCCTTTTCATTCTTTTTTTTACCGTTTTTTTTTCTCCTTTTCATTCTTAAGTTTTTTTACTTCAAAGGAAACTAATTTTCCTGCTCTGTTACGGTTAACATTTTTCTTAATAAACGGTTTAAAAGTTACTAAAATCTTTGAAGTGAAATTAGGGCGCCTGGGTGGCTCAGTCGTTAAGCGTCTGCCTTCGGCTCAGGTCATGATCCCAGGGTCCTGGGATCGAGTCCCACGTCGGGCTCCCTGCTCAGCGGGAAGCCTGCTTCTCCCTCTCCCACTCCCCCTGCTTGTGTTCCCTGTCTCGCTGTCTCTCTCTCTGTCAAATAAATAAAATCTTTAAAAAATAAAGTAAATTGAAATAAGCTTTATCATACATAGACTGTCTCTATTAGGGAACAAAGGAACTGGTAGCAGGGTTTGTCTCTGGGAAGAGACACTGATGGAGAAGTAGCATTGATTACTGTTACAACAGCGTGTTCCTGAGACCTAGAAATTCTGGAGAATAGAGTAATCATTTCCTCCAATTCACTTACTGGTGAGTAGAATAGAACAAGGAAGAAAATGGTAACAAATATCTGTAGTTATTTGAAACTCGAGAACTATGTTGATTTAGATAAAATTTTGGAGATACGCCTTGTAATATCCTTACCCTTAACACTCACTATCCCAAATTTCAGGAGCCAAGTAGGTTTGGTTTCATTTGGGTGAGGACTGCTCCTGGGAGTTGCTTTGACATGCCTCTGTCTCTGACTTCATGGGTGACCTTGGGTAAATTTCTTAATCTAATTCTTCCTCTGCCAAGGGATAGAGGTGATAAGCTCTATTCTTACCTGGTACATAGAGTTGTTGCAGCATAAAATGAAATCATGTGAAAATTAACTCAGTTCTGGGCCCGCCTCATTAGAAGACTAGGGGCTTAACCTTGAGCTCTTAGGAGAGAGTGTTTCAGTAAGCACATGTTCATGCTAGGTTGGATTCATGTGCAGCATTCACCTCTTAAAAAAGAGAAAAGGGGGGGTGCCTGGGTGGCTCAGATGGTTAAGTGTCTGCCTTCAGTTCAGGTCATGATCCCGGGGTCCTGGGATCCAGCCCCACATCGGGCTCCCTGCTCAGTGCAGAGCCTGCTTCTCCCTCTCCCTGCTGCTCCCCCTGCTTGTGTGCTCTCTCTCTGACAAATAAATAAATAAAATCTTAAAAAAATAAAAAAGAGAAAAGGAAAGCCCAATGACTATGCTTTGCCTTGGCCATTGTATAGACTTCCTCTCGTGTGTGTGTGTGTGTGTGTGTGTGTGAGTTTTACAGTGCAGTGTGTGAGCCTCCTACTTTCTGTTTTAAAACTTAAGATTTGGGGAGTCAGTTACTTCTAACTTCCTCTTTTCTGAAATGGAAAGAAACATTTTGGATTAAAATGATCCAAATATGTTCTAGGGTTATTAACCATAAATTTCAGAGCATAGCATTCTTGAAGGCACAGATAGTATGTTTAGCACAGATAGTGATATCTTAATGTTTAATTGAAGTAGTTAAATTCTTAGGATAGAAGTCGCATTTAACCTCAGTGTGCAGTGCTACAAATATGTTAATTGTACTCTATATAAGGTAATATTCATGTATTTAGGAAATATACACTGAATTATTTAGGGTTAAAGGAGGAATGTCTACCACTATCAAACAAATCAGAAAAAATAGAAATAATAATATAGAAAGATAGTGATAGACATGATCAAAAATTTTGTGATCTTATGACTAGATAGAAAATGAAAGTTAATTTTCCCATTTGAGTCAAAAGCTACTGTTAAACACAGGCTATGTGCCAGTGACAATGTAATATTTATTAAGCTTCTGTGGTTTTTTCCTGTCAAACTTCTGTTGAGATTTTATGTAATTGTACATTTCATTTGTTGTATGCCACTTTTTATGAATTAATGATATTAGCAATTTTTTTTTTAAGATTTTATTTATTTATTTGACAGAGAGACACATCGAGAGAGGGAACACAAGCAGGAGGAGTGGGAGAGGGAGAAGCAGGCTTCCCGCCGAGCAGGGAGCCCGATGCGGGGCTCGATCCCAGGACCCTGGGATCATGACCCGAGCCGAAGGCAGACGCTTAACGACTGAGCCACCCAGGCGCCCCGATAGTAGCATTTTTTTAATTTAATGTGGTTTAAAAGTATGCTTTTATAGGATTTTCCAGTGAAAACTTGGTTGTTAAGACCCAAGGTTGATAATAAAAGTTTTATTTGGTCTTAATAGATATATATTCTCTGCAGCCCAGAAAGATTGTCAAGATTTAAGTAGCTGATGATAGAAAAGTTAAATTGATGTCCAGTATAAAGTATTTTTTGGTTGTATTTAACGAAAGCAAACACTTTGTTAATCCTTTTTTCTCCCTCACCCCTCCCAGCTTGGTGACCCAGCTATTTTTCCTGCCGTAATTGTGGAGCATGTTCCTGGTGCTGACATTCTCAATAGTTATGCGGGTCTAGCCTGTGTGGAAGAGCCCAATGACATGATTACAGAGAGCTCCCTGGATGTCGCCGAAGAGGAGATCATAGATGATGATGACGACGACATCACGCTTACAGGTGTGTGTGCCTCCAGCAGCACCTTACCTCAGCGTGGTTTTGTGCAGTTTCTTGCCCTGTGATTTTGGGGGTGCAAGAAGTCCTTAACTTGGTTTCAGGGAACTCCATTATCTACAGAGGCTAGAGCAGGGGGAAGAAAATTATATTTCTTCCTCATCTACCTGTGTTTCATACTGCTTTCTCACATCCCCTTCCTTCTTTCCTAAATATATTGAGATGAGTGTGACAAAATAGGGATATATAAGAAGAACCAGGCCAACGGAACACTTTGTCAGGTATTCGCTGAACGCTTCTTATATACCAAGCTGTGTATTCTTTTTTTTTTTTTTTTTTTTTTTAAAGATTTTATTTATTATTTGACAGGGAGAGACACAGCGAGAGAGGGAACACAAGCAGGGGGAGTGGGAGAGGGAGAAGCAGGCTCCCCGCAGAGCAGGGAGCCCGATGCGGGACTCGATCCCAGGACCCCGGGATCATGACCCGAGCCGAAGGCAGTCGCTTAACCAACTGAGCCACCCAGGCGCCCCCAAGCTGTGTATTCTTGATAACAGTGAGAAGTTGTTTGTAGGGAAAAATACAGGATTGTTCTTCTTTTACTACTGTCACAAGAAGCAAAATAGGAGGCCATGACCCAGATGTAGGATCAGGTCCTAGGGTTTAAAGAAGATTTCTCTTCTGGTTCAGTCAGAACTAGTAGCGTATTTGAAATGTGAAGAGTTCATGGTGTAAGTGTGAGGTTGTGAATAATGCTGTTTTCATCAGTTTTAGAATTTGGTACGTACATTTGTATTTTTATACATTTACATTGATCTGTCTGGGCCAGAGGTGTTGGAGGTGTTTGAGAAAATTAATTATTTGGAAGCAAAGGTTACTTGAATATTTATTCTTAAATTTTAAAAAAGAATAGGAAATTGGCATCAGTCACAGTGTTATTAACTAAACCTACACTTTATTTGTATGCCAACCATTTCAAACTGATGTCCTTTTTCTGTTTCAGTATCCTATCTATAATCTTACATTTAGTTATTTCTTCTTAGTCTCTTCCAGTCTGTTACAGTTCCTCTTTCTTCGTCTCTCAGTAACCTTGACACTTTTTTTTTTAAGATTTTATTTGTTCATTTGACCGAGAGAGAGGGAGAGAATGAGCAGGGGGAGGAGCAGAGGCAGAGGGAGAAGCAGGCTCCCCACTGAGCAGGGAGCCTGATGCGGGGCTCGATCCCAGCACCCTGGGAGCATGACCTGAGCCAAAGGCAGACACTAACCCACTGAGCCACCCAGGCACCCCTAACCTTGACACTTTTGAGGAGTGCTGGTCACACATTGTAGTATGTCCCTCAATTTTATTTGTGTGATATTTTCTCATTATCTCGACTGAGATAATGCATTTTGAGCAAGAATACCACCAAAATGGCATTGTCTTCTTCATAGTGCATCATATTAACATAGTAGATTTTATTTTATTTTTTTTTAAAAGGAAGATTTTTAAAAGTTTACTATCTCATTTAATTCTCACAAGAGAAAAAGAAAAAAATTAGGTTAAATGAAATGACTTGCCTAAGATCACACACCAAGTGACTGAGTCCCCACTGATAACACTGACAAACAACACTTAGTTTTTGTCTTATCCTCTGTTTTTTACAAAGCGTATCCTATATTCACATTTTTTGTTCAGAGGAACCCAATGAAAGTTTTTCTGATAAATCTAGACTTACCAGGTTTTTCCTTACCAGTTAGGAAATTAGAGTACTCAGGTGAGAGGTTTCCATTCATTACTGACAGTGAGTTATGTGTTTTGTGTAACAGGATGATCATCGCTCTGCATATATATCTGTTGTGTAGCTAGTGGGTTTTTTGCAGCATATTCTGTCATAACTTCTTGATGCCTTAGTGTAAGGCTACATGTGGTCTCTGTAGGTTGGGAATGAGGGTCTCCCCTGAAGTCATCAGGGTGGTCCTCAGAGAAGAAATTGAGACTAGGGAAGCAGATGTGGGATCTTTAGGAGAAAGAATTACTTCTTTCTTTCAGTGTTTCACTCTCTTGGGCTTGGACTTGAAGATACCTGATGGCAAAATACACACAGGCTCCTTCCTTCCTGGAAAATAGAACTGGTATTGAATGGGTCTAGAAGACAAGCCGCCATATCTTGAAAACCAGATTCACTATTTTCATATTTCTTCTCCCTCCCCTTTCTTATTTCCCAACTTGAGCCTTTATTTAGCCCTTCCATCCTTCTTCGAGCAATGACATAAGAAAGCAAAGAACCCTGGAGCCCTCCTGAGTTCAGAGTAAGAGAGGGAAGAATGTTGTGCTTTTCAGAAACTACAGGGGGAAAAGAGATAGGGAAAAAAGAATTTATAAACTGTGAGTCCTAGATAGCACTTCAGATGATATTAAGGAATTGTTAATATTTTTAGGTATGACAATAACATACCATACATACGCTAAAATATTTAGAGATGAAATAGAGTGTCTTAGATTCCTTCAAATAATCCCAGGGAGTGGGTGTGGGGTGTGTGTGAGGGGACCTTGGGGGCAATAATTGGAGTAGGAATGAAAGAAGATTGACCTTGTGTTGGTAATGGTTAATGCTGAGAATGGATATGTGAGAATTCATTATACTGTGTTCCATAATTTGATTTTGTTTGAAATTCTCAATAATAAAAAGATCTATTTTTATGGATTTGAGGCTTATATTAGACTGCAGGTGTCATCTGTTTGCCCTGATATCAAATTTTCGTGTTCATTACAATACTCTCATTTTTATCATCAGTTTATCTCATATCAAGTTTGATATATATTTGAACCTGTAAAATAAATGTATAATAGTAAAATACCACTTTTATCTGTTTATATGATAGAGTCCTACATAAAGTTTCATTTGAAAAAAGGTTATGGTGTTAACAATTTTTGAAAGTCATTTGACCATGATTTCTTTGTATGTGGAGATTCTTCTTCCATTGCCAGTCTTTGAAGATCTAAAAGTAAAATTATTAATGGAGATGGTACAAATTCTATTTTCTCAAATAGAAGGTAACCATGATGACTATATTCATTCGTAAATCTTCTCTTTTAAATAATACTATTATGTGTCTCTTCGTATGTATTCTTGTCTGTTCTTACAAGGTCTGATGCAATTTTTAGTAATTTATAGTAATATCAAATGTATTTAATAAATTATAAATTATTCCCTAAGTTATTATAGTATATGGTATAAATAGATTTTAACTAATTGCTAGATCACAGCTAATCTGTTACAAAGAAGGTTTAAAATGCATGTATGAAAAGCTTGTGGGGTTTAGAAAGAATTTAATAGTCATATTCAATAGTATGGATTATATCTGTTGATACAAAGTATGTATATAAACCCAAGTATTAACTGATGTTCAAGAGATCAAAATCTGTGTGTTTTCAAGCAACAGAGGTCTTGTAGCTAACTCGTATTTTCTTCAAATGTATTGTAGTTGAAGCATCCTGTCCTAATGGGGATGAAACGATTGAAACTATCGAGGCTGCTGAGGCACTCCTCAATATGGATTCTCCTGGCCCTATGCTGGATGAAAAACGAATAAGTGAGTGGTCATGTGCCATGATTGTTCATGTTCATATACTTGGAAAAGTTATTCTTGCCATCATTCTCTGTTAGATGGCAAATACCAAGAGACCAGAGATCATGTTTGATAAGTTTTGTGTCCCAAGTGCATTTTAAGGTACAGTACTGGTTGAGACACCTTTGCTAAAGTATTCAGTTAAACAAGGCTTTTTTTTTTTTTTTTAATTGAGGAGTGAGACCTTTAGGAATAAAAATAATTTATTTAGTTGTCAAATAGCAGATTAGGCAGAATTTATTCTCGTAACCTCATTGGTGAAAGTATTAGGGCATTTACGGCCCAAACTATTATAATTTAATGATCTGTATGAGTATTCATCAGTGAATAGGCAAAAATTCATTGAAAAAATTTCTAACACCTCATGGCAGAAAATTCACTGCCGCATTATTGATCTGCTTTTAAATCCATGTTCTCCTTTGAGCTTTTCAGACAAAGTGTCAAACTCATAAAATTAATTATTACTAGATGAGTTTAAGATGTGGTTGAGTATTTTTTGCATGCACAGCAGTGCATTAGGCAATAATGTGATGTATAAATGAACAGATAACTCTTTTTTTCCCCTCAAGTTTACAGATTAATTTTGAAGGTAGTTGTTTACGTAAAAGCCAAAAATAAAGGCCATGGGAGGGATAGCAAAGTGTTCTGGAAGAAAAGAGTACTCTGGCTGAGAATATCAGAGACAGGCTTTATGGAAGAAATGTTTTAACCTGGGCTGTAAAAGACAAATAAGCTTTTAGTGGAAAGAGGAGATAGGGACGGGCATTTAAGGTAGAGAGAATGGGTTGAGCCAAGGAGACAGATCTGTAAAAAAACAGTGAAATGTTTGAGATAAAAATGCTTTGGTATAGCTGAAGTGTAAGCTTCTTGGTAGGTGGGAGATGAGAGTGGAAAGGTAGATTTGATTGAGATTGTGCAAGTTTCAAATGTCAGGCTGTGGAGTTTGGGTTGTTCTTACCATTTTTTTTCCCTCTATGAACTGGGTGAAAGGTCAGTTTTATTTTTCTAATAATTTTCAGGGTAGAAAGTTTTGTATAGAAGAATTATATGGTCAAATCAAACTTAGGTTTCAGAGAAAAACTTTAGCAGCAATGAGAGAAGAATGGAGAAGCGAAACAAGATAGATTGGTGATAGGCAGTCAAGTAAGAAGGGCATTGAATTAGTCCTGTCAACCCTGGTCTGACTTAGGATGCCTAATTTTGGACAGAGGAAATAAGAAGGGACCAGATTTTTCATAGAAACAGGAAATTATCTGATGAAATTATTTTGATTTATAATACAAAGTTAATTAAGTTGATTTTATTTCCATTAGATAATAATATATTTAGTTCATCTGAAGATGACATTGTTGTTGCCCCAATCACCCATGTATCCGTCACATTAGATGGGATTCCTGAAGTGATGGAAACTCAGCAGGTTCAAGAGACATACGCACACTCACCAGGAGCATCATCACCAGAACAACCTAAAAGAAAAAAAGGTGAGTGGTTAATTTGTTTAGGGCAAACAGTCAAATTTTGATGTGGAATCTAAACATAATTTTTATTCAAGGATATTTCTATACCAATTAAAACTTACATAAGAAAAAATGAGGGTACAAAGCATAAATTAAAAGGTATATGTCGGGGCGCCTGGGTGGCTCAGTCGTTAAGCGTCTGCCTTCAGCTCAGGTCATGATCCCAGGGTCCTGGGATCAAGCCCCGCATCGGGCTCCCTGCTCAGTGGGCAGCCTGCTTCTCCCTCTCCCACTCCCCCTGCTTGTGTTCCCTCTCTTGGTGTGTCTCTTTTGTCAAATAAAAAATCTTAAAAAAAAAAAAAGTAAAAGGTATATGTCTTCATATTAGATTCATTAAAAAATTAGATTATTTGGTGTATCTCGCAGAAATCGGGTTTTCCAACTTTTTTTTTTTTTTTAAAGATTTTATTTATTTATTTATTTATTCCCTCCTCGGTGGGAAGCCTGCTCCTCTCTCTCCCACTCCCCCTGCTTGTGTTCCTGCTCTCGCTGTCTCTCTCTCTCTCTCTCTGTCAAATAAATAAATAAAATCTTTAAAAAAACAAAAAAAACAACTAAAAATACAGACAAAATGTCTGAAATAAGACATCAGTCAACAAAAGCAAGTGATCCTGAGAAACAGGAAACAAATGAGGTGAGCCCTATGATGACCCCACCTTACTGCATGGAGAATTTTTTTTTTTTTAAACAGTTTGACAGTTCCTTAAAACATTTAATGCATACTTAACATGGGACCCAGCCATTCTTCTACTCAGTATTTACCCAAAAGAGATGAAGTCATACATTTATAGAAAAACATCTGCGTGAATGAATGTTTTTAGTTTTATTTGCAATAACCCAAAACTTGAAACAACCCAAATGTCTATTGACTGCTGACTGGATAAACAACTTTGTGGTATATCTATCCAAGGAAATACCACTCAGCAGTAAAGTAGAATGTACTGTTGATATATACAACAAAAATGGATGAATCTCAACATAATTATGCTAAAGGAAAAAAGCCAGACTTAACATATTATATATATATATGTAATATATGTTTCTCTTCATATAAAATTGTGGGAACTGCAAACTATAATGGCAGAAAATCTGTAAGTAGTTGGCTACCTTTGGATCAGGCAGAGTGGGAAAGGTATAATGATTACAGAGGGGTACAAAATACTTTTGGGGGTGAAGAATACGTTCACTGTTTTGAACATAGTGATGGTTTCACAGGTCAGTACTTATGTTGGAAGATATCAAGTTATAGATTTTAAAATACGCAGTTTCATTGTATGTTATACTTGAGTAAAGCTATTTTTATTTATTTATTTTTAAAGATTTTATTTATTTATTTGACAGAGAGAGACACAGCGAGAGAGGGAACACAAGCAGGGGGAGTGGGAAAGGGAGAAGCAGGTTCCCCGCGGAGCAGGGAGCCTGACGTGGGACTCGATTCCAGGACCCTGGGATCTTGACCTGAGCCGAAGGCAGTGGCTTAACCGATGAGCCACCCAGGTGCCCAGTAAAGCTATTTTTAAAGTGCAGGACTAACATCCTACTTAATAGTGGAAGATTGATGTGATAAGGAACCAAACAGAACACATAACATATGGGCTAAACAGCAGATTAGTTACTGTTTAAAAGAGAATTAGTGAGCTCCAATATAGACCTGATATAGAATAAAAAATATGAAAGAGTTTGAGATGTGAGGATTGAATGAAAAGGTCTGCATGTTTAATCAAAGCTCTAGAAAGAGAATATGTAGAGCGAGGAAGAGGCAGTATTCCAAGATAATGACGGAGAGTTTTCCAAAGTGACATAAATCTCAGCATGGTGAATCCTGAGTACTATAACTATCAAAGAAATCTAAGCCTAAATACATTATAGTAAAAATGCAAAACACCGCCCCCCCAGCCCCCACCAAAAAAAAAAAAAAAAGATGAAACTAACAAACCAGGGAGAAACTACATTACTTGAAGAGGATTGATTTTTAGATTGGCAGCTTAGAAACTCCCAGTAGAGGCTGAAAGTGTTGGGTATCTTCAAAGTATTGAGAAGAACTAACTGTCAGTCAAAAATCCTGTACCCAACTCACATAGAACTCACATGAAGCCATGCCACCTTGAATGGTAAGGAAGATGATGGAAAGGATGGATATTAGGTAGGTTTACCAACTGTCTCTTTCTTGACTAAAACTAATGGTGAAAACAGTGTGAAGAAGAAAATGATGTTATCTTTCAGGAAAAGTAGGTAAATAGAAGGCATAAAAATAAGATGGTAGGAGGGATAGGAGCTAACGGAAGTCTTTGCTCCTAATATTTGTTATCATTAACATAATCACCCAGAAGTATCTGCCTCATGAATGGTTCTCTGCAGATGTCTGCAGTGATGGAAGTGAAGTACCTGGCTGCCTGGGTTCCATATTTATACATTAAGAGGGGCCTGAAGAGAGACCTTTTGATCCGCTTCTCCCTGATTCTTATTCACCCTAACTTCAGAAAGGTTTTCCTATTCGGTTTGGGGATGTGTTGTTACTAACCTTGTGACTTTAGCTCTAGAATTCTGTTCTTCTAAGTTATTGCCTTATGTTATCCTAACCCAGAATTCACCCTTGTGATCTAGACCAGCTAGAGTCAGCCTCAAGAATATTGGGATAAAGGGGCACCTGGCCGGCTCAGGTGGTAGAACATGAGACTCTTTTTTTTTTTTTTAAAGATTTTATTTATTTATTTGAGACAGAGAGAATGAGAGACAGAGAGCATGAGAGGGAGGAGGGTCAGAGGGAGAAGCAGACTCCCCGCTGAGCAGGGAGCCCGATGCGGGACTCGATCCCCGGACTCCAGGATCATGACCCGAGCCTAAGGCAGTCGCTTAACCAACTGAGCCACCCAGGCGCCCAAACATGAGACTCTTGATCTTGGGTCTTGAGTTTGAGCCCCACATTGGGCATAGCGATTACTTAGTTTAAAAAAAAAAAAAAAAGAATGATGGGGTAAAATATACTAAGGTATCCGTTTATACTTAATTTTCATTTCTTTCATGTACAGAACGGTAGTCTGTTCAGATAGCAAGATCATCTCAACATAAATCCTAGGCAAAATTGCCATCAAGTTGTGCTTCTAAATAAATGGCAAAGGAATAGTTGGTTCACCCAACCTAAGGCTGCACAAACTACAGTTAGCACTGTTGAAGTGGACTTAGAGATTGAATGATACAGAACTATAAAGTTTGTTTTGCTGTGAATTAAAAGAAGTCTAGAAAATGAGAGTTTTCAAAGTACATGGGAAAATAAAAACTGACTATGCAGTTCACCAAAATTTTGCCTCATGCATTTTTGTATCTCTAGAGTTTTGGGAAGTTTCCAGTATTAGAGAGCTACCTGTATGCAGATGGGAGAAAAACTAAAAATTGATTTCTCCTACTGTAAAAAGTTTATCTAACCAACAGATAAACCTATATGGCTTATTTTTTGAGCCCAAGTCTACCAACATCAAGAATAACCCCCCAAATTTTAAGAAAGCACTGTCAGTTTTATTACCTCACAATGTTTTAAACTTAACCTCATTTTTATAAATGAGCAGATGTGTCATTTCCTACGTAAAAATGTTTGTGATCTAACCTACATTAACGATAAATTTTCACTGAAGTTCTTTTCCTTTTGAGTAAATAGTATTTTAGGAAACCAGTATGTGTGATATTGTGTATGTGTATAAAGTATTTGGCATTTGAAATTTAGAATAAATGACCAAATAGCATTCATAAACAGCTAAATTGTCCATTTCTCTCACTTTTGATGACAAATCCTTATGCAGAGCTGTTCTGTTTTCAGGGAGAAAAACAAAACCTCCACGACCAGATTCCCCGGCCACTACGCCAAACATATCTGTGAAGAAGAAAAACAAAGATGGTAAGGGTAAGTATGATAATTTCCTTACAATACTTACAGGTCAAGTAACATTTAGATTGCTTTAAAATATCTCATATCATAAGTAAAATCTACCAGCTCTCTTGACTTACTGAAATGGATCTTCTTGCTGCCAAATGCTTATAAGGTACAGTTGGCACTTTCTGTAAAGAGACTGGTAATAATGGAGCCCAAGAAACCCATTTAAGAGATTTTTCTTATGTACCTGTCAAAATAATCCATCCTTTAATATTGGGCCTTTTGGAAGAGTTCAGCCAGGTTAGCTTTTCAGTTTGTAGACACTTTTATAACATTGTTTTGGAGTTCTGCTGTTTTCATAACCGCTGCCCGAATTTGAAGAAGAATGTTAAGGCCGAGCTACTGGCTCTGCTATAAAGAGAACAACTATTGAGAGGTTTCGTACATTTGTTCACTGGCTCTTTTATGTAATGGTTCTGAAAGAGGTGGGAAAAGTGCTTTATCATCTCAAAATGCTTTATTTTCAAGTCATCATAAATCTAATTGCCAATATCGCTCTGTCCAGACATCTCATATGGGATGAATAAAAAGACCTATATTAGACCCTAAAAATTATTGCCAGTGCTAACCAAATTATGTAATATTTTTGTATAACTATAGAGGGAACTTACAAGGCTTTTAGTTGTGTTTAATTTTTCTCTTTTCCAATGAAATTTTGGTCAAATTGCTTTTGTTTTAGGAAACACAATTTATCTCTGGGAGTTTTTACTGGCACTGCTCCAGGACAAAGCTACTTGTCCTAAATATATCAAATGGACCCAGCGAGAAAAAGGCATTTTTAAACTGGTAGATTCTAAAGCAGTATCCAGGTTGTGGGGGAAGCACAAAAACAAGCCTGACATGAATTACGAGACCATGGGAAGAGCTCTCAGGTACATGAAGTTTTTGTAGTTCATTGTGTTAAGAATATTGTTTCCTAAATACTAAAAAGTTAGGTAACTTCTAAAAAGGTAGAGGATTACAAAAATGGTGAATTTTATTATCCAAGTGCTAAACCACGCTACTTCTAGAAATCACTACGTATTTAAATTGAAGTCCTGTTCTGATCTGGGAAAATGTTTTTCTTCAAAAAAAAATGTTCATGCAAACAACAGATATTTTACTTGTAAAGGGATTAGAAAATGTAAACTCTCATCAGGAGTTATAAATTGACCAAGGGCTCCTATGTTTTGAGCTGTTAAACTCGAATTCAGCACAAAATTAACATGTAGGGGTAATGCAGGTACTTAATAAGAGGGTGCATTTTTTAAATGTAAATCTCAGGTATGATCTGTATTATGTTGGAATAAATGCTTCAAGAATAGTATTAGGCATTGTGTACATTTTGAACTGGGCAGGTTATCATTTTATTCCTAAGCTCACTTTTAGTGTGTTTTTCTGTGATCCAGGTTATTCTTCGAGATATGCATCTGTTTGAGAAAGAGTTATTAGAAGTAGCAGTCATCTGATAACTTGATAACCTTCTTAAACCAGAACTGTTTAGTTACAGTTTGTGTGTGTTTGTTTTTTTAACTCACACTTTTTAGATTCTTGATCTAATTAAAATCAATGACAAAATTTTGAGTCACTTCTATGGAAAACTGAATCAGATTTACTGAATCAAATTTAAACTGGTAAGGACATTATAATAAACTATGGAAGGGAAATAAACTCTTGAGGTTTGTAGTGGATTTGATTATTCCGGCAAGTTGAAAGAAGGGGAGATGAAGGAAGAAAAGTGAATGACTAGGATAATCCACGTATTTTATCAACAATCCCCTCATCAGAATTGGTTTTAGGTTTAGTTGATAATAAGGATTTTTCTTTAGCTGTGAGTATGTGTGTTTTACATTTATTTAGAAAATAATGTGTTTAATTATACCATTTTATACAAAATAACTGCCCTTCATTGAAATTCTTCTCCCACTTGTTGCCAACTTTAAACTTTTGTTTATGATTAAAGAACTGCAATTTTGTTGAACATAATTTTAATTTATGTTTAACTGAATAAAATATTGATAAAATTGTCTGCTTTGAATAGGTACTATTACCAAAGGGGTATTCTGGCAAAAGTAGAAGGTCAGCGCTTGGTGTATCAGTTTAAGGAAATGCCAAAAGATCTTATTTATATAGATGATGAGGATCCAGGTTCCAGCATAGAGTCTTCAGATCCATCACTGGCTTCAACAACCACCTCAAGTAGAAACCAAGCAAGCAGGTCGAGAGTATCTTCAAGTCCAGGGATGAAAGGAGGAGCCACTACAGTTCTCAAACCAGGGAATTCTAAAGCTACAAAACCCAAAGATCCTGTGGAAGTCGCACAGCCGTCCGAAGTCCTGAGGACAGTGCAGCCCACACAGTCTCCATACCCCACCCAGCTCTTCCGGACTATTCATGTCGTACAGCCAGTACAGGCTGTCCCAGAAGGAGAAGCAGGCGTAACCAGTAGCGTGCAGGACGAAACATTACATTCTTCTGTTCAGAGTATTAGGTGAGAAAACTAAACTTATCGATGCGTATCATTATGTGATGTTTCTGACCAGAGTCATTACTCGTTGATGACTCTGGGTCAGGATTCAGAAGTGAAAATAAAAATTACATTGATTTTTAAGCCAGAGATCTTGTTCAGCAGATTGTTTTCAGCAGCTGATTGTATCAGTGATTCCTTATTTTTAACTTTGTCATTACCTGATGTTGTTCTATCCATTTAAATCTTGTCCACTCTACCTTTGTATAATTCGATTGATCCATACAAGAAGGGATCCACATATTAGAAAATACAGCGAATGGTTTCAGATCTTTTTTCCAAAGTCAGAAGCTGTAAAAATTCCACATAAATTGACATATTGTGACCTTCTGGAATGTAGTGAGTTCCAAGAAATAGCATTATTCCTTGGGAAGATCCTATCACGGAACAGTTCTAAAGTCCAAAGAGGTAGGGAGGCCAAGAATCTAAGGTCCACTTTTTCAGGCTTTTAGAGTGGCAGAAATTGGAGGAATAGTTTCTTAGCAATCAAATCAAATTTGCCTCATAGCCCCAGGAAAGATATGAAACAACAAATTGGCCAAGGAAACCTTATCAGCTGTAGACTGGTCTTTTGCAGAATTTGGGACTGGTCTCGCTGATATAGAATGGAGGAAAAGGAGGAAGGCAGAAAATTAGATGGACGTTTGCAGTGTTTTTCTTTTTCTACTATCATGAGTTTCCAGAATATGAATTAAAATAAAATATAGGAACCCTTCCAAATCCATTAAAAATGATTCTTTGATTGCTTTCATTAGGTGACTTCAGTCTTACATTCGTATATTCGAGAATATAAATGCTGGATTTTTGTTGAGTTGATCTTGAAGTAAGAAACATTACCCAGAATCAAGGCAGAGTTAGAAGTTCCAGTCTTCCTTGTATGGCCCATATAAACTTTTGGCATCATGAAAATTGACTTGCAATGAGTATAAAGATTACATTTTCCCCATTTTAATTAGGAATGATAAATCTTTAACTGTTATTAAAGGAGTACTTATCTATTTGTCTTAATATTTTATTTTCCTCTAGGTCAATTATTGGTTATGTGTGATGACTGAGTATCTCATTGGATGTGATTCCTCTCAGTGGTTTCTAGGCTCTTTGTCATCTTATCATTGTGTGTATTTGTGTTGATAGGAAACAGTACATGGCCACAGCTAATCACTAGGATCCCCTTCTTGGAGTGATTCAGTTATTTTTTAGCATCTGTAATCAATTTGCTTTTTATACCTTGAGAATAAAAACAAATACCCGGCCCTCCCCCCCCCATAAAAAACCCCACATACCTCTAGCTCTGAAAGGTACTCAATTGTGATACTGTATTGGATGCAGTATTACTCTGAATGTCAACTTCTGAATGATACTCAGTGCCAGATATTAAAACACTATAATACACTCCCTATCCCTGATTTGCAAACTGTCTTTTGGTGTACTTTTCAGAATTTTCATTTCCAAGGTCCCTGATTATTCCGGATTATTCTGTGCCTGCTTCCTGCCTCTATTATTTTTTTCTCTTTGGTCCAACCTATGTAAGACTCCTAGTAACAGCTTTGCTACATTACCTTCTTGCAGCTGTCATTAGATCTGTGTTGCACACAGAGTGCAGTCAAATTTCTGGAGCTTCCGCACCAGCCCTCACTCTGCTCATGATTCCCTCCTTGCCTTCTAGCTCAGGCTTACTGCTTGGGTGCACCGCAGTCTGGTCAATGAGCCAGGTGTTAAGGTTGACTTTCATGCTCATCTCCTCCTGTATGTTTAAATCTGTAGGAGCCACATTTTATTCATTGTCCTTCTCCTACCACTTTAACCTAGTGTCTGACACATAACATCCCTTCAGATTTATAGAACTTATTTTGAAGTAGTTTATATATTCATTCTGTATCTCCTCTCAGAGCAATGAGTTCTCTAAGTGGACTGCTTATATAATGAGGTAACAAAATTTAATTTCAAAACTTGAAAAAATCATTTTATATTTATGTGTATGTATATACACACATTCGTTATCATTCCTTTGGCTTTTAAAAAAATTCTCTTTTTGGCTGTACCTTTTATTTGTATCTCCCAAAAATCCTACTTATTTTAAAGCAGTTAAACCTTTTATGGAATGCATTTTATTCCCTGAAATTATTAGATGTGGAAAGGCCAAAGTTAATAATAATACTCTTTGAAGACTAACAGCTGCTGAATATAATGACTCGGGTTTTGCTGGTATTCCCTTCCATTATATAGAAAGAAAGAAAAAGTGTTAAATAAATTTCAAGCAAATTGTACATATTACTCTGAAATTTTAATGTATTACTAGAATCATTTTTCATTACTTGCTTAGCAATTTATTTTTTTGGATTTTTTATAATTACCCCAATTTTTCATTATGAAAATTTTCAAAATATCAACAGATTGAAATAGTACAGTGAACACCTATTTACATCCTCCTGGATTCACAGTTGATAGTGTTTTGCCTTATTTGTTTTTGCTCTATATTTATTTATAGCCTTTTTTCTGTTTGGCTATTTGTCAAGTAAGTTGACATCCTTATGACATTTCACTCCTAAACATTTCAACATACAGCTCTTAAGAATAGAGAGATTACCCTAAGTAACCATATTATCACTCCTAAGAAAAGTAACAGTACTTTGGCTATATATTTCATATCTTTATAACTATCTTTGATTTTATTAATAAAATATCTTATCTTTATAACTTATCTTTGATTTTATTAATAAAATCAAAGACCATTTAAAGATTTTTTTTCTGTAGCTAAGATGGAATATATATGACTTAAAATTAGGTTATTAATATAACAACAAGAACTGACACTTTCAAAGCACTCTCTGTATTTCATACACTTTTCCATATATTAATGTCTAATATCCTCACAGATCAATGAGATATAGGTAATATTATTCCTATTTTACAGATGAGGAAACCAAGGCAAGGAGAGGCCAAGGAGCCTGGTCACATCTAGTAAGTGGTGGAGACAGTGTTTTAATGCAAGCAGTTTAGTCCAAAGCAGTGAGCTTAATGATTTGCCGCCCTGCCTGCTGATTCACTTAACTCTCATGAATTACCAGTTATTTTACAATGAAGTAGCAATATGTTTTTTCTTTTCTCAATTTTTCCTTTGCTCCTCCTTTTATTCTCAAATAATTGCATGTGTCTATGTGGAAATCTATTAAGCTTTTCTTAATTGATTTATGGTATATGTGCTCAGTTTTTACAAATTTTGATTTTGACTCTGGCTTCATGTTATTTAAAGAAACAACTATAATGAAATTGTAAGCCTCTGGTCAATTTTTTTCCTAAAATTGTCCCTTGGTAGACTTGCAAGTCCATATACCTACCTAGCATAACTTATTTCTCTACAATATTTATTCAAGCACTAATAGTTTGTCTTAGGGTCTTTTGAGAAAATTAGCCTCTAAAAATGTATAATGTTATCTTAAAAGCAAAGTAATGGAGTAGGAAGAATGTAGGCATAACTTTCCAGCCATCCAACCTTGTCAATTATTAGATGTAACATTGAATTGGGTTAACTAACTATTCTGAGTCTGTTTCCTCATCTGTAAAATAAAGATAATACTTAACTTTACAGGTGATTGTAACAGTTAAATGACATTCTTGACATCTGAGTAGATATACAGTAAAAACTAAATGTTATAGTGTATATCTTTTTAGTCTCAAAGTTTTGAGGTATTTTTTTTTATTTTTTAAAAGATTTTATTTATTTATTTATTTGAGAGAGAGAATGAGATAGAGAGAGCATGAGAGGGGGGAGGGTCAGAAGGAGAAGCAGACTCCCTGCTGAGCAGGGAGCCCGATGCGGGGCTCGATGCGGGGCTCGATCCTGGGACTCCAGGATCATGACCTGAGCTGAAGGCAGTCGCTTAACCAACTGAGCCACCCAGGCGCCCCAGTTTGAGGTATTTTAAATTTCCAGTATTATACCACTGGTTACAAGCAGCTTAGGAAATTTTTATTAAGTAGTTAACTATACTATAACCTTTGTTATATAACATCACCAGACACAACTGACTGTTTAATCATTAACTAAGATAAAAATAATTTAAAATTTCTGTGGTTGGGAAAAGGCTGCATAATATTTTACCTTTAATCTCTGAATTTTTTATTAGCGAAAATTATTTTAGAATATGTTCAAATAAGCCAGTATATTTACATTGTAGATATTATAGATGAGTATATGTATTTTCTGGCAGATGGCAGTCAGGTGTTTTGAGAAAAGGAGGTCTTTTTCTGGCTTGAACAAAAGCATTGAAAGTCTAGTGGTAGCCCTGATTAGCAATATGGAAAATTTCCAAGTACATTATTGCTTGTGCCACACCTGGGGGAGGAAAAGAGGAAGGTGGAGTTGTGTATTAAAGGTTGGTAATTGCCCACAGTTTAAAGATATAATAGATAATATTCATCTTCAGCTGAAGTTATTTAGGACTGAAGAAGTGGCAGTGTGTTGTAATGTTTAAGCAGAGGCCTTGCAGTCAGATGGCCTCTTTTCTTATCTAACTGGTCACCTTATGCTAGCTGTTCACCCTCTTTGTGCATTAATTCTTTATGTATAAAATGGGGGTAATAGTACTTACCGGGTGGCAAGACTGTACATATTCCTAGATACAATCTGTGTGCTTACTATATACCCTGTGTACTGTTTTATCTGTATATACATGTACAGGAACTCTTGTCATGGGAAGCCCTTTATTTAAGAAATGATCTCTGGCTGCAGGGTCAGGTACCGTACCCAGGCTCAGATTCCACCCAAGATATCCTGATTCAGGTCGGCAGAGGGGAGAAAGGAGGCACAGTATATTTTGGAAAAGCTGTCTGACTCCCAAAGTTAATTCTGTATTCTTCCAACTCTTCCTTGCTTGACCAATAATAGTATCAGTAAATCTGGCCTTTATTTCTAGTCATCCCCTGCCCACCTATTAAAAATCTTCATTACCCAACTCGTACTCTTTTCTAGCTCTGTCCTTCAAAAGAGCTGCTAATATCCTGCTCTAGACTGATCCTCACAGTGACAACTTGGTTGGAATCTGAACTTGGAAATCAGAATCCTATCATAATGGGTAGGCTCTGGTCATCCTGTGTCTTTCCACTTGCTTTGAGTTTCTCTTAAGTTGCACTGAATTTTCTTTCATATTTCCACTTAGCCCATTTCTTTTCTCCAGAGTTTCACTTCTCACATATGTGACAGGCCACATAACTATAACTTACTAAAATTTGCCTATAATAATCTATGTGCAGTGATTAACATTCAGATTATGGGGGGCCAATCTAGCTGTTAATCATTTGAAGTAGGAATCATCTATTTTTTTTGTAAAATAGCTTTACAGAATTCAGAGGAAACACAGTTGAGATCCAGATGCTGAGTTTTTTCAGCTGCATTTATTTTATATTAACAATGGCCATAACTGTAATTTTCACAGCAGTGAACTTTTAAAATTGGATCGACTCACAGTATCACTTATGTATCTCTTCAATAACTGGGATTAACAACCTTACATAAACTGGGTTTACATTAAAAGATTTTATGTTAAATTGTAGCTTTATGGCTAAAATTTGTGAAGATTATTTGAGCTGAGAAAACTGCTAAAACATGCTTCTGTTTATTTTGCCAAAGCTTGCCCTTTCTTTTTGCTCTCTCTGCCAGCCTAAAGAATCCTCATGAATTAAATTTGTGATTTACTTTATGTAATATGATATGAACTGTGAACTATTAAATTTCTTCTAAAAAAAATTTCTTCTGATAATTCTGTCACATATACATTTAAGACTGAGGTGTTTTTTTATTTGTTAATTGAGAATTTTTCTTCTATATATAGAAAAAGAGGTTGAAAACAATTACAATCCTATAAAGTTTGGTAATTGTGGATGAGCATTGTCCCTCAAGTATTAAAAATAATGAGTGTGAATCCAATACATTTGTTTTAAAATTCCCAATTTTCTTTCAAGCAGCTCATACCTAACTAACTTCTTTGCCAAGCATTTTGATATCCTCCTCCTTTCAAACAAAATTGCATCCCTATATGCATTAATTAATGTGGCACTTAGGACAGACTTTCTTCGCCCCATCAGATAGTATCAGAGTTAATAGCTTGAGAGTTTTGTTTCGGGCATTCCCTATGAGACCGGGTCTGGTATGATGTTTTTGCTGTGTCGAAGATATGGGAAGCAGCATTTCAAATGTATGACTCCTCTATTTTGTCAAAACAACTTGTCAAATATTAAAGTTTCAAATAATTCTAGAATATGCTGATTTTCTGTTATTTCATCATCTCAATAGGACTATACAGGCTCCTGCCCAAGTTCCAGTGGTTGTGTCTCCTGGGAATCAGCATTTGCATACAGTAACACTCCAGACTGTGCCAATCACAACAGTGATAGCCAGCACAGATCCATCTTCAGGTGCGGGGTCTCAGAAATTTATTTTACAAGCCATTCCGTCATCACAGCCCATGACAGTACTGAAAGAAAACGTCATGCTGCAGTCCCGAAAGCCGGGCTCCCCTCCTTCCATTGTCCTGAGCCCTGCACATGTGCAGCAGGTCCTTACCAGCAACGTGCAGTCCATCAGCAATGGCACGGTCACCGTGGCTTCATCTCCGTCCTTCAGTGCTGCGACCCCCGTGGTGACCTTTTCTCCTCGAAGTTCACAACTCGTTGCTCACCCACCTGGCACTGTCATCACTTCAGTTATCAAAGCTCAAGAAACAAAAACTCTTACGCAGGAAGCGGTGAAAAAGGAAGCTGAAGATAATTGGAAAGAAGACAGTGAGAAAACTGAGCCACAGCCGCAGCCTTATGTGATGGTGGTATCCAATTCCAACGGATTTGTCTCTCAGGTAGCTATGAAACAAAATGAATTGCTGGAACCCAACTCTTTTTAATGAATATACCAAAGGAATTATAGATGATTGGTTTTTAATTGAACCTTGTCAGTTGTCTGCAGACTATCTGATTGATTCTCAGAGAAATTCTACAAATGTTCCTAATTTTGTAGTTAATTGTTAAAAATATTAATTTAGAGTTAATGTTGACTTTGTTGGATGAGGGAGGGAACCCAAGTGCTTCTCTTTGTTCTCCAAATGTTTCAGAATTCAATTGTGAAGGAACAGGCATTTTATACTATGAAGACCTTCTTTTCTGATTTTTTTTCAGTTGCTATATCATAAGCATTTTTAACGTTTCTTTTTTAATTTTACATGGTATTAGCTTTTCTGATTCTTTTGTAAATACAGTACGTCAATATAAGGCAACAGGAAATTTATGTAGGAACTATTTTCATTCCATTTGTGTAAGTGAAAGTCTTGACTCTTCCAGATGCAAGACACCTATTTTCTACTTTGTTAAAATTATGATTTCACTTAGATTGACTTTAGTTGATTGCACTGTTTAAGGAACTATGAATATGTAAAAAATAACATGAAAAATTGGAAAATGTCCATGATATGGCTGAACGTTACTTCAGAAGCAGGAGAGTACAAAAGCATCAGCCTACGAGTGGCTCTCCTGCTGGCTTGGTTGTATAACTGGGCAAAGCCACTGGATCTTTTTGGGCCTCAGTTCTCTCAAAAAAGGAAGAGGGGGGGTGCATTGGATTAGACTTGATGATCTCCAGTTTGCTTTCTGGTTCTAAATTTGAAGTTTCTAGCTCCTATGTTTTAAAGTTAAATCAACTAAAACATTATCACATATTTCTTAATGTAAATATAGCTAACATATTACAGAAAAATAAGTGGCCCTACAAAATTCATTCTTCTGTTACCTGTAAGATCTGCTCTGAATCTGAATTCTTCCTAAATACTTTGTTCATTAACTCTTTAGGCCACTGTGCACCATGGTCCATTAGTAAACTTACGTTGCCGACTGCTAAACGATATACTGCCATTCTGAAAGAGTCAGAGCTCTTTCTTAAGGGGCCAGAAAGCAACCAAGCCTTGGGCTAATCTGGCTGAGTAGTCAGTTTCTATAAAAGCATAATTGCTTTATATTTTGGATCATTTTTTATTGGGAGTGGGGGGTTGCATACAAAGATAATATACATATATATCTAAGTCTCTGAAATGAAATAGCTTTTAGATTACTTTTTCAACTGTAAATAATGTACATTTAATTTCACAAGAAAAATTGTTTTCTGCAAATTTTCTAGCACAGCAGAGGAGAAATTTTTGTAGATGAAAAAAATCATTATGTTTAGAGGTCTGATGTTATATGTTTTCATATTACAGAGTGAATTTGTATTTAAACAAAAATTTAAATTTTGGAATCCTCTAAACGTTTTTGTATCTTTAATTGGTTTATTATTAAATAAATCATGTAAAAATCCTCAATGTTTGTGTTTTCAAGCAAATGTCTCTTAAGAACAAATATACAGAAAATGTTGCTAGTATTTACAGTGTTACTAAATGTTCGTATAACAAGCTCCACTGGTCAGGTTATAATTGCAGACTTGTCATCCTCTCATTTTTCCTTGCTGCTGTGCCAAACGGTGGCTTCCAGACAGCACACAATGGATCGCCATAAGCTCTGAAAATTAGAAAACCATAAAATTTTCTCAGCAATGATATCCAACATACTTTAAAAACCAAGGTTTCTAATTAGAAAATAGATCTGTTAATTGTTAAACTTGGAAAACATGGAAACAAAAATAGAAGAAAATTAAAATCTCAGTGTGATACCCCTGTACACTTACTCATTTTCTCATGTCAGTTAATACTCTTCCAAAACATGATTTTAGAAGGAGCATTTCTATCTCTGAAGTCAGAGGGAAGCAAAGAAGAATCTGAATGAATAGGCCTTGCTAAATTTCCCCGTTCACTACCCTTCACTCATACCCTTTTTTCCTGTCATTTTTCATGACTTTCCACTCTATCAAACCTAGTATAAAAAACACTTAGGCTTAAGCATTTCTTTGAGTCTTTATTTCCATATGAAATCTCCCATGTCATGTAAAACATATTAAAATAAATATGCTTTCCTCCTTTAATCTGTCTTTGTCAGTTTGATTTTTAGGCTCAGCGAAGGACCCTAAGAGGGTCATGGAAAAGTTCTTTCTCCTCCAGAACTCTCTCTAGCCATGCATCCCCTAACATAATCTGATTGTACTGAACTGAACAGGAGCATAGCGCTCAGTCGGTACCTGGCCTTGCACATCAAATCATTGATTCAACGTGTATTTATTAAGGAAGGATCTGTGATGTTACTGTCACGGTCCTTAACCTAAAAACCTGACGCTTTCCTCATTTTCCATTCATTCTTTAACCCTCTGTAGTATTGCATTTGCTCTCACTATTACCCTGAAGTTACTGTTGAAAAGGTCACTAACTAGTAATTAATTTCCATATTGCCAAATTTCTAGCCTTCCTTATCTTCCTTGACCTTTCTAGTATTTAACCTTTTATAACTCACTCTTAAATTCTCTCTTGCTTTCACTTTTGTGCCCAGCTTGTTCCTATTCTCCTCTGGCCGTATAATAATTTCTTAGTATTGCTTTTGCAAAGGTTGGAGTTCCCCACATTTTATCCAATGATCACTGTTCTTTTCTTTTTCTTCTTTTTTAAAGATTTTATTTATTTATTTGACAGAGACACACAGCTAGAGAGGGAACACAAGCAGGGGGAGTGGGAGAGGGAGAAGCAGGCTTCCCACTGAGCAGGGAGCCCGATAGGGGACTCGATCCTTGCCATAGTTGCAAGTTCCTTCTGTTTCTGTTTATCAGTAAGAAGACCTTTCCCAGAACACCCTGAGCAGCCATCTCTTCAGAGCTTATTGGCTAGATTGGTCATATACCCCTTCCTAAACAAACTGCTGGCCAAGGAAGTAGGATTACCATAAATGACTTAGCTGTGTGTTAGGGAGATGGACAGCCAAACAAAATTAGGGCTCCATAGCAAGAAATAAGGGAGGAATGATGCAGTTTACTATCACCCATACACATCCTCCTTCCTTTACATACACTTTCAAAAGTGCTCATGCCTACATAAAACTTCATTCCCAAAGAGAGATCAGCCAAAGTCTCACCCAGTTACTTGATCCAGTTTCATGACTAGGATGTTTGGGATGATGTGCAGACTTCTTTTTCAGATCAGCTGTGCTCCCTGGTTTCTTATCCTCCTCAGCCACATCTAGTATGAGCGCTCAGAAAAAGATTTTTTCCAGGGTTCCCCAGCTTTAGAATGCATTTCTTGATGGTGTAAGTTTGATGCCCTGTCCCAGGGTCACCATATTCCCGTCTAGAAGAGCTGTGTCCTCAGTGCCTTCCATCCTGCCTCTTAAACATAGCTGGCCAGTTACACAAACCAGGGTCAGTGGGGGATCATTCCACTTCCAAAAACCAAACTGTCTGTCAGTTTGAGTTCTTGGTCATTAGCAACAATTGAATTCTGGTTTTTAGCATAAAAGAAGTTCTATTAGAAGAATATTGCATAGCTCATAGAATAGACACAAGGACTAGAGAATCGAGATCCATCTGAGTCATATAGCTAGGAACAAACTGCACAACTAGTCTAGCAGGGAAATTGTAGCCACTGTTGTCAAGTACTGAACCCTGAGCTTTGTATTACTGTCTCTACTGCCTTAGGAATTAGATCTTGATAGGAGTGCTGCTGCCTCTAGAGAGAATTAACCAGGGTACTTCCTTGATTCATTGTGTCAACTAGCTACCAATTTTTGTGACGGGCAGAGCCTAGGTCAGTGTCCAGCCAGGACTTGAACTCCAAGGGATGTTGAGAAAGCAAAAGTTTAGCTTCTCAACTAGTTTGGCATTTTCAGCTTCTATAGAGGAGGCTGCCTCAGTGGGCATTAAGACTCAAGGAACCCCCCAAACATAAGGGGGCTGAGATTCTGAGCTGCCCAAAAGAATGACCTATGTCTTCTGTAAGGGAGAATCCAGATTTGTGGAGCTTGAATTTACACAATTTGGTGGTTGGGTGGGTGAAGGGGACGTAGTTAGGAAAAAACAAAACCCCTGCATTTGCTGTCACTCTGCTTTGCACAGTTTATCTCATTCTTTTAAAAAAAAAATATTTATTTTAAGTAATCGCTACACCCAATGTGGGGCTCAAATTCATGATCCCGAGATCAAGAGTCACATGCTCTTCTGACTGAGCCAGCCAGGTGCCCCCAGTTTATCTCATTCTATTTGGCTAACTTCTACCTGTTCTTTGAACCTCAGCTTAGACATTACTTCCTCTTGAGAGCTTTCTCTGAGCTCTTAGAAGCTTCCCACTGCTGTCATAGAGCCTTTTAATTTCTCCCATTTGGGCACATACAACACAACAATAATAATTGCCGGCTGATAAGTGTGATTCCAACACTATATAAGAGCCAAACTTGTAGTAATTTTAGTACTTTCAGGTCCTAGTGTAATATTTATAACTGTACATACTAGATATTTATTAAATACCTGACTACATTTTCTCCTTGCCCGTTTTCACACTAGTTTTCTCATGTTGCTAACTACCATCTGTATGCTGATGACTCTCAAATCTTATCTATGGAGCCAAACTTGCCTTAAAAATAGCTTTATGGAGCTGTAATTGACATACAATAAACTGCACATGTTTAAAGAGTATAAACTCATCATCACAATAATCAAATAGTGAACCTTCCCAGGTTTGGTGAACATTACCCTAAAAGTTACCTTGTGCCTCTTTGTAACTACTCCCTTCTTGCTGTTGCTCCTCGCTCTTCTTGGCCTATTCCACCCCCTTGTTGACCACTGATCTGCCTTCTGTCACTATAGATTATATTAGTTTGCATTTTCTAGGATTTTTATAAATGGAATCATAGAGTATATACTATTTTTTTGTCTGGCTTCTTTTACTTAGTGTAATTATTTTGAAATTTATCCATGTTGTGGTGTGCATCAATTATTCATTCCTTTTTTTTTTTTTTAAGATTTGAGAGAGAGAGAGAACCTGAGTGGGAGGGGTGGAGGGAGAGGGAGAGAGAATCTCAAGCAGACTCCATGCTGAGTGCAGAGCCTGATGTGGGGCTTAATCTCAGGACCCTGAGGTCATGACCTGAGCCGAAACCAAGAGTCAGACGCTCAACCAAGCGTGCCACCCAGGCACCCCAGTTTATCATTCCTTTTATTACTTATATTTCATTGCATAGATATACTACAGCTTGTTTATCTACTCACCTGTGGATGGACATTTGGGTTGTTTCTATTTTCAGCTATTACCATTAAAGCTGCTATGAATATGCCTGTACAAATGTTTATATGGACATGCATTTTCTTATCTCTTTGGTAATACCTAGGAGTGGTCTGTCTGGGTCATATGACGGTTGTGCCATTTTACATTCCCACCAGCAGAGTATGAGTTTTTCAGTTGCTCTACATCCTAACATTTTAGCCATTTAAAAAAAAAAAGATTTTATTTGAGAGAGAGTGAATGAGAGAGAGAGAGAGAGCATGAGCAGGGTGGAGGGGCAGGGGGAGAGAGAGAAGCAGACTCCCCACTGAGCAGGGAGCCCGACGTAGGGCTTGATCCCAGGAACCTGGAATCATGACCACAGCCAAAAGCAGACCCTTAACCAACTGAGCCACCCAGGTGCCCCTAACATTTTAGCCATTTTAATGTGTTGTGGTATCTCATTGTGGTTTAATTTACATCTCTCTAAGGACACTGATTCTGAACATCTTTTGATGTGTTTATGTGATATCCACATATCTTCTTTGATGAAATGATTGTTAAAATTTTTTGCCTGTTAAAAATTCTGTTGTTTTTTTATTACTGGGTTTTGAGAACTCTTTATATATTCTGGATGCAAGCTCTTTATCAGCTATATGATTCCCAACTATTTTTAAAGTGCAGAAACCTTTTAATTTTGGTAAAGTCCAATTTATCAATTTCCTCTTAAGGAACATGCTTTTAGTGTCGCATCTAAGAAATCTTTGCCTAATCCACGGTCACTAAGATTTTCTAGTTTGTTTTTTTTTTTAGGATTTTAGAGAGTGCACACGTGAGTGGGGGTAGGGGCAGAGGAAGAGGGAGAGAATCACAAGCAGACTCCCTGCTGAGTGCAGAGCCTGGCAGAGGGCTTGAGTTCACAACCCCAAGATCCATGACCTGAGCAGAAACCGAGAGTTGGATGCTCAACTGACTGAGCCACCGAGGCGTCCCTAGAAATTTTAAACTTTGAAGTTTTACATTTAGGTCCATGATCCATTTTGAATTAATTTTTTTTAAGATTTATTTATTTATTAGAGAGAGAGCACACGCATACGCAAGCACGAGTGGAGGGAGGAGCAGAGGGAGAGGGAGCAGCAGAGTCCCCAGTGTGCAGGGAGGCTGACGCTGGGCTCCATCCCAGGACCCCAGGATTATGACCTAAGCCCAAGGCAGACACTTAATGGACTGAGCCACCCGGGCACCCCAACTATCCTTTCAACTATCTACCCTGAATTACCTTTGGACCTTTGTTGAAAATTAGTTGTCTATGTATGTACAGGTGTATTTATGGACTCTATTCTGTTCTATCAATTTGTCTATCTTTGTGCCAGTACACAAGGTTGATGTGCTGAAATCAGGTAGTGTTAGCTCTCCAAATTTATTTTTCAAAGTTGATTTGACTATTCTAACTTTGCATTTCCATTTGAATTTGCAGACTCAGTATGTCAACTTCTGAAACAGAAAAAGCCTTTGGGGTTTTGATTGGGATCATGTTGAATCTATAGATCAACTTTGGAAGAACCGACATTTTAACAATGTTGAGTCTCCATAGATGCCTCACCATTTGTTTAAGTGTTAATTTCTCTCAGCAAAGTTTCATAATTCTCAATATATACTTTTTGCAATTCTTTGTCAGATTTATTTTTTAGTATTTAATATTTCTGATGCAATTGTAAATGTCATAAATTTCAAATTGTTTGTTGATTTTGTTTTAAATCTTTCCCTATTTATTGAGGCATGAAAGGCACAAATCTTATGTGTATGACTTAATAAAATTTTGCATCTGAATATATTGATGTAACTGCCACCTAAATCAAGATGTGTGACATTTCCTGCATCCAAGAAGTTTCCCTCACAGCTCTTCCCAACTAGATCACTTTCTGGTATCCCTCAAAATAGTCTTTATCTTCATATAAATGGAACCGATCAGGATGTACCTTGTTTGGCTTCTTTGACTCAACATTATGTATGTGAGGGTCATACATATTGTTGTGTGTATTGGTAGTTCATTCTTAAATCATTGCTCTATAGTTTTTTCCTCCTATCAAAGGACATTTCCAGTTTTTCCTACTGTGAATAATGCTGTAATCAATATTCTTGTACACAAACATAAGTACTCTTTTCTCTTGGGGATATGCCCAGTGGTAGAATTATTGGATAATAGGGTATATGTGGGACTAGCTTTAGTAGATACGGTCAAAAAATTTTCTAGGGGTGCCTGGCTGGCTCAGTCAGTGAAGCATGCGACTCTTGATCTTCGGGTTTTAAGTTCAAGCCCCACTTTGGCTGTAGAGATTACTTAAAAAAAAAATCTTAGAAAGTTTTCTAAGGTAATTCCACCAATTTATACTCCTACTAGCAATATACATAAGTTATAGGTGCTCCACTTTGCCAAGGCTTGGTATTGGAATTCCTTTTAAACAATTCTGGTGAGTGTTTAGGACTGAAGCATGATTTTAATGTCCCTAATATAGCTATTGATGTAGAACTTCTTTTCATATGCATATTGGCCATTTAAATAATATTTGAAGATCAACCAAAGTAACTGACTTAACGTATTAAAGAAAAAATAGATATGAACATTTCAATAAAGGCAAAAAAAAGCTTTTGCTATTGAATGCTCTCCCCTCTGATGTTATAGCTAAGAAGCCCATTATCACTATTCTAGTCAACACTAAATGAGACATACTAGCCAGAAAAAGACCAAGAAAAAGAAATAAAAGGTATAATCATTGCACAGGACATTAAACCATCTTTATTAACAGATGACAAAATTGTAATCATAGAAATTCTAAAAGAAACTACAAGGTATTAGAAATAAGAGAACTTGGTAAGAAAGCTGAATATGAGGTCAATATGTAGAAATCAATACTGTTTCTATGTATCAGCAACAAAGTAGTAGAATATAAGACTTTCTAAATGTTATTTAAAATAGTACTAAAAAGCCAAATACCCAAGTATAAGTCTAATGAAAGATATGTGAAACCACTACACTGCAATTTACAAAACACTGCTGAAGGAAATTAAAGACAACTTAAATAAATGGAAGGTGTATGAATGATACTTACGGGTTGGAGAACTCAATTATTAAGATGCCAGTTTTCCCCAAACAGATCCATAGAGCCAATAAAGTCCAAATAAAATTCCAGCAGAGTTTTTTTTTGTAAGTTGACAAGCTTATTCTAAAATTTATAAATTAATGGAAATAAATTTTATAAGATGCCTAAAATAATGGAAATTACAAAGGACTTAGGATAGCTAAGGCAACCTTGAACAGTTCCAGGACTTCAAGGCTTATTATAAAGCCACATTAATTATGACAGTGTGGTACTGGTACAAGGTTAGACAAACAGACCAATGGAAGGAGAACCTGGAAACAGGCCCACCTATATATGGTCATCCACTTTACAACAAAGGTGCCAGAAAAATATGACGGGGGAAATGACAAACGATAGTCTTTTTAATAAATAGGGCTGGGTCAACTGGATATCCATATGGGAGGAAATGAACCTTGATCCCTTTCACAAAAAATTGAGATAAATCCTAGACATAGATGTCAAAGTTAAATTAATAAAGCATCTAGAAGAAAACACAAAGAATATCTTCATGGCCTTGGAGTTGATGAAGCCTTATTAATAGGACACAAAAAGCACTGAACATGAAAGATCAGCAAACCCAGCGAGTTTTACCTCACATATTTCTGTTAACTTTCTGTCCATCCCTACGATCACTGACCTACTTAAGAGTCACTTTGGCTTGTAACACTCTCCCAAAACAGTCTCCCAACAACTGCTCTTTTCCCTTTAATCATTGTTCCATAGCACAGACACAGTAATATACTTTCAAAAATGCAAATTTGACTGTTACCGCCTTTTTAAATTAGAAATTCTGTAATGGGCTAGCACCGGTACGAGAATCACAACCAAGCTTCTCCGAAGACCACAGGCTAGCCCTTTATGACCTGGCATTTCACCTACCTCTCCAGTGAGCGTCTAACTTGAATTCTGGCTCCACCAATTTTAGAACTAACATTATTGTTTTTCTAATACACGTCCTAGGCTATCCAAATTGTTTTTCATTTCCTTCATTCACTAATTTAGTTTTTGAAGCTGAGGCTCAGGTATCACACCTTTGAGGAATCCGTCCTTATTCCTTATATAGGGTCATTCCCCTTTCACTTCAGCATGCAAAACAGTTTAAATTTCTGGAGGGCATATTAACAACTTTGAATCCCAGGTAGTTTAGATTTTTGATGCAGTAGACACTCAAGTCCATTTACTTGTTAATCTCTACTGACTGAGAAACTCACTCCCACTCCCTCCTCCAGGGAACTTGTTGGAAGCTTCTATCTGATCTTCATATGTCAAAGGGCGGTGAGGGAGAATAGGACCGACTACGTTGGAAAAGTAAAACAGTATTGACACAACCTCGGGCCACATTCCTCCCTTCCGTGCCTTCGGATGTAACAGGTTTTCTTCTCAATCGGAGAAGCCAAATACGAAAAAAGCCTGGGGCTGCGGAGTTGTGGGTAATGGACTAGTACAACCGCACCGGAACCAAAGGGCTTCTTCCACTCTAGCATCTGCAAAGGCAGAACCATTTCCGGCGAGTCCTTGTCCGTTAGGATTCCCGGCGCATAGATCACGGGATCTACGCGCAAGCCGGAACTATGCTTCCGGAAAAGAACACGTATAGGCGAATGACGTCACGGGTCTCGAAAGGCTTGGCTGCTTCCGGTAGCCATGATGAGAACTGTGGTGAACGGGGATGAAAATGGAGCCCGACGTGCCTTGTTATTAATAGACGTCCAAACTCTCCCAAACGCCCCATGTTCCTGTGGAATAACAGTATGCTACAAAAGTGCTTTGGAGCTACTACCCCTGAAGGTTCTATTGGGGTGCGGAGGCGTAGTGGAAGACGAGCAAGCGTGAATAGCCGACGCCTCCGTAACCATGGCTGCGAGGGGCGGGGACTGAGAGCGCCGGTCACGGGACTGGGGCCGGCCGGGAGACTCAGTCCTCCACGGTCCCAGCCGGCCCTGCGCACGCTTTCGTCTCCCCTCCCCCGCCCCGCGACACGCTGCGTGGCTGCTCGTTGGCTACTTAGGACGGAAGCTCGGTTGGTGCTTCTCCAGAAGTTTCCCCGTTGGGCGGCGGCGGTGTAGCTCATAACCTCGGAGGAAGCTGCTCTAACAGCAACAGCGATTTTTAGGGATGGCGGCAGCTGCAGCAGAACCTGCAAGAGCCCAGAAGTGCGTGTTTTCATTCTTGCTATTTATTTTTATCTCCCCCTCGCACCTACCCCCCCACTTGGTTAGTGAGCATGTCGTTGTTTTCCCTGGCAGGTTTTTCCGGAGCTTCTCAGATGCTCTGATCGAGGAGGACCCCCAGGCGGCGTTAGAGGTGAGAGAACCAATCTCAGCTTCCTCCACTTTTCTTGGGGGAACGCGGCCACGACGGGTCCCGACGGACCCCGACTCTTCCCAGCTCTGCCTTCCTGGGACCGGGGTTGCTGTTTTTATGATGTATCGGCCCTAATACTGACAGCCTCCGTCTCTCCTTGGTTCCACAGTGGCCCAGTTACTCCAAACCCGTGTTCTTGCCCCCTCCCACTCCTAGACCGTTACTGCATCCTCTTAGCTCCTTGGGAGTACTTTATCTATTCTGGGGGGTGTAGTTGACATTCATAGTTGGCCCGGAAGGAATTTTTTTTTTTTTAATAGTATGTGTGATTAGAAGAAAAAGTGAAATCTAGGCTTGATGATGTTTGTTAATTAATTCGGTTTTTGCCATTCTTACATACCAGATGTTGTGCTAAGTGCAGACTACTGAAACAAAAACCTTTTCCCGTATGTTTTTGAATATTTCCAGAAGTCCTGTTACTGTTCATTATTCATTCATTTATTTATCAAAACTATTTGCAGTTGCTTTATGCAAGACACTGATTGCTATGGAGTAAAGTCTTGTTTATGTATTTAACTGACTTACAAGGCCCTTTGTGTGAAGTGAAAGACTATAAAGCCAAAAAGAAAAGTCAAAAGAGCAAGAATTAAATAATTTAAAATAATAAAGAGAGCCCAAGCTAAGGATACATGATGCAGTTGGTTGCAAAATTTAAGCAGGGGTTTTTTGCTTTGAAGCAGGAGGGAAGAAGGAACCCAAACCCTGTTGGGTTGTTATAATGTAATATAGGTAAGGTTAGCAATTTGAGGCAAGAGAAGTTTTTTGCTAGCTAGGACCTTAAAAGAAATTTGCCACGTGGGTAGTAGAGTCTCTCTGAGGGAGTGATACTTGAGGAGAGACCTGAGGGAGCGAGCTCTGTGGAAAGAACATTCTGGGCAGGAAAAGAGCCATTGCAAAGATCCTGAGGTAGGAATGAGGTTGGCTTGTACAGGGAGCAGCAAAAAGGCCCATTTAACTAGAGTGGGATGATGGAGGAATAAGTGATGAGGAGGTGGGAAGGAAATCAGGGGCTAGGTCCTATAGGGCTTTTTAAGTTGGAGTATGTTTTTTTGGATCTAGATATGAAGGCCCTCAAATAAAACGGTTGGTTGGTCATTTGTGCTATGATGTTTCCTAATGAGGCTTCTGGGATCAGTATTAGAATAGTATTACAGGAGGCACTGAGCATCTTTCTTCACAATTCATTATGTCATCTAGACAGCTATTAATTTCAAAATCTACATTTGTTATGGTCCTCTTAGCCCCCGTGCCACTTTTGGAAATCCAGTTTATATGAGTTGCTTTTAAAGGAAATTATTGTAATGAATTTTGTTGTCCCTTTCTATCCCTTTGATGTATGCTATATTATAAATCTTAAGTCTGCAACTACTGAAGTTGTAGTTTTATATATGTATAGCCCCCCAGATCAAGATAGAGAACACTTTCATCCTCACAATTCCCTCATGCTGCTGCTCAGCCAATAATTCCGCTTACCCTCCGGGTAACTCCCATTCGTATCTCTGTCAGCATCAGTTTTGCTTGTTCTTGTACTTCCTTTAAACAGAATAATGCACTAGTTACCCAGTTGAGTTTGGTACTCTCATGTGAGATATGTCCATGTTGTGTGAAGTGGTATTTTTTCATTGATGTATAGTATTTCATTGTATAAAAATAGAGCACAGTTCTAACAATGGACTTTGGCTTGTCTCCAGTTATTAGCTAGTATGAATAAAGCCACTGTGAATTTTTTTGTGTGGGTATTTTGGTGAACACACGAACTCCTTTTTTGGGGGGTGTACATACCTAGGAATGAAATTGCATAGAATAGGCGTGTGGTTAGCTTTAATACCTTGATTCTTAAAGTGTGGCTTTTGAACCACCAGCATCAGCACCACCTGGGAATTTATTAGAAATGCAAATTGTTGGACTCCATCTGAGATTATTCGAAGCCCTTACAGCTCATATGGTGTAGTACTTACCCTTCCATTTTACAGAAGAAAACTGAGACCCAAAGAAATCGAAATGATCTGTCATAGAGGTGTATATAACCAATTAGAGGCAGAATGGGACCCTCAGGACACAAGTTTCCAGACTCTTAGTCTAGTGCTGTAGAAAAGTAATTCTCAAAAGTATCATCCTGAGACCAGCTGCAGCAGCATCGCCTGAGAACTTGTTAGAAATGCAAATTCTCAGGACCCACCACCTACTTGAATCAGAAACTGGGAGTGGGGATAATGATCATGATAAGAACCAGCTGTGTTAAGAGACAGTGTTTTTTATTTTTAATTATTTACTTATTTGAGAGAAACAGAGTGGAGGGGAGAGGGAGAATCTTAAGCAGGCTCCATGCTCAGCACGGAGCTTGATGTGGGGCTAGATCCCGCGACCCCCAGGATCATGATCTGAGCCAAAATCAAGAGTTGGATACTTAACTGACTGGTCCCCCCAGGCTCCCCGAGAAAGTGTTCTTTTTAAAGCTAGAAGTGACCTCACAGTTGACCCTTGAACAACCTGGGTTTGAACTCTATTGGCCCACTTAACATATGGACATTTTCTAATATGTGCAGTACTGTAAATGTGTTTTTCTTACGAATTCCTAATTTTTTTTCTCTAGCTTTATTGTAAGAATATAGTATATAATACCTATACCTATAGCACACAAAATATGTTCTAGTTGACTGTTTATGTTATCGGTAAGGCTTCCGGTCAATAGAAGGCTGTTAAGTTTCTGGGGAGTCAAAAGTTACACTTGGATTGGGTTTTTGACTGGGAGGGTCAGTGCCCCTAACACAACGTCATTGTTCAAGAGTCAACTAGTCATTTTGAAATTGAGGACACTTGATGATACATCACTTAAAATGTTACAAGACCATCCAGTTAGGATTAAAGGGGAAATGTTTGTATCAAGCTGATGCACATTTTTCATTCATTCAGCATATAATAGTACATATTAGTGGTGAATTTTGTACTGAGAGCCAGGGATCTAAAGATGAAAAGACTGCATTGAGGAAGTTTCAGTCTAGTGGAGAGACAGACAAGTCAACAGATTATTAAAATATAAGGTAAATACTCTAATGGAGTGGTGTATGAAGGACACTAAGAACACAGCAGAGTAGAGGCTAACCAGGGTAGTCAGAAAAACCTTACAGAGGATGTCTCATTTCACTAGGTAGAGAAGACGTGTGAATTACGAGAATCTTTTGAGGCCCAGTATGAATAGTGGTTAAGAGCATAGGCTCTGGGGGTACCTGGCTAGCTCATTGGGTAGAACATGAAACTCTTGATCTTGGGGTTGTGAGTTTGAGCCCCATGCTGAGGGTAGAGTTTACTTAAAAAAACAAAAACAAAAAAAACCCCTCAGGCTCTGGAATCAGAGTGCTTGGGTCCCGTCGTTTCATAATAACTCTGTAACCTCAGGAAAATTCCTGATGTCACTCGGGATCAGATTTCCTATCTGTGAAGTGAGACTAAGTAGGACCTATTTGAAAGGGCTGTAATGAAGATAAGTAATGTGAGGTACAAGATGAGGCCCTTGAGGGCAGGCATCTTGCAGCTTCTTTGCTCTCTAGGTTCTAGCCACACTTTTTTTTTTTTTTTTAAGATTTTATTTATTTATTTGAGACAGAAGAGTGCGCGTGCGAGCACAAACAGGGTGAGGGGCAGAGGGAGAAGCAGACTACCCGTTGAGCAGAGTCTGATCCAGGACTTGATCCCAGGACCCCAGGATCATGACCTGAGCTGAAGGCAGAGGCCTGACCAACTAAGCTACCCAGGTGCCCCAGCGCTGTCTTTTTTTTTTTTTTAATGTCACTTGAAATGTATCAAGCTCAATCCTTGTGGAGGGCCTACGGACTTGCAATTCCTTTTGCTTAAAATGTACTCTCTTGTACTATCTCATTTTGCTTGGAGATGCTCATGATTTGAGATTTCAGCTGACATGTCACCTAGGAGAAATTTACTTTCTTGGACCACCCTATCTAAATTGAGCCCCATTGTAAGCTAACAAGGTGGCAGGGGTTTTGTGTGTCTTTTTTACCACATTCTCCGTGTAGTGCCTGCGATGTGGTAGGCACTCAGATGTGTTATGTGAAATGACTCCTACCATAATTCTTATAACAACTGAGGTGGGTATTTGTATTTTACTCACAAGGAAGCTGAGACCAAAGAGGTTCACTTGCTCAGGGTTATATAGTTGAGAAGTGACAAGTCTCTGGGTTCAAGGCATCAGGTCTTCCTCTAGAGGAGGGGGTAGGTCTAGGGATGTATAATATAATTAAAGGTTTGATAGCTGACTTTGAAGTAGCTGACCATTGATAGCTTTGTTCAGAACATTGAGAACAGAGAGAGTTAGCATAAATGCAGTGTTACCTGTTCTGCATGGTTTACGTGGTAAGGGTATACGAGTGGCTGCGCTCCAAACAAGCTTTAGCAGTGCTAGGTAGTTTAGGAAGGGAGAAGGGTTGGTACTCTTGTTTATTATCTGTGATTGGGAATTAGCTGTGGCTAGAAGAAAATGTGAAGTGGAATCAAACTGAGATACCCAGAGCTACATGCCTTCAGCAGTTAGATCAGTCTGAGCAGTTCGCTTTGGCTTTTAACCTTAACAACAAGTTAACTTGTTGACTAGCATTTTTAAAAAACCTAAAACTTTAAAGATTTGGAAATTCATTTTCTGAGATCGAAGTTTTAAACAATTTCAGTGCGTTAAAAAGGAGTTTTTCCCCGATTTGGATTATCAAGGTACTTCCTTCACCGTTATCTTGGTAAAGATTTCAATGTAATTATATTTCATAGTTCATTGAGTTTCTTTATTTTTGAGAACTGTAAGTTGCTTGACTATAAACTAACTCATTTTATGTGAGTCTGCATTAAATAATGGCCTTTTGCCCCTTTGATTCAAATGTTGGCACTGAAGTCCTTGCCTTTGAGATACCTCTCTCTAGTCCCTTTGCTCTAGCATCGGGCAACTGTTGTCACAGAAACAGTAGAACTCTCAAAACATGCCACAAGTCTGATGTCGTTAATACAACCCAAATCATTGTTTTAATTTCACTTCTTCTGGTTTTATTATACTGTATATTGTTTACTCGAAATAAACTGGTTATTGTGTTTTATGACTTATATTTGTGTGTCATAGTGTTCAGTTTGTGTTCTGTTTTTTGGTAACTTTTCAGAGTAATAGCCCAATAAGTGAATTGCTTAGTTTATTTA
The DNA here is from genome assembly GCF_002201575.2 of Neomonachus schauinslandi. Taxonomy (NCBI): domain Eukaryota; kingdom Metazoa; phylum Chordata; class Mammalia; order Carnivora; family Phocidae; genus Neomonachus; species Neomonachus schauinslandi. The sequence goes on along the minus strand of NC_058405.1, from coordinate 51,534,707 downwards.
ACTGAGTGACATAAATGGTTCTCCTTAACCAACAGTTGGTTTGTGTTTTTAAAGGTCATTTGTAAGTTGGTTGTTTGAAAATCAGTTTTTTACTTGATTCCATTTTATTTATCTTTGTACCCCCAGTGTCTGGCCTGTCTTTGTTACATAATATATGTTTAAAAATACTTATAAATTGATGAACCAGATCCTAGTATAATTTATAGTAGCTTTTTGACTCATACCTGTTTTCTTGCTGAGGAGAGGCTAGAAATTTGGTTTGAAGATGTATTTGAGTAGATAGGTAAGAAGCTATCAGAGGTTTTCAAAATTGTTGAAAGTTTAAGTACAAGATGGTATCATTTAACTTAGGAATTTCAAAGTGTTAGGAAACATATTAATACAAATGTCATTGGTGTTTGAAAGATACTTGGATTAAAGAGAGGTTACCAAGAGGCAGTGTGGTTTGGTGTTCAAAAAGCAGATTTGGAGTCAGAGCCGGATTTGACAGTCTTGTCACTAAGGTGATGGGATGGATCTTCTGAGCACATGTGGGGAAGAGCTTTCTGGTAAGAGGGAGCAGCAGGTACAGAGTCCTAAGGTGTTTGAAGAACAGCAAGGAGGCCATTGTGGCTAGAGTAGAGGAGCAAGAGGAAGAGTAGTAAGAGGTCAGAGAGCTAGCAGGGGGTTGTATCAGGGAGGGCCTTGAAGGTCACTGGAAGAACTTGGGCTTTTGCTTGGAGTCAGCTGCAGAGACATCAGCTGCGAAGATGTTGGAGAGTTTTTTGCCCATTGACATAAACAAGATCTGATTTTCAGTATTGCTTGGATCAGGATGATAGAGGTGAAGAAGGTAAAAAGTGGTTTGGATTTTAGGTATATTGCGTTTTAGGTAAATGATTAATTACCAAGTATAGTATAATTTGATTTTGGGGAATCACGCTAAGAGCAAAATCAGTGACGTGTTGTTGTTGAAGTAATTTTACTTTTTTTTTTAAAGATTTTATTTATTTATTAGAGCAAGAGAGCACAAGCAAGGGGAACAGTAGAGGGAGAGGGAGAAGCAGGCTTCCCGCCTAGCAGGGAGCCCTGTGTGGGGCTCAGTCCCAGGACCCTGGGCCGAAGGCAGATGCTTAACCATCTGAGCCACACACCCAGGCGCCCCTGAAGTAATTTTACCTTTTAAGAAAACTACCAAATCCCTAGAATGTGTGAGCACTAGGTAGAGAATCAAAGCATTCCTATTTGCCTACATTTATTCTTGGCCTCACCGATCGTGCTGTCATTTCTTGCATCATTACTGTTCCAGCTACCACTTACATACTGTGACTGCGCAGGGTGACAAAGTTTTAATCTCATATTGATGGTAGCTATCTATGAGGTACTGTATCTGGGCTTTCAACGGAATGCGGTAATTTCTTAGGGTTGTCTGCTATTGACAGACGATGGGGGAGGGCCAGATAAACTTCATTGTGTCTTTATTGATTCTGTTAACCTTCCTGAGCTCTAGATTCAACTTCCAGGTTTTTTGTTTGTTTTTATTGGACGGTTTCATATTTTCTAGGCATCTCAAATCTTCGAGTCTACTCCAAATTAGAGGGAGAAAATCTTTGATGGTCAATGTATATAAATTCTTCAGAATAAATGAGGTGATAGTAATTACCACTTAGAGTTTCTACTATAGGCCAGAAACTGTGCTAAGATACTACATTAGATTGTGGATTTTGGGGGAGAGACTGGAGAAGGGGTGATATTGATCCTCTTGCAAAGGAAAGCTCCAAGCTTATTCTGTTATCTTTCCTCCAAATAGCTTATGATAATAGGTTATTTGATTAAAAATCATGTTTAATTAGAATTCAGTTGCTTTTAAAAACATTTATTGACATTCAACATGTTTGTATTTGTAGGAGCTGATTAAGGCTTTGGAACAGAAACCAGATGATGCTCAGCATTATTGTCAAAGAGCTTATTGTCACATTCTTCTTGGGAATTACTGTGGTAACTTTTCTTACTAAATATATTATTTCTTATAAGTTATAAATTTTACCCAAGATACAGTGAATCAAATATAGTAGATATTATCTTTGAAGATTTTTAAATTGGTCTTTCACACAAGGTGTGAAGTAGCTGAAACATGACAAATATGTTGAGCAACACCCATACAAATGTTCTGGGTGTCTTTTCTTCCTTCAGTGGGTGGAGAATTTATACAGATTTCATTTGTAGTTATTGGATATACTAACAAAAAATAGCATCACATTTATTGTTTTACAGACTATTTAAATGAAATGCTCTTGTTTGTAATTTTTGTATATTGTGTAACTTTTAAATTATTCTGGGTAGAGAATCTAGGTAGGGAAAACTAAATATCTTGAGTCATATTACATAAATGATGTTAATGAGAAAATTAGATGAACTTTGTGACAAAGTTTTATACATTGACTGAATAGCTTTAAAAAGAAAGCTAAATATTAGGCTAATAAGGTATGAGAGTGATTTTTTTTGGATTATATCTTGGATTAGTTTTTCCTAATTTAAAAGCATTTGTCCATTGCACTAACTTGAAAGCTTAAAAATGTAGGGCTGATTCAAATTTTGTAACTTGTTAGGATCCATAAATTACTGACTAAACCCTCCCCCTTTTCTTTTCTTTCTTTCTTTCTTTCTTTTTTTTGGTATGTAGATGCTGTTGCTGATGCAAAGAAATCTCTTGAACTTAATCCAAATAATTCCACTGCTATGCTGAGAAAAGGGTATGCAATAACTACTGTTCTAATTGGGTCTGGACTATAGATAGTAGGTGTTTAGTTCGTTGAATGAATTTTAAGTTTTATGTAAATAGTAAATTCTGTATTTATGCATTTTATAGCTGAGGTAGGATTCAATTTTAAATACAATTTTATACTTCTGTTGTAGTGTGTTTTAAAATAGTGATGTTGAAGTAATTACAAGGAAAAGAAGAAACTGATGGATTTCAAATCCCTTTTTCATTCATTGTTTGGAATTTATTGTATTTAACCAGGCTGGACAGGCTACATTTAATGCTGTGAAAGCCCTGTATCTGTGTACATTACATCCCAGCTTGTTTCTGTTGATAAGTGTAATTTTATTCTTAAGAAACTTCTTTGGTTTCTTAGCATAACTATATTTTGGAATAAGTATACACAGTTAAATCAAGAAATTCCTTTTGAAATGAGTTCCAAAATTGGGTTTTAATGAGAATTATATTTAATGTGACAGTATGTTAGAAAATCTCTGGGCTTATTAACATATATTTAAAATAAATTATTTTTTTACCAATAGAGAGTACTGGGATATTTAATTTAGAAATCCTTTTTGCATGATCTCATGTGTATGTGGTATTTGTTTTTAATATGCTCATGCAGGATATGTGAATACCATGAAAAAAACTATGCTGCTGCTTTAGAAACTTTTATAGGAGGACAGAAATTAGATAGTAAGTATTGGAATTGTATGTTAATAAACTAATCCATTATTTCTGTGTGTTTTTTTTAAAGCAATCTTTTTTTTTTTTTTTAAGATTTTATTTATTTATTTGACAGAGAAAAACACAGTGAGAGAGGGAACACAGGCAGGGGGAGTGGGAGAGGGAGAAGCAGGCTTCCTGCTGAGCAGGGAGCCCAATCTGGGGCTCGATCCCAGGACCCCAGGATCATGACCTGAGCCGAAGGTCTGACGCCTAACGACTGAGCCACCCAGGCACCCTCTAATGATAGAGTTTTATCACAGTTCTCTAAAGCAGTGGTTCCTAAGTAGGGATGATATTGCTCCCTGGGGGACATTTAGCGATGTCTGAAGAGATTTTTGATTATCATGACTGGTGAATGGGGGATGTGCTATGGATACCTAGTGAGTAGAGGCCAGGGATACTGCTAAACATCCTACATTGCACAGAATTGTCCCCCACAACAGAGAAGTAGCTGGTCCAAAATAGCAGTAGTGCTGAGGTTGGGAAACCCTGCTCTAAAGTATTGCATGAGTATGTTTTTATATTTTAAAAATTTACTCTTGTATTGCTTTGAATATTTGCTCTTCTGCTGTATACCTGCTTGAGAGAGGACAGTGGGTCCAACTTTGCAATTAGAACCTACAAATTAGGAAGGAGTAGTGAGTGATACATGAATAATTTGGCTATTTAGTAAGCAAGCCAGCATATCTGCGCTTTTAGCAGATTCTGAAGAATCCAATTATCCTGTACCTTGACACATACTTGAAAACCCGGAAGAGACATAAATCATTCCATGTTGTAGATTTCTAAGCCCTATTCCTTGTTTCTTTTAGAGCAATAGAAAGTTCATCACCTAAATTGTTTCATTTATTAATATCTTACTGCCATTGATTTTTATCTCAGGATTATTTCAGAGTCCGCCTCAAATGAAGGTGTCTGTTTTTTGGTAAAATTGCTTTTAAGGATATTTTAATTTAAAAACAAATTTGTCTTTTAATTCTAAGGAAAATTTATGTTAAACTGTTAGGGTTCCCTTATTAACAGGGTAAAAATTTACAACTCAGAATATTACCTTTTTTTCCTTTGGTATGGTAGGAAACTTGGTTTTATTTACTGATATTCAAATCTAGGATTTTGATATAATTATTACCCCCACTAGAATGAGTGTGTGTGTATATGTGCCTAGGTATTAAGACCTATACAGTTTGAATTTTATTTATAAATCAGTGTACTAGAAAATTCCATTTTAAGAAATTTTTATTCATTCTGCATGGAGCACTGGGTGTTATGCACAAACAATGAATCATGGAACACTACATCTAAAACTAATGATGTAGGCGATTAACATAAGAATTTAAAAAAAAGAAATTTTTATTTTTCAGAATAATCTTGCCTGCAATTTGAGTTTGCAAACTTTTATTTAGAGTACTTTTAATAATTTTTTTTTAAAGATTTTATTTATTTATTTGACAGAGACACAGTGAGAGAGGGAACACAAGCAGGGGGAGTGGGAGAGGGAGAAACAGGCTTCCCGCTGAGCAGGGAGCTGGATGCAGGGCTCAATCCCAGAACCCTGGGATCATGATCTGAGCCGAAGGCAGGCGCTTAACGACTGAGCCACCCAAACCCCCCACTTTTAATAATTTTTAACATTATATTGGATTAGACCCTGTACTGTTTGGATTATCATTGTCCTGAGTCTTTAGAAATTAATAATTTGCTTATGTACATGTTTACATTGCCATCTCTAAATATATAGTTCACCATCTGTAGTCTCTTGGCTGCTGTGGAATCTGGAGATAAACAGAACTGCGCAAAGTACAGAGGTGTTTTTTGGTGTTGGTAGGAATGGCATGGTAACAGGAAAAGCTACTAAGAGAAGAGTAGATAGAAAAAGTGGGTAACTGCATTAGAGAACAAATCTGGGGTCAGAAGAAGCTTCTAGACCTTGGTCTAGCTGTCTGGTACCAGGCTTCTATCCCACACTAACTGATAGTGTGTTGGGTATCTAATTCAGGTCTGATTTTGTTGTGTGAGAGGAAGCTCCTTTAACAGGAGAGAAGTGAGGGGAAATATAGATTATTTGTATCTGGGAACCAGCAAGGTTGACTGTGGCTAAAACCATGTTTTTTTTTTAATTAAAATTCTTCAGGATGAATGTCTAAATGTTAAAAGTATTCGTGTACTTATAGCTGTAGCATTATGGTTACTATAAATCCTGTTAGGACAAGTATTTTTGTTTAATTTACTGCTGAATCCCCATTGCCTAAAACACTGTTTGGAACATAGTAGGTATTCAGTAAGTATTTGTTGAATGAATATGTTAGATGGTGCTGGTGAGTGAGTGATGTTACAGTCAGTTTGTTTTTTCTAGGTACAGATCCTGATTTCACTGTCTGGATTAAAAGGTGTCAAGAGGCCCAGAATGGTAAGTATATAGGTTTCTCATGTCTTTCACTTTACAGAGAAATAAATTGTTGACATTTTTGGATTTAAACAAATGTGTTTTTAACTTTATAACTTTATAAATCATAAATTTAAATAGTGTATGTTCTCTCAGATAGGGATTTCCAAGGTTTTGTTATGTTGAAAGGGAGATTTGGATGGATTTGTTTTGCAGTTGTGTTACCGGTAAGAAATTACCAAAAGTCTACAGTGACTCTAGGATGCAAAATTAAACCACTTCTTAAAATTTGAAATGTGTGGAAAATTGGCTTATGTAATCAATCAGTATGTTTGTGCTATAGAAGTCATGTAAGTGACTGCCTGTAAATGTACTGTTAAATGGAAATGTTTTCTTTTTATGTTTTTAATAGGATCACAATCTGAGGTGGTAAGTACAAAATTTTTATTCATGTTCTTACTTAATTATAATTTTGCCATATATTTGAGACAGGACTCTGAATGACCTTTTACTTAGATCTTAAGCAATACCATGTAAATACTTTTCTTCTAGCAACTGCAATAATACCGTTTTTGGTGAAATAGATATAGAGGTTTATAGTCATGAAAATTATTGGGCTTGTTTCATGTGTGATCAAGTTGATTTGGCATATTTTAGTATGGTCAGGGTGGTTATTTTTTGTCTTTTCCTTGCTGAAAAGTCATCACATTTAGGTTAAACAGCTGCTGCCAGAAAACACTTTCAGAGTTTATTGTGGTGTACTGAGAACACAAAAGTTAAGTAAAATTTGGAAATGTTTATCTGTCTAATTCAGTTTCACATTTATTGTTTTGGATATGAAGATTACCAAGTCTTTTCAGTTACTAAAATTTATGGTGGAGTTGAAAGTTGATTTTTTTGTTTCTAACCACTTAGGTTTATATATAACACACATGGTTACATTATGGCTAGTGGTTTTTAGCAGCGATAATCAGCAGTGTAGTCAGTAAATAAAATGACGAGTTAGGAGATGTGTGTGTAGTCTTAATTCTGTTGGCGGTTACTTAACCCACTTGGGTCTCTTCATGTCTGAAGGAAGATTTACATTTCTGTTTTCCAGAATTACATTGTGACTTTGAGAAAGTCTTTTATTCTCTGGGCTTTCTTCATGTGTAAACTGGGCCTAATAGAGCTAATCTCCTTCAGGTTGTGAGCATCAGGTCAGATATGTGTATATGTAGTGATTGGAGTTTGGAACATCACCAGAATTGAGCCCTGTCTGGTTATTCCTGTACCTCAAAGGCTTGTCCATATTCCTAAGGGTGATGGATGAGGGAAGTATTAAAAGTTGGCTTCTTTCGGGGCACCTGGGTGGCTAAGTTAAGTGTCCCGACTCTCGATTTAGGCTCAGGTGATGATCTCAGCGTCGTGAAATTCAGTCCCCTGTTGGGCTCTGCACGTAGCGTGCAGTCAGTCTCCTTGTCCCTCTCCCTCTGCTCCTTCCCCTGCTCCTCCCCCTGCTCACTCTCGCTAGCTTTCTCAAAATAAATAAATAAAAATCTTTAAATAAATAAAAGTTGGCTTTCTTCACCTGCTGGTATTTTTGTTTAGGTCTTACAGTATCGTATTTGGGATTGGAACTAGTCCTGAAAACAACAAAATAGCATTTGGATTATACTTTGGTAACACAAACAGCTGTTTAGCCACAGTGCATTTTGTCACTGCTGTGGTTCACACTAGTTTAATCTTTGTACCAAGGTGAACAGGAATAATATGTTCTAGTTATTATCTCTACTTGGTATCACCTAGATTCAGGTATTTCTAAATAGTTAACACTGGAGAGTAATTCTGAGTTAGACTCAAATCTGTGTAGAGGGCTTTTATTTTCTTCCTCTAAACCCCATCTCTTCCCTATCATTTAGGGACAACTTAGAGGTCACTTATGACCCAGGGCAAGTTCTTTAGATTTACGTAGTCTTAACTGGCACACATAGAGTTTAAGGAAGTATTGATTGGTCAAGAATCAGTTTGTTTCTTGATGGGCAGTGTAGAATGTTTGTTGCTGAGAGACCATAAACAGAGTGTAAGCTGTTATCTGGAAGGCGCCATGGAAATGTTCCTTCATATATTCCAGAGCAGTGTTTGATGCCACTGCTAAGCCTGAAGGTTATACTCTTTCTAAAAAATGTGCGTTTTTTTTTTTTAATGTTTTTTTAAATATTGTTGGTTTTGGTTTAGAGAGTTAGCCTTGGAACTGGACATTTAAATGTAACCTTTTCCAGTCATACCTTTAGAAAGTTTTTTGGGTTTTATGGTTTTTATTTTTATTTTTTATTATTTTTTTTTACTTCAATTCGATTTAATTAACATATAGTTTATTATTAGTTTCAGAGGTAGAATTTAGTGATTCATCAGTTGCATGTGACATCCAGTGCTCATTCCATCAAGTGCTCTCCTTAATGTCCATCACCCAGTTACCCCATCCCTCTACCCACCTCCCTTCCAGCAACCCTCAGTTTGTTTCCTGTAGTTAAGAGTCTCCATAGTTTGTCTCCCTCTCTGGTTTCATCTTATTTTTCCTTCCTTTCCCCTTATGCTTTTATTTTAGAAGAAAAATCTTTTTTGAAATTTTAACTCCTAAAATTATAAAAATGTTGAATATTCTAATATTTCGTGATGCCTAGTATTATTTAACAATTATGAATTCAGGTATGCTTTGTCTTTGAGGGACATTTTCACATAGTTATTCCATATCAAAGTAACCATAGCACTGGGTAAATTAATAATACATGCATTTTAATATACAGTTTGTAAACTAATTTGTAAAAATCTTTCTCTTGCAACTTGCCAAAATCAGTGTGCATCCCAGAGGACTCATCAGTCAAAAATCAAGTAAGTGTTTCTTTTTCATAAGACAATGCACGATAAATACGCCTAAAGGGAAAAATCCTTTTGTTTAATAGTAAGCAAGTCCTTACCCTGTGATGTTCAGTGTTTCTTAGTTTTTTTTAGAAATTTGTTTAGCCTGGGAAAACTAATTCTAAGGCTCTTTACTGATTGATTTTAGTGTTTAGTTAAATTCAGTTCAATTCTCTATTTTAAACATGTTTCATCTGGTTCCATATTATGTCACCTTTCTATGTATGACGAGAGCCTCTTCCAGTTGTTATTACACAGGTAAATAAATTAGTAGTAGGCTTGACAGAATTGTAACTACCTGCCTTTTATATTTTAGAGTAAATTTTTCATAGAGTGATTCTGCATGAGTTGAAAGGGACTATTGCTCAGGGCAGCAGTTACAGTAATGAATTAAGCATCTAGCAAGTATTTGAATTTATTTTTAATTGTTCATCAGCCATGTGTACAACTTGTATTCTTAGGACTGTAACAGAAAGAAACATAAGGCATTGATCGGGAGCTTTGCATCCTCACTGAATTTCAGAGGGAAACTTTGAGACTCTTAGTTCATTTCTTTAATCAAGGTGCATTTTAATTACCTAAAATGGTTTGGAAATGTTAAAACAAAACAATCTATTCATGCTTCTTCTGGGGAGATTTAGGATGACTCTCCCAAGTACCAAGTAGATGAGGAACTTTGACTAGCTTGGTGGCAGCAGCAGGAGTAGAATACAAACATCAAATAATAATTAAGATGTTTGGAGCATAAAATAATCCAACATTGATTTAATACTGGTACTGTGTACCAGGCACTGTGCTTAGTTTTAGGAATATAATAGTGGCAGGATAGATAAACTGCTCTGCCTCATGGAGTTTATAATCTAATATAGTCTAATTTGAAAGTGAGGATCCCTACATTTCTAGAGCCTTCTGTGGGAAAGATACACATAATTAGAATCTCTAGGCACATTAGTTTTCCCATGTACCTTGAGAGTGAAGGAAGATACTGTATTTAATGTTGTGCCTGGCAGGATGAGTTAAATTTTAAGTTATTTTAATTTTAGCTCATTTGCTTCTGCTCCCTGTGTTCGGGGCTCTTTGCTCCAACTTCAGTTAAGAGATTTTGGAGTGTGGAGTCCAGCCGACATGGGTCCAGTGTAACACCTGCCACTGACTGGCTGATTGCTTCGCCCATCTGGGCTTATTTTTCATCTGTAAAAGAGGGATAGAAGTGCTTTTTCTTAGTATTAGGTTGAAATGAAAAGGTAAAGCTATTAATGGTATATAATAATGGTTAGCTATTAAGAGTAAATTTCATCTTTAACATTAGCTTAAGCACAACAATATTAGAGATACGAGTCAGAACCCAGAAAATCGTGTAAGTATTTAAGTCTACTGGAAAGGTTTGAGGCATCATACTCTACTATTCTTTTCCATTAGTGCAGGTCAAAGAAAATTAGTTCTATAAAATTGTTTCTGTGAATCACCATCTGCTTTGCTTATTTGTTCCTCAAGGTGGAGCTCTTGTTGTTTATCAGATTGTAGCTTTTATCTTGACAAAACATAAAGAAGCAACAACTAAGAAAATTAGATGTTCTGAGGTGGTTTTTTTTCTTTTTCAATAGGTATGACTGGTATCAAACAGAATCTCAAGTAATCATTACACTTATGATCAAGAATGTTCAGAAGAATAATGTAAATGTGGAATTTTCAGAAAAAGAGGTTATTACAGTCTTTGAACTATTTTTTATTTTGAGATTAAATACTTTTATTTGCAAATATAGTATATTGCAGAATAATCTATAGCAGTTGATCAGATACATCATTTCTTCCTGAGATGTGAAAAATGCTGATGAAAATCTGAAGCATGGCTTTTCAGCTTGAATGATTTTAAATTTTGAGACAAAAGTATTCATACTGTAGGTTATAGCTAGATGTGCATTATTTTCTTTTTCTTTAGATTTGAAATTCAAAGCAGAACTTGGTTGACAAATATAAAAGACATTAGTAAGATATGTGATTTGGTTACATTTGTGTGGTATACTTTGTGAAAAAGGTCTGCTTATTTGTTGTGTGATTTATATGTCTTAGAATTTACTAACCACATTAGTGTGACTTGTAATAACTTGATTTCTTAGCATTTAGTAGAAAACTTCAATGATATTTAAGTTAGTGGTAGAAGTAGATGTTTTGCATATGACTCCTTGCTTTTGTTACATATTGTATTGTTTTGCTCTTATATCTTGAGTTTTCTAGAGATTTAAATGTTATGTATGTGTTTGAAACATACTATTTTCTGCTTATTTAATTATGTACGTGAGAATCCATGTAAAGGAAACCAAGTAGGAAAAAAAGGATTATTTTGAATTTCTTAAATCTGATATTCCATATAAAGTGTTTAAAATAATCTGCAGCAGTATTGAAGTTCTGCAATTATATTCAGTTTAAGTATTTTACCTTTCATTATATAAATTTATAAAAACGTGCTGCTAATTTTGTATTCATTAGTTGTCTGCTTTGGTGAAACTTCCTTCTGGAGAGGATTACAATTTGCAACTGAGACTTCTTCATCCTATAATCCCAGAACAGAGCACATTTAAAGTACTTTCAACCAAGGTAAGACAATTTTAAAAGAGTTGTCAGTAATGGAGACATCTGGCTGGCTCAGTAAGAAGAGCATGTGACTCTTGATCTCGGGGTCATGAGTTCAGACCCCACGTTGGGTGTAGAGATTATTTAAATGAGTAAAAGTTGTAGTAGTAGTATTTCCAAAATAAAGAAATACTGGTTAACTAATTGCCTGTGCGATTGTAAGCTTATAGATCCTTTTAAGCACATATTTTCAAATTAAAAGGAACAGGTTAAATGGGCACCTGGGTGGCTCAGTCAGTTGGGCATCTGCCTTCAGCTCAGGTCATGATCCTGGAGTTCCAGGATCGAGTCCCACATCGGGCTTCCGACTCAGAGGGGTTTCTGCTTCTCCCTCTGACCTTCCTCTCTCTCGTGCTTTTCTCTCTCTCACTCTCTCAAGTAAGTAAATAAAATCTTAAAAAAAAAAGACAGGTAAATAAGGACAATAAATTTTGAGTAACAATTTTCACCTTCCCAGATTCTAGGACAATGGAATTTAAAAATCAATTTAACCTCAGTAGTGTTTGTATACTTAAGATTGGTATATTTCTTAAAGAGGTTTTCAAAAAAAAGATGAAATTATCAGCCTCTCTTTAGGATTTGATACCAAAAGTCTCTTCTCTTAAACTTGTCTCTTTTGATGTATAAATATTTTCTTACCCTACCTTAACATAGTTAAAAATACAAACTACTGTGAAGATGAATCTGCTCTTTTTTTTTGTTTTTTAATTAAGCTGAATTTTAGAATACTTTATGAGGGAATACTGAGTGGTTTAAACTGCAGTTCGAGTAATTATATAATTTTTACATTTCTTTATATTTTCAAAAAGAAGTAAAAAATGCGATAGAATTAAAATTCATAGAATGTTTTAAATAGCAATCAGAAGATGTAGGTAGTATAAGTAGGACAAGTACTGAACTGAAAAATAAAAAAATCTGACTCTGGTTCTTTGCCCTGTGAATTTAGACTAGTCACAAAATTATTACAGGACTGTTCACTGTCCTTTAAAATGAGAGATACGGACTAAATGAGCTCTGAAATTTTTTCATCTATAAAATTGTATGAAGGTATATAATGAGGTATGACAGCAGATGATATACGTATACTTTTTCCATTACTACACCTTCTTTTTTTTTTTTTTTTAAAGATTTATTTATTTATTTGAGAGAGCGAGAATGAGAGAATGAGAGAGAGAGAGAGTACATGAGGGTGGGGAGGGTCAGAGGGAGAAGCAGGCTCCTCGCCAAGCAGGGACCCCGATGCGGGACTCGATCCCGGGACTCCAGGATCATGACCTGAGCCGAAGGCAGTTGCTCAACCAACTGAGCCACCCAGGCGCCCACTACACCTTCTTTATACACATGTCTTACAACATACTATGTTAGTAACTGTTGAGTTTAAGTTCTAAGGATATGTGAATTTTCCTATCCTAGGATAGAATCAGGGTTGGCCTTCGTCTGGGAAAATATGGTAACTGGGCCTGCAGAAAGAAGAGGATACCTGCAGAGCATTTGAGCAGAAGTGCAAAGTTAAGAAGTGGTAGTTTTTTGTTTTTTTGGTTTTTTTTAAGATTTTATTTATTTAGGGTGCCTGGGTGGCTCAGTCGTTAAGCGTCTGCCTTCGGCTCAGGTCATGATCCCAGGGTCCTGGGATCGAGTCCCACATCGGGCTTCCTGCTCAGTGGGAAGCCTGCTTCTCCCTCTCCCACTCCCCCTGCTTGTGTTCCCTCTCTCGCTGTGTCTCTGTCAAATAAATAAATAAAATCTTTTTTTTTTTTTTTTAAAGATTTTATTTATTTGACAGAGAGAGACACAGGGAACATAAGCAGGGGGAGTGAGAGAGGGAGAAGCAGGCTCCCCGCGGAGCAGGGAGCCCAGTGTGGGGCTCCATCCCAGGACCCTGGGATCGTGACCTAAGCCGAAGGCAGACGCTTAACGACTGAGCCACCCAGGCACCCCACTTCTATTCCTGTTTTTAGTCAAAGCAGTTTTTTTGTATTATAGCTATATAAAATATGAAGGCTTTTAACTGGAATTGTGGGAAGTAAAATGTCTTTACTTGGAGACAAATAATTGCTCCCTTCTTAACTCAATAAAATTGAGAAGTTTTAGAGTGAATTCCTTTTCTTAATATTCATAGAAGAATCCTGATGATGATGTGATAGAGTTGGAGATGTTTGGGCAGGATATTTCTGCTTTTTTAAACACACAGATGTGGGGGTTTTTTGATTGTTTTAGGTTTTTTTTTTTTTAAGATTTTATGTATTTATTTAGAGAGCACACACGCAAGCAGAGGGGTGGGTCTGGGGAGAGGGAGGGAGAATCCCAACCAGACCCCGCACAGTGCAGAGTGTGAGGCAGGGCTCAGTCCCATAACCCTGAGATCATGACCTGAGCCAAAAGCAAGAGTCCGACGCTTAACTGACTGAGCCACCCAGGCGCCACATGTTTTATGTCTTTGATACAGTGGTTGTGGTAATAGTTTTTGTGTTTTTTTTTAAATAAGTGATTAGTTGCTGTAATCCACAAATCGTTTTTTGAAGTGTATTCTTGCCCCCTTTTCTACTACTGCATATTCTTATTTTCAAAAGAAAAGGATTTTACTACAAGTACTGCCTATAGCTGTCTTTTTAAATTTAACCATACATTTTGGATAATTTTTTGATGCCCTTAAGTATTCTACAGCAAAGTATTCCACTGTGTGCATTTATTGTAGCTTAGTTAGCCAGTCCCTACTGTTTGACCTGTGCGGAATTATAGTAGGTAACTGTTTTGACTGCTGTGTATTATCCCATGTAATCCACACAAATACTGCATGGTGTAGGTATTTTTATCACCTATTTACAGGTATAAACTGAACCCAGAGATGTTAAATAATTTGCCCAGATTTTTTTAGCTAATTATGATGATGAAGATAATGATAATAGCATTCAGTTATTTGCCAGACACAGTGCTCTGTTCTTTTCCCACATGGTTTCATTTAACCCTGATAAGAACCCTAAATGAGGTAGACCCTATTAATCACTTTTTATAGGAGAAACGGGCTCAGTGAGATTAGTTACTTGCTCATGGTCATATTTCCAACAAGTACCACCTATTTATGACTCTTTTCTAAAATTATACAGTTGATAGTTTTTGTCCTGTTTTTAACCTCTGCTTATTTCTGAGGAAATAAGTAGAACTTCTAGCAGTAAAAGACACTTCCAGCAAGTTGTCTGTCTATCTTGGCTGTCTCATCTTTAAAATATGGATGGTAATCTCCTTTTACAGGGTTGTTCTATTAACTGAGCTGACATACACGAAGCACACAGGGTTTTTGTTTTTTTTTTAAAGATTTTATTTATTTGACAGAGAGAGATACAGCGAGAGAGGGAACACAAGCAGGAGGAGTGGGAGAGGGAGAAGCAGGCTTCCCGCTGAGCAGGGAGCCCGATGCGGGGCTCGATCCCAGGACCCTGGGATCATGACCTGAGCTGAAGGCATACGCTTAACGACTGAGCCACCCAGGCGCCCCAGCACACAGGGTTTTAATAGTGCTCAATAAATGTTACTGCTATTAGTATTTTATTCTGATTAGTCAGATTTTTATTCAGGTTTTAAAAGCAATAAATGCATATCATAGAAAATTTAGAAAAATATAAAGGAGCTGAGAAAGTAATCAGTCTCACTACTAATGACATTTTGACAAACCTCTAGGAAACTAGAATATTTAGATCTTTCACTACAGGTGATATATACTGGAATTTTTTGTTTATGGGAATATTTCTTACTGATTTCTTCAGGAAGAATAGAGACTGTGCGGGGCGCCTGGGTGGCTCAGTTGGTTAAGCAACTGCCTTCAGCTCAGGTCATGATCCTGGAGTTCCAGGATCGAGTCCCGCATCAGGCTCCCTGCTCGGCAGGGAGTCTGCTTCTCCCTCTGACCCTCCTCCCTCTTATGCTCTCTGTCTCTCATTCTCTCTCTCTCAAATAAATAAAATCTTAAAAAAAAAAAAAAAGAATAGAGACTGTGATCTTAGGTACTATCACAGTGCCTTGCCCACAGTACTCAGTAAATACTTGAATTGTACTATTAAAACTTCTGTGATTTTTCAGTTTCTCGTCATTAATTACTGTCTTCTGCATCTTAAAAAATGATTACAAAATGATTTGAGTGTAAAAATAAAGATGGTAGATGTGCAGTATGGCTTCAGGAAGACTGACTTTACTCTATTTTTGGAGGAAGCGGTTAGGTACAGCCATTAAACGTGTAAAGAGCTGAGTAAGAGACTATTGGGAAAATTACATTCTAAAGGTCAGGAACAATTGTTTAATGACTACAGCCTTGAAACAGATGGTTGTGAAAACTTTGCCCGAAAAAGTTTAGCAGTAAACTGCCACAGCTCTCTAGTCTCTGAGAAAGATGCCTTCACGGTCAGTCTGTGACAGCAAGTGGGAGCTTTACCCTCCTCCTAAGAAGGTGGTGTCTGGATGTCATGACCCTTTTGGGGTCATGGCTTCTCTTTAAATCTGAAGTTATTTCATTGGAAAATAAATGAGTAAAGAATTGAGAAGTGGGTGATAGTATGTGTAAAGAATTGAGAAGTGGGTGATAGTATGTGTAAAGAATTGAGAAGTGGGTGATAGTATGCAAAATCATGAAAACTTAATCTGGAACAGCAGGGATTCTTACTTAATAATCTGTGAATACTGCTTTGGGATATTACTGAAAACCTTCCCCGGGCATATGAGAGGAACATTCAAACCAAGGTTTTAAGTTAACTTGTAAATGATTTTGACTTAAATGAAAATAGAACAGCTTATTAATAGTTGCAATAAAAATATCTGCAATTGGGGGCGCCTGGGTGGCTCAGTTGGTTGAGTGACTGCCTTCAGCTCAGGTCATGATCCCGGGGTCCTGGGATCGAGTCCCGCATCGGGCTCCCTGCTCTGCGGGGAGCCTGCTTCTCCCTGTCCCACTCTGTCTGCTTGTGTTCCCTCTCTCGCTGTGTCTCTCTCTGTCGAATAAATAAATAAAATCTTTAAAAAAAAAAAAAATATCTGCAATTGGGTTGTTGGTTACTCTTGGAGATACCTGCCAGGATCATTAAGACTTGAAACTTCATTTTTAAAAGCACGTATAAGCGTTGAAAGTGAAATAGGGGTAAAAAGGAATTCACAGAAAATTAGCTCCCCCCACTTTTATCTTTTTAAAAAGCTACTTTAAGTGTGTTTTATTATGTGCAGCTTTTGTAATGAATGGATTAAATATAATTTCAGGTTCAGGTCAGCGTGTCTCACTTGATACACATTGTTACTAAGAGCTTTGACTTTGGCCTTACAAAGACCTCTTGATTCATACTGCACCATTACTCCAGTTACAGTGGCTTCAGTAGATGTGAGTGCTAGTGTATGCTGCCCTCTAGATGAAACAAGGAGCATTTTATAGACCGTGCTTAAGTGCAGGAACAGGAGGTGCGAATAGAGGGTGCCCTGAGGCAGAGGTTAGTTAAGGATAGTGTTGCCAGGTCTTCATTTCCAGATGAGTTGAAAACTAAAGGAACAAGATGAAGTTTTAAATTTTAGGATGATAATATCCCTTTTCAGTAACTGTTGCTGTGTCATCGCCAGCTATTAGATTTTTGCCCCTTTTTGATAAATATTCCAGCAGTAACAACTTAAAATAACCAAATTATTATCACTTAATACTGTGTATGAGAAAATATAGGTAGTGTTTTACTTTATAAAAATTACTCATTTTAGAGAATTCTAGAGATCCTTAAAATTGTTTTTATGTAGAATTTAAACACAAATTACATTAAAAATACTGTACTTTTGGTCTCTTTCCCAGTGACATTTGTTTCATGGTTTTTTCATTATGAAAACAGGTTTTTGGGGTGCCTGGGTGGCTCAGTTGGTTAAGCGACTGCCTTCGGCTCAGGTCATGATCCTGGAGTCCCGGGATCGAATCCCGCATCGGGCTCCCTGCTCGGCAGGGAGTCTGCTTCTCCCTCTGACCTTCCTCCTTCTCATGCTCTCTGTCTCTCATTCTCTCTCTCTCAAATAAATAAATAAAATCTTTAAAAAAAAAAAGAAAGAAAACAGTTTTTTGTTAAATTTCTGTGCTAAAGAAAATACAAATACTGAGACTATACCCTTTCTATACCATCACTTCCTATCTGATTAAAATTATTGGCAGATTTCTTGGTTAGTGTTTTGTTACGGTATTTTAAAATATAAATTTTAAGGATTCTGACACTTAATGCAGGTGGTAGAAAGATTACCAGTAATTGCTAGTTTAAATGATTTATCTGATTTAATGGCGTTGAAGAACCGGCATGAATAGGCTTTTCTTTCTGTTACATTTGTCTTTTGATTTTTTTTTCCTATTTACAAAAGTAAATCCTTTTCTTAGAAAAAATTAGAACATAAAATTCTATTTTGAGGGGTGTGTGGGTGGCTTAGTTGGTTAAGCATCTGACTCTTGCTTTTGACTCTGGTCATGATCTCAGGGTCATGAGATGGAGCCCTGCATTGGGCTCTGTGCTGGGTGTGGAGCCTGCACTTAGAATTTTCTCTCTACCTCTCCCTCTGCCCCTCCCCGTGCTCGCACTTCCTCTCTCTCTAAAATATATTTATGAGACTGATAAGATCTTTTCATAAAAATTCTATTTTGATTCTTAAGCTGTTTGCATAATAATTTATTAGTGCTATAAATGCTGATTTTGCTAGGCTTAAATTGGGAGTGAGCATTATTTGAACAAGGAAAACAAAAGGTATATGTAAGTGCTCCGTGAGTGTATGTTACGGTTAAGGGTGGACTCTAGGGGACCAGCCTTGATTAGATAATTAAAGATGCTTTTAATATTTCATTTTAATAAGTGAAGCTAGTTCAGCATTCAGAGGCTCTTCATAGTTTGCCTTACACCTCTTTCATCTGTATTTTTTACTGTTCTAACATAAATCCTGGACTTGAGACAAATTGGTCTTGTCTGTACTCCCTGATGCACTGTGTCCTTTGAAACCTCAGGGCTCCAGTTTCAGGCTGTTGCTTTTGCCTCTGGAGACCTCCCCCTTCCACCATTGCAAATGCTCCTGCCCCTCAAAGCTCTTCAAGATGCACTGAAACTTTTTCTTTTCACACCCATTTGTAATCTCTGCTAAACTTTTAGAACATTTATTTGCCTCTTGATCAACTTTCTTTTAGTATCTCACCTACTTTCAGATGGCCAAGAACATGTTTTTAATATTTTAAAAGTCCACCACATCCCTGAAGATTACAACTTGCTCATATTGGGTGTTTAATAATTATTGACTGAATTATTATAAAAATTTTAGCATTAGTTGTATTATTTTTATACAATGATATGAATTTGTCTCAGCTCTCAAATGGGTTAATGTACAAGCAAATGTGGTAATTCCTTTATTTTTTTAAAATACTGATTTATTGGGGCACACGTTGGTTGGGCGTCTGCCTTTGGCTCGGGTCATGATCCCAGGGTTCTGGGATTGAGCCCCATGTGCTGCTTCCCCCCCCCCCCCCCGTGTGCTCTTTCTCACTCTCTCTCAAATAAATGAATTCTTAAAAAAAAAAAAAAAAAGATTTATTTATTTATTTTAGCGTGAGCAGGGGGAGAAGCAGAGGGAGAGAGAGAAAGCGAGAAGGAAAGGGAAGCGGACTCCCCGCTGAGCATAGAGCCCGGCAAGGAGCTTGATTTCAACAACCAGAGCTGAAATCAACAGTCAGATGCCTAACCGACTGAGCCACCCAGGCACCCCTATAGTAATTCCTTTAGAACAGGGTTTCTCAATGGGGGGCGCTATTGACGTTTTGGGTTGGATAATTCTTTGTTGTGGAGGGGTTGCCCTTTATGTTGTAGGATGTTTAGGAGCATCCCTAACCCCCACCCCAGTTGTGAAGACCAACAATAACCATAAACGTTGCCAAATCACCCCTGGTTGAGAACAGTGCATTGGAAGAAAAAAACAGGAATTTTAAGACTCTTAATTATAGTTTATAGTATGTATGTATGTTGTTTTTGAAGGGTGGCTTTTAAATAGAAACAAAATGTTTCAAAGTTCTTCAAATTTAACCTTGTATAATTTAAGGAAATTTTCTTGAGGGCACTGTTAATTCTTATAAATTTTATGACTTAAGGAAATTGCATTTGTTTTTTACTGTTTTGTGTATTTTACATGGAATAATAAATTTTATTTGGTGTTTCCTCCAGATTGAAATTAAAATGAAAAAGACAGAGGCTGTGAGATGGGAAAAGCTAGAGGGGCAAGGAGATATGCCTAAACCAAAACAGTTCATAGCAGGTTTGTTTTCTGGCCTTGATGAACTTTAAATTCATATTGTGTTACATAGTTGAACTTAAATAGTAATGAGCATTCTTCCTACTTTCATTATTTATGTTCCCAAGAAAAGATATATTGAGTGCAATAAGATTGCTCTGTAATGAATACAAAGTAGCCTTTCATGTGAAGTTTCTACCTTTTTCAGTTCTTCAACTCAGAGTACAAGTGAATGCTCGAATAAACCCTGAGGGCGTTGGGTTTATATTGTTTACCCAGTCACCATATGACATTAGTTGAGGGTTGTTTTTGTGTGTTGCCCTTTCCTATTGCTTCTTTTTGGGTTGTAAGTGGATTAGAGGTTTATTCTGCTGAAATAATATCCTCCTCTTCCCTCTCCCTTTCATTTATTCCTTTCTATTTCTTCTGATATTGTCAACTCTAATTTCCTGGACTTGCAGGGCTTCACAGAGTAAAATATCTAACCCATTTCACTCTATTGCTCCTAAAGAAGTGCTCACAAACAGGTCATGAAAACCTAAGAAAAGCCTAGGAGAAGAGTGGAAAACTAGGGTTGATTGTTTTTAATCCTGTAAGGGACAGACTCCTGTATGTTGGGTCAATTTTAAGCCTATGCAATAGACAGGTGTTTTTCTAATGGAATGATTAACCTGCTAGATACTCTTAGAACTACAACCTAAGAGTGTATTTTATAGCAATGGCCTCATTAATGAAAGGAGAGAAATTTCTTTTTGATTAATGTTCTGATTTGATGACTAAAATGAGTTAATACTGTGTTTCAGTTACTTTTAGATTTTTCACTGTTCTTTCTGTAACATAAAACAGATTTCCTTGTCGCACCTTTTAGAAAACACTGAGTTAGCCAACAAATCATTTTATTTTATTTTTATTTTGAAATAATTTTAGATGCCCCTAGAAGTTGCGGAAATGATGAGTTCTCATGTACTCTTCACCCAGCTTCCCTGCATAATAACATCACAACTAGTCTATTGTGTAATTAGCAAAACCAGGAAAATTGACACCAACAGATAATTTTTTAGGATTGAAATATTTGAAGTTGGTATTTCTGCTTCACATTTTATTTGAAAGACAGAGGAAGGATGTTATGTGCTTCTTTTGGGTCTGACTCGCAGAGACTTGGGGGCTGAGGTTTATATATAGCTCAGAAAGCATTTAAAAAAACAAAACAAAACACTTTAAATGTAGTATCTCACTTGATTCTAACAACAGCCCTCTATAGTAGGCAGACCTATTTTACAGGCTTCGAAAGTAAGCAACTTGCTTAAGCTCACCCAGCAGTTTTCATTGCCTAGGACTAAACCCTGGTCTTCACGGTCTGGGTCTGGTTCTTACATAAACCCTATATGTGATACTGGTTGTTGCTGCATCTTCTAACAATGGAAAAAAGTCTCTGCTGACATGAGTATCTTTGCAGTTATTTGATATTACAATGAATGAACAAGGAAGTTAGGTTACCTATCCATTCCTCAGTAGTTTATCCACCATCTACAGGTGTTAAAGTTTTTCTGAGATTAAATATAAAGATTTTTTAGTGTTATGGTTGCACAGTTTTTCTAAACTCAATGCCTTGGATATTTCAGATGCTATTCCTTCTGTCCTGTTTTATATTTTTGTAAGGAATTAATATGCTTGTCAGATTCCTGTGTCCTGCAAGCTGGAGACTGCAGATAAGGGCAAGTTGCTTGACCTGTCTGGGCCAGTTTTCTTACCTGTAAAATGGAGGTTAGAACCTGTGTTCCCATTCTTCTGGGGAGTCAGCATTAGGATTAATTAAACCCATGTTTTTTAGGCTTTTAATTTACTATGACATATTTTTTTGTTTCTTTGGCTACTAGTGAAAATGCGCATAGACACACGGGATTACTGATAGAGGAAGGGTAGATCAGAAAACTGTATGCTTACCCTAAGTAAAACTGTGAGGGGTGTTGTTTAGTTTTGTTTTGCTGGGGAGATAGGCAAGGAGAAAGACTTACAGGTGAAGAGAAGAGATGGAACAACAAACTGAATGGTTAGTGGTTTCTCATTTCTGAACTATTTTGAGGAAAGGGATATAGAGAGGTAGTAGTGGAAGGAGGGACATGTAATGTGTCCTAATTTATTAATAGGGAAACTTTGAATCAGGTTTTTTTAAGCTCTGTAGCTACACTGTCCAGTATAGTCACCACATATATCCGCTGAGCATTTGAAAATGACTAGTCTGGATTGAGTTGTGCTGGAGTATAAAATACCAGATTTTGAAGACCGTATGAAAGAAAGAACATAAAATGTTTTAATATTGATCCATGTTGAAATGATACCGTTTTGAATATATTAGGTTAAATAAAATATATTATTAAAATGCATTTCACCTGATGATTCTTAGTAACACGGCTACTAGAAATTTTTGAATTGTGTATGTGGCTCACATTTGTGGCCTGCGTTATATTTCCATTGGAGAGTGAACAGAACTGCTCTTATAACTTCTAGGTAGATTACTTTTTTTTTTTTTTTTAGGTAGATTCCTTTTTAATTACTTGGGTGCCACCATCTTGATTCCCTTAGTCTTTAGGATAGCCTTGGCAGTGCCCTGAGCCTCTGGGCCAGTCAGTAGCCTCTCTGGTTGTAAGCAGCCTCCATTTACCCCAGTGTGCCCTACAGGTACTGTTATTTTCAGTGTGTGCATGAGTGGGCATTGAACTCTAAATGATCACATGGTGTATTTTTCAACATTCAAGAATTGCTTATTATCTCCTATTGAAGTAATCTAATAATTTAATGTGGGGAGAGGATTTAACTCACTGTCTACTGGCATGGATTTATATTTTCAGTTTAGCTCTACTCTGAAAGAGAAGCACCTCAAAAAAGTCACATTTTTAACATTAAAATCTTGTTTGTAAGAGAAATTTCTTAATGAAGCATTATTTAAAAACACTATTTTTAGAATTGTTTATACTATCTCTGCAACTTTTCTGTAAATATAAAAGTTCTAGTATACTTCTCACTCAGCCCCCTCATTATTAACACAAAGAATCTGTTTTTAATCTAATTTTGCATAATATATCAAAAATGTACACTTTATTAGATTTTGCTCAAAAGAAACTTCCGGATTTTACATTACGCTGATTCAGTTTTTAGAAGTGTAAATCTGATTATTGATGTATATATCAGAAAGACATTTATTATAAACATGAAATTTAGTGACCTGAACTATTTGCTAAGATATTCTATATACCATGGTCACAAAGTTTACATATTCTTGACCTAATCATCACATGTTGATTAATCACTTCTGTCTTTTTTACTCCATAGACGTAAAGAACTTATATCCATCATCATCTCATTATACAAGAAATTGGGATAAATTGGTTGGTGAGATCAAAGAAGAAGAAAAAAATGAGAAGTTGGAGGGAGATGCAGCTTTAAACAAATTATTTCAGCAGATCTATTCAGATGGTTCTGATGAAGTGAAACGTGCTATGAACAAATCATTTGTAAGAACATAAGCTTGAAAAACACATATTGTGGTAGTAAATTTCAGAAATTTTATAAGATTAAGTAGGCATTTTGAAACCAAATTGCATGTATTGCAGTTGGGAAGCCTTTTTGAATAGGCTTCATCTGAACATTTCTTTCTCCTCTAAACTTAGAGTAATTATTGGGGAAGTTGGAAACTTGTGGGGGAGTTGAGACTCAAGTGGTTTATTCCAAATAAATATTTTTTAGTCATTGAGTTAGAACTTGGAAGGCTAAGAAATACTCTAATTACTGTAGTTGGATTTATCACAATAGCTGAAGGAGCCTCCATTAGAACCATACATAGTGGCCTCAGTGTCAGAGATGAAGAATATAGACAGGAAACTGCCAGAACAGTGTTTGGCAAGTAGAAAGTGCATGTTAATTACTCATTGGTTTGTTAATGATTTGTTGATTAAGAAAATAAGGCCCAAGACAACCTAAATATCACCCCGAATTAGGCCTCAAGTTCTGAGATTTTAATAACAAGTCATCTCTGTAGAACTAGGTTGATTATTTTGCATTAGTTGTGATCATTTGACTTTTATCAGTAGCTTTGGAAATGTGACTCTCTTCTTTTAAGGCATTTAGATTCAAATTAGTACTTAGTTAATAAATGTCTTTTGAGACTCAGATATTCCACAGAAGTTACTGTGTTGTAACTGCTCATGATTGAGCTTTTCACTGTTGATTTTAAAAAGTTTTTTAAAACTTTTTATGTTGAAATAATTATAGATTTATATGCAGTTGTAAGAAATAATGCAGAGATCCCTTGTATCCTTTACACAGTTTCCCCTAGCGGAATCCTCTTGCAGGACTACAGTACAGTATCACAACCATGATAATGACAGTTCAGATAGAGAACATTTCCACTGCCAGAGGATTCCTTCACTGTTGTCATTTTATACCATACACACTTCCTGCCACCACTGCCTCTCCTTAACTCCTGCCATCACTAATCTGACAAGTCTTTGTGAGATACATAGTTTGCAAATATTTTCTCTCAGTCTGTAGTTTGTCTTTTTATTTTCTTTTTTGCAGAGCTAAAGTATTTAATTTTGATGAAGTTCAGTTTATCAGTTTTTCCTTTTATGGATTATGCTTTTAGTATCAAGTCTAAGAGCTTTTAGTATCAAGTCTAGAACTTTTGCCTAGTCCTAGATCTGAAAATTTCTTTCAATAAAAGTTTTATAGTTTTACGTATTACATTGAAGTCTATGATCCATTTTGAGTTAATTTTTATATATAAAGTTGAGATGTAGGTTGAGGGTTTTTTTTTGTATGTTTTGGTTTTGGCCTGTACGTGTTCATTTACTCCAGAACCAGTTGAAAAACTGTCTTTCTTCCATTGAATTGTTTTTGCGTATCTCAAAAATTACTTGAGCGTATTTGTCTCAGTCTATTTCTGGGTTCTCTGTTTCATTGATCTACATGTCTATTCCTCTGTAATATTACAGTCTTGATTATTTTAGCTATGTAAGTTTTGAATCCAGGAAGAGTCATTCCTTCTACTTGGTTAACCATTTTCAAAATTGTTTTAGATATTCCAGTTCCTTTGCTTTTCCACATAAACTTTAGAATATTTTGTTTATATGTATCAAAATATCCTGTTAGGAATTGCATTGACTGTATATCAGTTCGGAGAGATTGACATTTTTACTGTGTTGAATCTTCCAATCCATTTATTTAGATCATTGATTCTTTCATCAGCATTGTGCAGTTTTCCACATGTAAATCCTAAACATGTTTTGCAAGATATACCTAAGTATCTTTTTTTGAGTGATTGTAAATTATATTGTATATTTAACTTCCATGTCCATATGCTAGTATTTAGAAATACAGTTGGTTTTTTAATCTTACATTCTGTGACCTTGCTAAAAACTCACTTATTCTAGGGAATTTTTTTGTAAATTACATGTGATTTTCTATGTAGACAGTCATATCTTCAAAGAGGGACTTTTTAAATATGGTATTTGTAACTTTTATCTCCTTTTTTTAGCTGTATTGCAGTGGCTAGAACTTCTGGCACTATGTTGAAAAGTGTGGTGAGAGTGGACATTTATGCCTTGTTCCCCATTTTAAGGGAAAACCATTCAGTCTTTCACCATTAATTATAATGTTAGTGGTAGGCTTTTTGCAGATGCTCGGTCAGGTTAAAGTTCTCTATTCCTTTTGTGAGATTTTTTATCATGAATGGCTGTTGACTTTTTGGAAGGTAGCTATTAGGCTCACCACTATACCACCAACACTGCACAGCTAGCTGTTCACTTTTTGAATTTGAATGCTTTTTCTGCATTGATCAAAATGATTATGTGATTTTTCTTCTTTAACCTGTTACAGCGGTGATTTTATATGATTAATATGATATTTCTACTAGAACCAACCTTGCATCCTTGGCATAAGCCTCACCTGGTCATAGTGTATAATTCTTTTTGTATTTTGCTCAATTTTACTTTCAGATACTTTGTTAAGGATTTTTGTGTCTATATTCATGAGGGATATTGGTCTGTAGTATTCTTTTTTTGTATGTCTTTTTCTGGTTTTGGTATCTGTGTAATACTAACTTCATAAAATGACATGGGAAGTGCTCTATCTTCTTCTGTTTTGGGGAAGAGATTATGTAGAATTGGTGTTAGTTTTTCTTTAAACTAGTGAAACCATCTGGGCCTGGATATTTCTTTTTTGGCAAGATTTTAAATTACAAAATTATTCTAATAGTTTATAGGACTGCTCAGATTATCTGTTTCATATTGAGTGACTTGTGGCAGTTTGTGTTTTTGAGCATAAATCCTATTTAGTTTGTCTAACCTGTCAGTGTTGGTAGTATTTTCTTACTGTTTTTGTTTTGATATTTACAAGGTCTGTAGTGATACTCCATTTCGTTCCTATGGCGGTAATTTGTGTCTTCTTTCAGTCTTGAGGTTTGTCAATGTTACTGAATTTTTTTTTTTTTCCCACAGAATCAGCCCTTTGTTGACTTAAGAAATTTCTTCAGTTTTTTATTAGAAATTCCATTCATTTCTGTTCTTTGTTATTTTCTCGCGTCTGCTTGCTTTGGGTTTATTTTGCTATCTTTGTAGGTTGTTCAAATGTTAGATTGTTGATTTGACTTTCTGTTTTCTGTTGTGTATGTTTATGCTATAAATTTCCCTGTTAGCGGGGTTTTAGCTGTTTCTCACAAGTTCTAATGTTATGTTTTCATTCAGTTTAATATGTATTTTGATTTCAGTTGAGACTTCATCACATGGATTGTTTAGAAGTGTGTTGTTCAGTTTCCAAGTGTTTGGAGATTTTCCTGTTACCTTGTTATTATTGGTTTTTAATTTTATTCCATTGTGATTTGAGACTATGTACCATGTGATGTACATTCTTTGTTTTATTGCCTAGCGGTGTATCTGAAGTTTGTTTCGCTTGAAAAGAAGGTGTGTGTTCTCTTGTTAGAAGGAGTGTTCTATAGATGTTGCTTGATATTGTTTAATTCTTCTGTATTGCTGATTTTGTCTTATTCTGTCTATTTTTGCTTCACATATTTTGCAGCTCTTTTTGCTGCATATGCATTTAGGATTGCTGTATCTTCATGGTGGATTGGCCTTTTTATCATATATACATGTCATTCTCTAGCTCTGGTAATTTTCTTTGCTCTGATATTAATGTAGCCAATTCTTCTGTCTTTTGATGAATTTTTGCATGATGTCTTGTTCCATTCTTTTATTTCCAACCTGTCTATATCATATTTAAATTGATTGAGTCCTACTGTTTTTTAAAGTGAGTTTCTTGGAGACAGCATATAGTTGGGTTATGTTTTTTCATCTCTTCTGCCAGTCTCTGTCTTTTAATTGACGTATTCAGATCATTTACATTGAATATAATTACTGATATTTTAGGACTTTAATTCTACCATTTTATTTATTTTTTTTTGTTTCTACCATTTTTATTTTTTTTGTTCTTTTGTTCCTCTGAGAGTACCTGTAAATATTTTTTAGTTTCATTTTTATTTATTTATAATTTTTTTTAGTGTTTCTTCTTTGTATAGCATTTTTAGTGGTTGCTCTGTATACTAGCTATATTATACATAGCTTATCAGAGTTTATTTGTGTCATTTTTCTTGTCAGTTTGAGTGAAGTGTAGAAACCTTACCTCCTCCCTTTATGTTCCTTTACTCTCTCTCATTTATAATTTTCACAGGTATTTCCTCTACATACATTGTTAATTTTCATTCAACTGTCACATGTAATTTAGAAAGCTCAAGAGAAAAAGCAAATTCTGTTTTATTTGTTTTCGTTTCTAATGTTCTGAGGTTCTGTTATTTGTTCTTATTTTAGAGAACTTTAGGCATTCTTTTTAATAATAATAATATTATTATTATTATTTATTTTTTTTTTTTTTTAAGTAGGCTGCATGCCTAGAGTGGAACCCAATGCGGGGCTTGAACTCAAGACCTGAGCTGAGATTGAGTCATATGCTTAATCGATTCAGGTGCTCCCTGGCATTCTTTTAGATCTGCCTGTGACAGATTCTCTGTCAGCAAGGATTTCTTTGGGTTTATTCTGATTGGGGTTTGTTGAATCTGTAGGTTTATGTGTCTTGCCAGATTTGGGAAATATTCAGCCATTATTGCATTGAGTACTTTTTCAGATCTACCTTCTTCCTGAAACCTGAGGATATAAGATAAATATTTTGTTACAGTATCACACATCCCTGGGACTTCTTCATTTTATCTCTCTTTTCTCTCTGTTGTTCATATTAGGTGATTTATATTGTCCTGTTTTCAGGTGCACTGGTGCTTTTCTCAAAAGGTCCCTTCTATTCTGTTCTTTAGCGTTATCCACTTACCTTTGTATTTCAGTTGTAGTTTTTGATGCTGAAACATTTGATGGTTCTTTAGATTTTCTTTTCTTTGCTGTATTGTTCTATTTTTCATTTGGTTCAAGCATATGCATGATTTCTAGTAAAGCATTTTTTTACTATGATTACTTTAAAATCTTTGTCAGATAATTTTAACATTTTTCTCATCTCAACATTAGCATCTGTTGATTGTCTTTTTTTTTTAAAATAGAATCTGAAATTTTCCTTGTGCTTGGTGTTTTTTTTTACCAGCAACAAGTGATTTTCAGTTGAAACTTGGATGTTTTCATGTTCTGCTGTGAGACTGGATCTTATTTAAATCCTCTATCTTAGGGACACCTGGGTGGCTCAGTCAGTTAAGCGTCTGCCTTTGGCTCAGGTCCTGGGGTCCTGGGATTGAGTCCCACATCAGGCTCTCTGCTCCGCGGGGAGCCTGCTTCTCTCTCTCCCACTCCCCCTGCTTGTGTTCCCTCTCTTGCTGTGTCTCTCTCTGTCAAATAAATAAATAAAATCTTAAATAAAATCAAATAAATCCTCCATCTTATTTGGCTCTCTCTGCCAGTCACTGTGTCAGAGGAAGGGAAGGCACTGCCTCATTATTGCTAGGTGGAGGTAGAAATCCAGGCACCCTAATCAGCCTCCTTAGACATCCCAGGGCATCTC
The DNA here is from genome assembly GCF_002201575.2 of Neomonachus schauinslandi. Lineage (NCBI taxonomy): Eukaryota > Metazoa > Chordata > Mammalia > Carnivora > Phocidae > Neomonachus > Neomonachus schauinslandi. Next base: position 51,506,028 of record NC_058405.1, on the reverse strand, counting down.
TTTACTACTGATGGGAGTGGGGTAGATGTCCCTGTGGTTTTCACTGATACCACAGGTGGCAGAGGAGGTGGCTTCATGATAGCCCAGCATGGGTGGAAGTCTAGGCTCCTCACCCAGCCTTTACTGGCCTTGGGTGCGGATGGCACCAGTGCAGTGGAGCAATTATAGTCTAAAACTTTTCTGTCTTCCTAAGCTGTCTTTTTGTCTTTCTTCATCCTTTAGCTAGAGAAACCAGGTTTCCGTTTGAGCTTTTTGTGTGTGTGCCTCTTAGTGTTTCCAGCTTCTTCAGCAGCAACTCTAGGACATGAGGTAAAAAAGAAAACCCGGGGGACTCACCACCATGTTATGTTGTTCTTGCCTCCCAAGGTCCCTAGCTGATCTGTCTTCTTTCCTTCATCTTTTAGAATCTTCTCATGTTTGTTTACCTATATATAATGTCCAAGGTTTTTAGTAGTACTAAGTGGGAAGAATAGGGTAAAATACATCTACTCTGTGTCCCCAGGAAGAGAAGTCAGTTTCAGTATTGACTTTTTTAAGAGTATGCTAGACAGAATAGCAGTGTGTGAAATTTCAAAGATAGATTATGGAATCTGCATCCATTTTCATACAGAGGCTTTGCTAATAGTAATTGAACCATATACACCCATAAATATACAAGCCACCTGGAACATACCAAGTGCTTCTGGGAAAACAAGGAAAATAGACTCATCTATGATCTTCCAGTCTAATTGGGGAAAAAAAGACCCAACATGTACAAAATAATCAGAGGGAAATGCTAAATTGCACTGCAGTCCATAAGGAAAGAGGGGAAAGTAAATGTCATCAGTAAATATCAGATTATAAACTAAATCTGATTCCTTCATCTTCATAGGAGTAGTTTATTATATAGAATTTATCCCTTTTTATTCAAATTTTTTAAAGTCTTAAATTCTAGTTAGTTACTCTACATGTAATATTAGTTTCAGGTGTACAAAATAGTGATTCAGCACTTCCATATATCACCCGGTACTCATCACAAGTATACTCCTTAATCCTTATCCCCTATTTAACCCATGCCCCCATCCACCTCCCCTGTGATAACTGTCAGTTTGTTCTCTATAGTTAAGGATCCATTTCTTGGTTTGCCTCTGTCTCTCTCTCTTTGCCCCTTTGTTTTGTTTCTTAAATTCCACATATGAGTGAAATCACATGGTGTCTGTCTCTGACTGACATTTCAGTTAGCATAATACCCTCTAGCTCCATCCATGTGATTGCTAATGGCAGGATTTGTGTGTGTGTTTGTGTGTGTGTTTGTGTAATATTCCATTGTATATGTATACCACTTGTTTTTTCTTTTTTTCTTCTCAGATGTGGGTTAGGATTAGGTTAGGGTTAGGGTTAGGGCCAGGGTTGAAGGGTATATGCCTTGTATCCTGCAATTTGGAGAACTCTCCAGAGGGCTCAATGACATTAGGATTGGGGTTAGGGGTTTAGGATGTTAGTGGGTTTATATTAATGAGAGAAGATTTGTTACTTGAATGACAGTTTATACACAGTGTAGTTCAGTGAGGTAAGCACAAGGCTCATGCTATATGCTGCTAACATGTTTACATATACTTATGTCTTAATGAAAGAGGGTGTTACTTAAAACGTATTATATGCTGTATAGTTTCATTCAGGTAAGAATAGGTCTAGTCCCACATGCTTCTACTAGATATTACATTTACAAACATTCATATCAGTATTTTATTTGAAGTCTTATCATGTGCCCAACCGTTGTGGCTTAGATCTAGGATACAAGTGTTAGTAAAATATGTTCCTTGCCTTGTAGGGGCTCTCAGCTTTAGTTGGAACCAAGGGTACGAAGCATATAAAAGAAAGCAGACCCTTAAAATTCTAACAGTGTAGTGTGATACATATTAATGGTAATTATGCTCATACAGAACACAAATTCTACAAAGGTAGAGTCCTGATTAGGGTCAAAGGAGGCCACAGAGAAATGGTGAAATGTTATGTTTAGAGGATAAAGAATGGGAAAATAAACCGGTGGGGAAGAACATCCCATGCAAAGCAACCCATGTAAGGGAGCTTGACAGGGAGTGTGGGGCATGAGGTTATATTGAGGTTCCAGTGTAATAGTCGGGTTTGTAACTATATACATATGCCAGCAGCACAGCTGATCATGTAAAAATGTTTAGATTTGAATAATTCACACTGTTTTTTGCTGTGATCCAAATCAGTTAATTTTTATTAAGATAACAAATGTCCAGAGGTTTTTTTAGAATGTACTTATGAATGTGCTAGGGTTTTTGGTGGGTGGTATATTCTATAGATGGTAAATAGATAATCAGTTCTTTACTGAGATACTGATTTTATGTACTTGTGTGTATGCACATTGATTTGAAAAAAATTCCAGCATTCCCTTGTATATATTTGTCACAGCATTACTAAGGGGATCTTAAAAGTTCTGTCCAACTAGTATAGAAAGAGTTTACTTTGTCTGGTTTTTACTATCCTTAACAAAAGAGATTATTATTTTCTTGGGGAGCCAATTTTATTTTCATCAGAAGGTAGATTTTCCACATTTACCTCAATGCTGATTAGCCAAGGGAGATGTGCTTTATATGACTGTATGAACATGATGCCTTCTACCTAACTTATTTGAAAAGCCTAAGATTAAATCAAAGTATTATCCTTTGCTTATTGAGTCAAACATGGGCTATATTTAGAACATTGTGCTTGGAAACATTTTTAGAAAAATACTCTGCTTTGATTATATGGTCCAGGGATTAATCTATTTTTATTTCTTATTGCAGATGGAGTCTGGTGGTACAGTTTTGAGTACCAACTGGTCTGATGTAGGTAAAAGGAAAGTTGAAATCAATCCTCCTGATGATATGGAATGGAAAAAGTACTAAATAAATTAATTTGCTATCACTGTATTGCATATATTTACCTATGCCCATTGTGTATTAATATCGCATTCTTGAATTTTGAACTCTGAGTATCTTTTTGAAAGGTTATACCTCTTTACCTCTTTGTGCTTTAGAAATTATTTTCCTTCCAAGTGTTCTAAGAGTCTAATGAAGAACTAAGATCATATTTTAACACTTTTGTCCTTAGGATTTCAGACATGCTGAAATGGAATGAAGTATCATTTGCTACTAGATAGATTAGTTCTACCTAGTTATGGAAGTGGAAAAATCATCAGTGGGATATCTTGGGTTATTGCCTTATTTTTGATGGAGTATTCTGTTAATAATTTATTAGATTTGGCAGTTTTGGGCGAGCATAGATTTTTTTCACCTTCTGTGTTACGTTGTTTGCTTTTAAAAACTGCTTTTGGATGGAGTTGTAAATACAGTTTTTCTATGAAGGAGTTTGGTTTATTTACCTTTTTCTTAAGTTTTGTAATGAGAACTTTGAGAAATTATAACAGGGAATTCTTATTTGGTTATTTTTATGGGAAATATTTGTAGTTACACTGAGATTTTGGTCCTTACCTTCCAAATTCCTGTATAAAACATAGACACCTGAGTTTAACATGCTGCAAATTTATCCATACTGAAGGCTAATCTGTGAAATTGGGCCAAAGAGTGATTTAGGAAAGCCCAACACTACTTCTTGCTGGGGTTCTTTTGTTGTTGATTTTTTTTTTTTTTTTTTTTTGGCCACATCAGGAGGCTTGAAATTACTGATGGTTTGTTTTGTTTTGAGGTTTTGTTGTTTTTGTTTTTCTGTATTTTTTTCTTTATTAGAATATTTCTTTTCTCACATCCCAACGATTACTTTGGTTTCAGTGGTTTAGGCTAGCTGCTGAGAGGGTAATTTAATAGGTATATATTTAGTATGTACTCTGTTTCTAGAGTAAATAGATACCATGGGAATACAAAAAGTAAAGACACGATCATTAACTTCAAAGAGCTTATAATCTAGCAGAGAGAAACTTAACATTCATGAAAGAATTATGGAATGGCTGATTGCTGAACTCATTATAAATACAGTCTTGGGACAGAAAAATAGTGTTTTATGATTAAAATTCTTTGCGATCTCAGCTGTTACAAAGTATAGGCCATTGATGACCTGTAGGTCTAACTTTGCTTTTTGACCATAATTGTTGAATTGTTGAGGTTGATGTCTGTTAGGTCTCACAGTGTGGCAAGGCATTCCTATACCCTCATAGCTGAGGATAGGGTGAATCAGAGGTGAATCAGCCATTGGTTCAGCGTCCCAAAGAGTGAGAATTCAGTCCCTTCGATCTAGTCATTTGATTTGAAATGTAGCAGGGTTCATGAGGAAAATGGTGGTGGGGTGATATCTGACTTTACCCAAACCTCTTACAGCCTGTTAATGAACCTGGGAGTTTTCACTTGTCCTTTTGCCCACTTAAGACTACAGGCTACTTTTTTGGTTCTTCAGCACTGAAGGAAAAGGCAAAATTAATTTCTTGCTTGTGTGAATTTCTGTAATTTTCTCCTTAAGGAAATTAGATAGTAGTTTTAGTATTCTGTATGTCACAGTTTCTCAATACCATTAGTCCTAAGGGGAGGTAGGGAGGCCAGTGCTACAGATATGATAAGTTGGGCATACAGCACTACCCCAGAGACAGGAATCCTAGCTTCAGCAAATCTCTGCCACTAATTAGCTTTATAATCTTCGGCAGGTTTAGCCTTTTTATGTCTTAGTTCCTTTATTTGTAAATAATCTTTAGGTCCTTAGAGTTAAAATTAAAAATCCATGATTCTAAATAAGAAACATTTTTGTTGCTTAAGAGCAGCTTTTTTCTTTCTTAGAAATGACACTATTGTAATAGAAGTTGATTTAAAAAAAAATTCTAGTACTAGTTTTGCTTGTACTTTACCAAGGATACATTATATCTAAAGTATGCCTATCTGTTGGCTAGATTTGCTTAATGTTTGGGATTCAGGATTTTGCTGAGCCAAATGAAGTTCCTAATATACATGACTATAAATGGACCTGGTCCAAGTACAACAAATTTATGGGTAAAGAGGGACTTACGAGTAGATTAGACTGCTGCCCTAAAATACCACTCTGAAGTACTGCATCTCTTTCACCCTTTAGATAATGAGAATTTTTAGCCTGCAGAAAGTTAAAAAAACAAAAAACCAACAAACCCATCATTTCAATTAAGAGCCTCTTTATCCTTATGCTCTATATTCTCAGCTATTAATTGCTCTCTCTTTCTAGACTTCATTTTCAGTTCTTAAATTTTGGTTTTCTTAGTGTTCTGGTTAACCTTTTGTTTCTTTAGAAGGTACTTTTTTTTCTCCTAGTATTTCTTATTTTCCTTTTTAAGGTTTAGTCTTGGAATACGTTTTTTTCTTAGCTTTTTCATCTATTCTCCTGATTTTTGTAATCATCTGCACCTTGACTTCCCAGAATTCTCACACTATCATCAAAGAATTTTGAACAGGATAATCTACTTTGAGCTCTTCTATCAAGTAATCTCTTTAGATGGCTGTACAAGGTCAATTTTGATAATTTTCTGTCATGTGTCCTAACCCATTCAGAGTTGGTTGCCAGTTATAACAAAGTTCAGTCTTCAGCATTGGCAGTTACAGGCCACTTTAAAAAATAATTGGTTTTCTCTGTCTTTATATGGAATGGAGAGAAAGGGTTTGCACTGATAACTACATTTTTAAAATTATTTCATCTCTTAGATTTGTGATAGTCACTAACTTCAGAACATTGAATGATTATTGTCTCCCTGAGGCTAACTATTTAGAACAAGGGAGAAAATTGAATTCTTATAAATATATTTATAAATTTATATCTATAAATTTTATAAATTTCAAATATTTAAAGTGGGGGTATGTCAATACATTAATGTAAATAGGTAGAGATTTTAATTTAGTTCAGAACTTAAATATTTGTTTGGCTATCCTTACCCATTTTACTTTCCTTTTCTCCTTCCCCAGTTACCTACATAGCAGAATAGGTCATTGATCTCTGAGATCTCTCACTGATTCAGAGCAGTATTGCCTATTAATTTACTATCTGATCTGCCTATTTAATTGTATTAGGATCTTCCTTGTCCAAATTAGTGTGTATTTCTCTGACTTGTAGCTATTACTGACATTTCCAAAAATATTCAGAGAATTTCTGGGTGGGTGGTTGGTTATGAGAGCTACTTTACTTTTTAACCACCTCTAAAGAAGTTTACCTTTAGACATTCATACCTGTTGTTATATAGTCTCATAATAATATGGATTTTGGTTATCTGTGGCTCAGAGAAACCAGGGAGAGGAGATAATAAAAGCATAAAAGGACAAAATAATGGTGTCTGTGCCAGAAAGAGTTAAGTAGTTCTAAATGAGAGATCATCAACATTGATCTGGTTTCCGTTGTCTCCAATTATGCATATTCTATTGTAGGTTCATTTTAAACCAAGATATTTGATTTTGGAAAGAAACTTGTGGGTAAATTGGAAATACTGACTTACTCACAGTTGTTACTGTTTGGGACCATCCTTATGATTTGCTTCTGAAGTTAACTCTGAGCCTCTCTTCCTACCTCAGTAAACTTGCCCCCCAAATCAAGCTAAAATCCTATACTTTGCTAATTCATTAGGGCAGTAACAGTGGTAGCAATTCTGTACTAGGACATTTTATGGGCCAGGTGTCACTAAGTGCCATATATATACTACCTCATATATAACAGCCTTGTGAAGTAGTGAGGCCAAAGTTAAGTTCTTTGCCTAAATTTACTCCACTGATAAGTGATGCAGCAGGGATTTGAACCCAGGCCTTTCAGGCTCCAGTGCCATGTTGTAACTCCCTCTTGAGGCTTATGAGTTGGGTGTACAATGAGTGATTTTTATTAACTACCTATCTGACAATGAAGCCGAAAATGTCTATGTTGAATTATTTAATTCTGCTTGTATGTGGGCTGGAAAGGTATTTTCTTTCTATCTTTGTCTTTCGTTTCGTTTCTTTCTTTCTGAGAGAGAGCAAGTGTGGAATGGGGAGTGGCAGAGGGAGAGAGAGAATCCCAAGCCAGGCTCCATGCCCAGCACAGAGCCTCATGCGGGGCTCATTTCCACAACCCCAAGATCATGACCTGAGCCAAAATCAAGTGTTGGACGCTCAGCCAGCTGAGCCACCCAGGTACCCCCGGAAAGGTATATTCGTAAATGTCAGAATATTATCAGTTTCCTAAGTAGGAAACTTACTAGGAATCCAAACCTCTTGCTTCTTAAAGAAGGTAGTATGAGCAAGTTATCTTGTGCTCGCTTCGGCAGCACATATACTAAAATTGGAACGATACAGAGAAGATTAGCATGGCCCCTGCGCAAGGATGACACGCAAGTTATCTTGATTTGTGTTGCAGGTGCTGTTTTTTTTTTTTTAATCGAAATTATTTCATCTCTTAGATGAAACAAGATACCCTTAACAACTGTCACAGGTATAAGAAGACTGGCACATCATGCTGATCAAATTCTTAGGATAATAATAATATCCACCTCGTGAGCCGTTAGGAGTTAAATGAGTTGTTTATTTTAATCCAGAAAAAAGTAAATTTGTGTGTGAACTTAGAGTATGAAGTCGTATTTTGCCTCAGAAATATTAATATATTTAATTACAGAATGCTAGGACAGATCCTACTGATGTTAAAAAAATGATATATCTGTATTGTATTCTAAAATCCAAAATTCTGAATTGTAGAAACACATCTGACACCAAGGGTTTGGAAAGAATTATGTACCTGTATATTTAAAGTGCAAAGAGCAGTGCTTAATATTACAGATCATGTCAGGTTTTTTTTTAAGATTCTGTTTATTTAGAGAGAATCTCAAGCAGACTGCACTGTGAATGGAACCTGATGGCAGGGCTCGATCTCACAACCTTGGATCATAACCTGAGCCGATATCAAGAGTTAGACACTTAACTAAGCAACCCCGGTGCATCCCTGTCAGATTATTTTATATGCATTTAGGCTGAGAGGCTTAAATCCTGTAAAAAGCCTTTTTGTTATAAATTCAGTCCTATCAGATTCAAGATTCTGTTTGAGGAAAGTATCAGCTAGTTAAAAATTTTATACTTTGAAAGCATTAGCGTTCATAGGAAAAGTCTTTAATTTGAATGAGTAATTTTAATTAAGCAGAACTTAAATATGTATAAGTGGTATTTTAAAAAGAATCATGAAGTGTACTGGTGGTAGAAGATACAAACTATGTAGAATATTAAGGGACTTCTTTTTAGAAATTCTTTGGTTTTAATTCCATTTTAATTTAAATGTCAAACCAGTAAAACTGCTAGGATTTATAAAAACAAGGTACAAAATCATACCACTTGTAAACCATGAATTCTGTCCTGTTATTTCCATTGGTATAGAGAAGCTGGTGTTTTTATAAAAGAAGCTGATGTTTTATAAGAGTCAATCCTATTTTCACACCAAAGAATGGGGAATGTCAGCCTTAAAAATAGCCAGTTATTTTACCAGCAAAATGGGTTTATTCAGGAATAGCAGAAGAAATGCAATTTGGAACATTCCAACTGTGGTAAACCATAGGCAAGTCCAGGAATGAAGAAGAGGGGCTTGCTTTTATAGATGAAGGGAAGAAGTTGGAGGGGGAGTTTTTGAACAAACGTTTGGTGGGGGAGAGGAATTCGGGGTTGTGGCAACTTCTCATTGGCTGGCCAAGAATCAGGTTTTCTCCATTGAGTGATTTTGTCCCTCAGTGCCAGGAAGGACCTTTTTTGGTTATCATATCCCACGGTGGAGAGAAAGTGCACAGGTGGGAAACCATTTAGGCCACATTTGAGTGAAAAGGAAAGGTAGGGAGAACTCAGGCATTTCCGATCTAAAGTCTTTATCTTGTTAAGTGTTGTAAGCATGGGAGATCACTAAAACGTTGAGCTAGAATTATCCTATTGGACATTTTTACAAAGGGTTGGTGGCATTGGGTACAAAGCTTAATAAGAATTATACAAAGCAGAATTGAAAGTAATAATGACAAGTCCAGTTTGTTCAGTGCTTGTAAACCAGGAGCCCAAACATGAAGGTAACCAAACCAGATGAAGAGATCAAAGGATTGTTAAATGAAATTTGTTGTAGCAATGTGTTAACTCCCTAATTTTATGCAGTTTGATTTCTACTTCCCCAGAGGAATTTATCCGTGTGCAACATATGGTATTGGTAGTCACATAAACACCTCCTCATTCAGCAAGTACACAGTCAAGGGCTGTACGATTAGCCAAAACTACTCTAGCCATCAAGTCAAGTGATTGTTGGTGGGCTGCTCTTGGCTTGGCAGCACAATTGGGTAGCTCTCATGTCGGAGAGATTTTGGATAATGCAATCCTTGGCACTTCCTCTGACCTTAAGGGAGGCTCTTTCTACGTAGGCAAACTGGGAGTCCTATTTGCTTCCTGGAAGTTCCCATTTAAGATGACCATGGAGGCTTAATGGGGTAGACTAGTAGTAGGCTTCTCATTTGTTACGAAGAGAAAATAGGACAGGAAGTACAGGAAGAGCACATTGTCCTTTCATTGTCCAGCTGTCAAGATAAGTTGCCCAAGCATAGGGGCAATTCACCAGAACCTCCACATGTAAAGGGGTAGCTGGGATGTGTATATATGACTTCCTCTTAAGTATTAGCATTTATGGACCCATTGGTCAATATAGAGGTGTTTGCATCATTCAGCCAAGAGGCAAATGCCATATTACATATTGAAGGACCACCGAGATAACATGGGTTTGACAGCAAACCTGCAAATGATTTGACTACGTTGACTATTTATAGCTTTCATACATGTATTTGATGGATCACATTCTCCGATCCCAGGGTTGGGTTAAATTGAGGCAAGGAATGGTGGTATGTGGATTTAGTATTCCAACTTTATATAAAAGGGACCTGTGGGACAATTCAGGCTTATGGTGGCGCCTGGGATTCCAACAAACTTACTTATAGGGTAAACTAAGGGGTCACTGCTGTCATGGATGGATAGTGGTTTCGGATGACAAATCTAGTAATTGGAACAGCTTACCCCTTTTTCAAGGTATTGGGAAATGTTGAGAAAGGCATTACCCTTCCATGAAAGGGAGAAGAAAACGTGAGAACAAGCAAGGGAAAGAAGGTATACAGGCCTGGTCCAGTCATCTCAGGAAAGCTGTTGTCTGCTTCAACTCCTGGAAGTCTTGACTTTCAGGTCACCAGTTGGTGCATAGGTCCAGTTGGGGTTTGGTGCTTTCTTTAGATGGGATACATGGATCCAGAAGTCGGTTTCTGGCATTTGGTGGCTAAGAATTGGGCCTTTCCAGCAAGATTGAAGGGAGTCTTTGTAGAGATGTCATTTACAATAGATTAAATATCTGAGTTACAAGGAGTGATGCTTGAGGTCTTTGTCTTCCCGGAGTGTGCTGTGGGAAGATTGTTCTACTAGAGCTGGTTATTTCCATCAGAAGTAATTAGACCTTGATAGTATTAAAGCACGTTTCCTTTTCTTCGCGGTGAATCAGAGAAGCAGGAGCTATGTGCATTGGGTGCCGTGAGGTTTCCAGATTGCAAGTGAGCTGTGTTCCTGAAATTTAAAAGGACTAATGGCCAGTGCTTTTGGCCTGAGTATTTAAAAGGGTCTCTATAAATCCTGCCAGTGGAGCCTTAATGATGCCATTAGTGCATTTGATTAGCTGAGGATTGAGGGTGATAAGCACAATGAAAGTGTAGTAGAATGGCTTAATGAACACAGGCCTTTAAAGCCCTTGACCAGAGAATTGAGTTCCCTTGCCGCTATAAAGTTCCAGGGGAGTTCCCCAGGTAGGAACAATTTTTTTTTTTTTAAAGATTTATTTATTTATTTGAGAAAGAGAGCACGTGCACATGAGCGGGACTAAGGGCAGAGAGAGAGAATCTCAAGCAGACTCCCCACTGAGTGCAGAGCCCAACTCAGGGCTCAGTCTCAGGACTCTGAGTCATGATCTGAGCCAAAATCAAGAGTCAGATGCTCAACCTACTGAGCCACCCAGGCACCCCCAAGACAATCCTTTCTAATAGTATTTTAGCCATGGAAGAGGCAATAGCTTGCCTAACAAGGAAAAGCTTCAGTACAGTGAGAAAACATACAAACTGACTAAAACATACTTATAAGACTGGAACTAGGGAGAGATTGACTGAAATTCATTTGCCAAACTTTGAATTGTCCATTGGGCAATTTAAAGTGTCCAGGAGTGAGGCACCTGGGTGGCTTAGTCAGTTAAACGTAAACGTCTGACTCCTGATTTGGCTCAGGTCATGATCCTCAGGATTCTGAGGTTGAGCCGCGCATCACGCTGTGCACTGGGCATTGGAGCTTGCTTAAGATTCTCTCTCCCCCTACACCCCCCACTTACACGACAGCTAAATAAAGTGTCCAGGATCAGTACAGATAATATTCCTTGGGTTGTATTTGGAGCAGGTGGAACAAGCAAAGTAGGCACTTTTTATGTCTTAATTGATAATTCCCCACTAGTATTGGTTCATAATGGCTATCATTTCGTCAGAAGACCAATAATTCAAAGCATATACGGTATGAAAAATTTTTAAAGATTTTATTTTTATTTATTTAGAGCACACGAGCATGGCAAGGGGCAGAGGGAGAGAGTCTCAATCAGAGTGCAGAACCCAGTGCAGGGCTCGATCCCACAACCGTGCGATCATGATTTGAGCCGAAATCACGAGTCAGGTGCTTACCTGACTGAGCCACCCAGGCATCCCTGGTATGAGAATTTTAAGACCTGGTATGACTAGGTTTCTACTAGTTGGCCAAACCAGAATTGTTTCACTTACGGAACCAACAGTTACTAGACTTCTGATTTTATTTTTCCTTTTCTGAGGCCAATTGTTGAGCATTGCTAGTCAATTTTTCTACATTATCATTTGGGAGAAGCATTTACAGAGGTTTCCCGGTGCATATAAAATTTGTTTATGCTATACTGTAGGCTGTTAAGTGTGTAATTGCAGTATGTCTGAAACAACATGTATCTTAATTTAAAAGTGCTTTATTGCTGGGGCGCCTAGGTGGCTCAGTCAGTTAGGTGTCTGCCTTTGGCTCAGGTCATGATCCCAGAGTCCTGGGATCTAGTCCCGCATCGGGCTCCCTGCTCCAAGGGGAGCCTGCTTCTCCCTCTCCCTCTGCTGCTCCCCCTGCTTGTGCTGTCTCTGGGAGAAAAAAAAAAGTACTTTATTGCTAACCATCTAACCATCTTCTGAGCTTTCAACAAATCAGTCCTTTTGCTGGTGAAGGTTTTGCCTTGATTCTGATGGCTGCTGACTGATGGGGGTGGTTGTTGAAGATTGTGGCTGTGGCATTTTCTTGAGACAACAATGAAGTTTGTAAATTGACTTTCATAAATTATTTCTCTAACACGTGATGCTGTTAGATAGCATATTACACACACAACTTCTTTCAAAATTGGGAGTCAGTCCTTCCAAACCCTGATGCTGTTTTATCAACTAAATTTATGTGATATTGTGAGTCCTTTGTTGTCATTTCAACAATCTGCCCAGCATCTTCACCAGGAGTAGATTTCATCTGAAGAAGCCACTTTTTTCTCTCATCCACAAGAAGTATTTCTTCATCTGTTAAAGTTTTATGATGACATTGCAGCAGTTGTCACATTTTCTGGCTCCACTTCTAATTCTAGCTGTCTTGTTATTACCACCAAATCTGCAGTTATTTTCTACACTGAAGTTTTGAACCACTCAAAGTCATCAATGAGAGTTGGAATCAGCTTCTCCCAAACTCCTGCTAATGGTGATATTTCGACCTCTCCCCGTGAATCACAGATGTTCTTAATGGCATCTGAAATGGTGAATCCTTTCCAGAAGGTTTTCAGCTTCCTTTTCCCAGATCCATCAAAGGAACCACTATCTTTGGCAGTTGTAGCATTATGAAATATATTTCTTAAATAATAAGACTTGAAGTTAAAATTATGCCTTATCTATGAGATGCAGAATGTATGTTGTATAAGTTCTTTATGTATTTGGGTATTAATCCCTTATCAGATATATCGTTTGCGGATATCTTCTCCCATTCAGTAGGTTGCCTTTTCGTTTTCATGATGGTTCCCTTCACCGTGCAAAAGCTTTTTATTTTGATGTAACTCCAGTAGTTTATTTTTGCTTTTGTTTCCCTTGCCTGAGGAGACATCTAGAAAAATGTTGCTAAGGCTAATGTCAAAGAAAGCACTGCCTATGTTTCTTCTAGGAGTTTTATGGTTTCAAGTATCACATTTAGGTCTTTAATCCATTTTGAGTTTATTTTTGTGTATGCTATAAGAAAGTAGTGGTCCAGTTTCATTCTTCTGCTTTTAGCTGTTCAGGTTTCCTAGTACCATTTATTGAAGAGACTGTCTTTTCCCTGTTGTTTGTTCTTGCCTCCTGTATCATAGATTAATTGATCATAGAAGCATCAGTTAGTTTCTGATCTCTCTGTTCTTTTATTTATTTATTTATTTATTTATTTGACAGAGAGAGACACAGCGAAAGAGGGAACACAAGCAGGGGGAGAGGGAGAGGGAGAAGCAGACTCCCAGCTGAGCAGGGAGCCCGATGCGGGGCTCGATCCCAGGAGCCTGGGATCATGACCTGAGCCAAAGGCAGACGCTTAACGACTGAGCCACCCAGGCGCCCCAAGATCTCTCTGTTCTTTTTCATTGATCTCTGTGTCTGTTTTTGTGCCAGTACCATGCTGTTTTTACTACTGCAGTTTCATAGTAGATCTTGAAATCTGAGATTGTGGTATCTTGAACTTTGTTCTTCTTTTTCAGTGTTGCTTTGGCTACTCAGGGTCTTTTATGGTTCCATACAAATTGTAGTATTGTTTATTTTAATTCTGTGGAAAATGCTGTTGGTATTTTGACAGGGATCACATTAAATCTGTAGATTGCTGTGGGTAGTATGGACATTTTAGCAATATTCTTCCAATCCATGAGCATGGTATGTCTTTTCATTTGTTTTGTCTTCAATTTTTTCATCCGTGTTTCATAGTTCAGAGTACAGGTCTTTCATCTCTTTGGTTAAGTTTATTCCTAGGTATTTTACGTTTTTTGGTGCAATTGTAAATGTACTTCCTTAATTTCTCTTTGTGGTACTTGATTATTAGTGTATAGAAATGCAGTCAATTTCTGGGTATTGATTTTGTTTTTTGCAACCTTTTTTTTAAAGATTTTATTTATTTATTTGACAGAGAGATAGAGAGAGAACAAGTAGGCAAAGAGGCAGGCAGAGGGAGAGGGAGAAGCAGGCTTCCTGCGGAGCAGGGAGCCCGATGCGGGGCTCGATCCCAGGACCCCTGGATCATGACCTGAGCCGAAGGCAGCCGCTTAACCAACTGAGCCACCCAGGCGCCCCTTGTTTTTTGCAACCTTACGGAATTTATTATTCTCATAGTTTCTTGATGGAGTCTTGAGAGTTTTCTATGTGTGTCATCTACATATAGTGTCAATTTAACTTTTTCCTTACCAATTTGGATGCTTTTTATTTCATTTTCTTGTCTGATTGTTGTGGCTGGGACTTCCAGTACCATGTTGAATAAAAATGTCAAGAGTGGACATCTTGTTCAGGATCTTGTCTCATTATCTTGTTCCTGATCTTGGAGGAAAAGCTCTCAGTTTTTCACCATTAAATATGATACTAGCTGTGGGTTTTCCATATATGGCCTTTATTGTGTTGAAGTATGTTCTCTTTAAACCCATTTTGTTGAGAATTTTTATCATGAACAGATGTTGAACTTTGACAGATGTTTTTTCTGCATCTGTTGAAATGACCATGTGATTTTTATTTTTCATTTTGTTAATGTGGTGTATCCTGTTGGTTGATTTGTGAATATTGAATCATCCTGCATCCCTAGAATAAATCTTCCTTGACCATGGTGCGTGATCCTTTTAATGTTTTGTTGAATGCAGTTTGCTAATAATGGTTGAGGATTTTTGCATCTGTTATTGGCCTGTAGTTTTTTTGTAGTGTCTTTGGTTGTGGTATTGGGGTAATGTTAGCCTCATAGGATAAATTTGGAAGTTTTCCTTTTCTGTTTTTTTGGAATAGCTTGAGGGAAGTAGGTATTAACAAATATTTGGTAGAATCCACCTGTGAATCTGTCTGGTCCTAGACTTTTACTTGTTGGGAGTTTTTGGTTATCAGTTCAGTTTTGTTACTAGTAATTAGTCTGTTCAGTTTTTCTATTCCTTCTTGATTCAGTTTTGGGAGATTTTATGTTTCTAGGAACTTACCCATTTTTTTCTAGGTTGTCCAGTTTGTTGGCATATAATTTTTCATAGTATTTTATAGTTCTTTGTATTCCTGTGGTGTTGTTACCTTTCCTGTTTCATTCTTTATTCTATTTATTTGGGTCCTCTCTTTTTCTTGACAAGTCTAGCTAAAGGCATATCAATTTTGTTTATCTTCCAAAGAACCAGCTCTTGGTTTTACTCATCTTTTCTATTTTTATCTCTATTTCATTTGCTTCTGTTCTGATCTTTATTATTTATCTCCTACTAACTTTGAGCTTTGTTTATTCTTTTTCTAGTTCCTTTAGGGGTAAGGTTAGATTGTTCAAGATTTTTCTTGTTTCTTGTGGGAGGCCTGCATTGCCATAACTTTTCCTTTAGAACTGCTTTCCCTGTGTCCTAGAGATTTTGGACTTGTGTTATTTTCATTTATCTTTTTTTTTTTTTTAAAGATTTTCTTTATTTGAAATAGAAAGCAGGAACAGGAGGAGAGGCAGAGGGAGAGGGAGAAGCAGACTGCCCGTGGAACAGGGAGCCCGATGCCGGGCTTGATCCCAGGACCCTGGGATCATGACCTGAGCTGAAGGCAGACGCTTAAATGACTGAGCCACCCAGGTGCCCCTATCTCTCTCTTTTTAAAAAGATTTATTTATTTACTTTAGAGAGAGGAGGAGGTGGGGAGGGCAGAGGTAGAGGGAGAGAGAAACCCAGGCGGACTCCGTGCTGAGTGCAGAGCTCTACATGGTGCTTGATCTCCTGACCCTGAGATCGACCTGAGCGGAAACCAAGAGCCGGATGCTTTAACCCAGGTGCCCCATTTTCATTTATCTTCATTTATTTTTTTATTTCATCTTTGATTTCTTGGTTGACCCCTTCATCGTTTAGTAGCATGCTGTTTAGTGTATGCTGTGTACATTTGATAAGTTTCAACTTTTTATAATAGATTTGTGTGTATTTTATGATAGTAAATGATAAAATAGGCTAGTAATCATATATATTTTTTGCATTCATGACATATACCTTGTTTTTAATTTTTTCAGTATCTCTAGACTATGCAATTGGTTCATTTTTTTCAGATTATTGCAAATCCCCCCAAAATTTTCCAGTGTATTTATTGTCATGGAGGGAGTCCATTCATAATAAGCAGTCATGAGAAGTTTTATCAGTGGAGGGGAAGAGAAGAGTAGCAGGATGAAGATTGTTACAGTGAGAAAGATTTATACAGTAGTCTCCCCCCACCGCCCATCCCTTATCTGCATGGGATGCTTTCCCAGGACCACCAGTGGTTGCCTGATACAGCAGGTAGTACTGAACCCTATGTATATACTATGTTTTTTCTATACGTACATACCTGTGATAAATTTTAAAATATATGAGATTGATGGAACTGGAGGGTATTATGTTGAGTGAAATAAGTCAAACAGAGAAAGACATGTATCATATGATCTCACTGATATGAGGAATTCTTAATCTCAGGAAACAAACTGAGGGTTGCTGGAGTGGGGGGTGGGGTGGGAAGGATGGGGTGACTGGGTTATAGACACTGGGGAGGGTATGTGCTCTGGTAAGCGCTGTGAATTTTGCAAGACTGTTGAATCTCAGATCTGTACCTCTGAAACAAATAATGCAATGTATGTTAAGAAAAAAAAAAAAAAGAAGAAGAAGAAGGTAGCGGGAGGGGAAGAATGAAGCGGGGGATATCGGAGGGGTAGACGAACCATGAGAGACGATGGACTCTGAAAAACAAACAGGGTTCTAGAGGGGAGGGGGGTGGGAGGATGGGTTAGCCTGGTGGTGGGTACTGAGGAGGGCACGTTCTGCATGGAGCACTGGGTGTTATGCACAAACAATGAATCATGGAACACTTCATCTAAAACTAATGATGTAATGTATGGGGATTAACATAAGAATAAAAAAAATAATAAAAAATAAATAAATAAATAAATAATAAAAAAAAATAAAATATATGAGATTGGGACGCCTGGGTGGCACAGACAGTTAAGCATCTGACTCTTGGTTTTGGGTCAGGTTATGGTCTCAGAGTTGTGAGATCGAACCCCGCGTTGGGCTCCACGTTTAGCATGGAATCTGCTTCAGATTCTCTCTCCTTCTCCCTCTCCCCCCCACCCCACGCACTCTCTCTTTCTCAAATAATAAGTAAATTTTTCTAAAAAAAAAAAAAAAAACAACATATATGAGGTTAGTGGCAATAAGATTAGAATAGTTATAACAATATACTGTAATAAATGTTATGTGAATGTATTTTTCTCTCTCAAAATACCTTATTGTACTGTACTCCTTCTTCCTATGATGATAGGAGGTGATACAGTGCCTACGTGATGAGGTGAGTGATGTAGGCATTGTGACACAGTGTTAGGCACTGTTGACCAGTGGCAGACTTTCTAATAATAAATGCAGAAGGATAATCACCTGCTTCAGATGATCCTGGATCATCAAGCCCTGACATTGTCAATGATTGGGGGTACTTAAAAGTTGAAGAGTTTTTTCGCCTAAAACTTTTGGAGGAACACTGTAATTGGAATTTGTTGTCTCTTTTTAACTATTCAGAGTGTTGCTGCAGAGATTGTAATCCTTCAGAGATCATACAGATGACTTTAATCCTGTGTTCCATTTGAGGATCATATTCTGTAATTTTGTCACTTAATGTCTGTGCAATTCAAAACACTTCAGCAAATTTTGGTAATGTCCACATTGCTGGTTCTGCTTTATTTTCTGCTTCAGTTTCTTCATCTTCTTCCTTTGTAAATGACTCAACAAGTTCTTTCACTTCCTCACTTGTTAACACTTCTAGATGTTCCTCGGTATGTGCTTCAACAAACTCATCAAATAGGTTGGCTAGTTCTACTCCACTAATTTATCTTGCTATGTGAAGGATTTTTTAACTTCTCCAGCAATCCCGTGGAAGCCTTTGAAATCACTCATGACTTTACTCCATAAGCTCTTCCAGCAGTCATGTACAATTTCTGGTTTTAATTCATTCATTGCAGCTTTTATGAATGTTTTATGCTGTAGTGCCTCTTTTGCACTTTTATTAATGTAGGTTCTGTTGGCCATCATCTTTCAGAAGAGCCCAGTTTCATTGTATTTGCAGACTTGATTTGGATGCTATCTTGTCTCCTTAACCAGCTTCTTCAGCTCTGCTAGGAGTTGAAACCATGGGTAAAGGGTACTGCTATATGAGGAGTGGTTAGCAGGAGGATTTCATATGAGGCGAGGCAACTGACTGACAGGAATTGAATATGATGAGAATTTAGAAGGGCTTCTCCTGAATAGGGAACAAGATTAGTTAGGAGGGATCCCATGATTATTTCTTCAGGGACCTTGACTAAAAGAACAATGGCAGCAGTGGCTCTGAGGCAGAGGGTGGGGTGTGCTCTTATGCCACAGGGTCTAGATGTTGGCCAGAATAACCTGTGGGCCAGTGGTGTTTCCCATGTTTTGGGGTGAATACCCCAAGGGCATTCCTCTCTGTTCATTATGTAAAAAGGAAAATGGGAAGTTGATTGTCGAGATGTCCAAGGGTAGGGGATTTGTTAGTCTTTCATTTAAGACTAAATTTAAAGACTAAATTATTTTGGTCTTAACCAAATAATAGGGTCAAGTTTGTTGTTTTTTAGTAAACATATAAGGGTTGGTCCATAAGAAAGTTGTTTGGAATTGAATTTTGAGAGTGGCCAAGAGAGAACCTTGTAATTGGTGCTTAGTTTGGGTTTTTGAGAAGTTTCAGATGCCACGATACCCGTTTGGATCTAATCGTAGCCTCTGTTTCCAAAGTTAGGTGCTCTAAATACCAAACCTGAGTTTGAACGAATTGCCATTTTTCCTTGGAGACTTCGTGTCACTATAAGGCTAAAAGGTGGAAAAGCAGAGAAGCAAGTCATCTACATATTGTAATAGGGCAGAGCTTCCAGGAAATTTTATATGATCTAGATCAGTTTTCAAGGTTTGTGAGAAGTACAGAGACTTTGAGGAGAACTTTGGGGGAGTACTATCCGGGTGTATTGTCCTTTCCAAGTAAAAGCAAAGACATAGTGTCTGGTGTTATCCACTGAGATGCTAAAGAAGACAACCATGGTGAAAAATTTGCTTTCAGCAGGTATAGAGACCAATAAAGGAGAGTATGGAGATTGGGAACAACTGGATGGCGAAGGATGACTGTACTCTTTATGCCTTGGAGGTCCTGCACAAATCTCCATTCTGCAACCATTTTTTTTTTTTTTTTTAAGCAGGTGAAAAAGGGCTGTTGCAGGGACTAGTACAGGGGATAATGAGGCCTCAGGCCTTATAGTCTTTCATTGTGAGCTTAATACCCTGGACAACCTTATTTATAGGGTATTGATTAATTCTAGGGAGAGGCTTTGATCCTAATTCTAGGATCTTAATAGGAGGTACACTGTGGCACTGTGCCAGTAACAGTTGAGGGTTTTGCCCATAAGGAGAGTGGTAGCTGGTTCAATAGGGACAAATGATCAGTGTCCTTGTAATTAGCTCTAGTGCCATCAGAGACGGAACAAATAAAACATGTTGCCGGATCATGTGGTCCACCTATTTGGCTACTTTGGTTGCTTTTTTCAAATTCTAGAATTATTTCCCCCTTTCAGGAGAAATTCCAGCATATTTTCTAAGAAATTTCAGCCCAGTCAGTAGGGGCAGAAGAGCTAAGGAGAAAAGGGTGGAGATATCTTGGCCTAAACAAAAGGGAATAGGTTTAGAGGTAGGAACCTGTTGAGTTTTATTGGAGGTTTTGGCTTAAGGGATTGCATGGCTGGTTTGATCTTCTATCCAGAACTATTTGAACTCTTTTAATATTTCAGGGCAGGGGCTGTTTAATAACAGTGAAGTTGAGCACCAGGTATAGCTTCAGTGTCAATAAGCACAGAGAGACATTCATTCTCAATCTGGAGAGTGGTTTCTTTGAGCTGATTAAGGGGAAGGATTGGGAAAAGCCCCTGTAGTTGCTTGGAGTTCCGACATTGGGGATTGGCAGGGCACTGGCAAGGCTGGCTAGAGAGCTGAAGGTGCCTGGAGCACTTAAGCTTGCAACAGTCTTCTTTCAGTGCCTGGCCTTTTACAATAATGGCAGAGACCCAGGAAGGTTGTGTTGTTGTTTAGGGGCCTCCATTTGTTAGAGCTGAAAGTTAAGGATTTTAGTGGTCTTCCTCTTAGTTAACTCATCTAGGTGCAAGTGAGCTGGCTTGCTAAATTAACTAAATCTGAAGTGGACATAGTTTCCTAGAAGAAAAAGATCCTGGTTCAGCCCATTAATAGTGTTAAACGCTCCCCAAGTGGATTCAGTGAAGACTGGAATTTTCTTCAGAAACAGTTTGGAGCTGGCTATCGTAATCATGCATGGGTTTATTGGACTTCTCTGTATAGGCCTGAGTCTACTCTCTTTGACTCTCACAAGTATGTTTGAGTCAGATCTGTTCTTTGTTACTAAGTCCCTATAAATGACCCGTTTCTTCCTCTGTGCGACCAGTTGCTTGGGTGAGGGGCTGGGGGTGATGGCTTCCAACTTCGTATCTGCAGTATCTGTACATAGGGAATAGGCCCTCAGAATTTGTATGATGATGGATGCATTTGCTTATGGTCTTAATGCTGTATAGAATGTCCCTATTTTTTTCCATTTATTAAGTGTCCCCAGTGAGAATGTCAGTACTCTTATGAAATGCCCCACTCTATGCCCTCTACAGGAACCTTTGCCACTCCAGCCGTGATGTGGAAGTGCCTTGTTTATGCCCTTTACGGCACCTCTCACAGCCCCTGGTTTTAGGGTTAGTTGCAGTTAGCTTTTTTACCTTGTGTGTCGTTCTCAGAGTGTTGTTTCCTTAGCTTTGGATCATTGATGCAGAGCTCCGTGCTTTTCACATAGTAGATAATCAAGTATTGGAACTGCTACTTTTCCCAAACTAGTTTTTAAAATTTACTTTGTTTTTTATATCATGCCCTGGAAATTTATCACTTATTCATCAATATAGATAGAATAGTAATTTTTCAGTAGGTTTTTACTCATGGCCATGAGAACTAAATCTGTTTATCTACATTACTAGAGGGAATAGCAGTTATTATGTAAGTAATCAAAACCAAAGTGATATCCATGTGTTTTTTGTTTCGTTAATTTTCAGATTTCTTTTTCTTTTGTCCTAATTGTTTAAAACCAAAATGTATATGTTTTCTTAAAGATGGGACTGAAGTTTACTTTCTAACTGGGTTAGTCATTCTTC
Source organism: Neomonachus schauinslandi (assembly GCF_002201575.2). Classification (NCBI taxonomy): domain Eukaryota; kingdom Metazoa; phylum Chordata; class Mammalia; order Carnivora; family Phocidae; genus Neomonachus; species Neomonachus schauinslandi. The sequence continues at coordinate 51,484,576 of NC_058405.1, read as the reverse complement.
CAGAGTGACTCAAGAGCCCAGGGAACTTGGGTAGAGTTAAAGAGGCAGAGAGGCCAGAGATTTATAAACCCAGGCATGGAATTGGTTTGGGCATATGGAAGGGTCTGGAAACCAAGAGCGAGTCAAGCAATTTCATTTATAAACACACCAATTTCTGGATACAAAAATTTGAACTACTTGTATATTTTTTTTCTCAAAAACCTCCAAAGAAATTTTGAGATATTGAATACCATATGACCCTCTTTGATGGGGGTTGCATACTTTATTTTTTAACAGTGTGAACACCTTTGAGATCTTTCTGTCAAAAGCTATGTATTTTTTAAGTGGGTTTTCACTTTAATATAGGTATTAGAAAAATATAGGTAAGTGAAAAATACATAATTCAAGATATACCCATTCATTAATTCATTGAATGCCAATATGTGCCAGACACTGTTCTAAGCACTAGGGATACACTGGGGAGGAACCCAAAATTCCCTGCCTTTCGTGGATCTTTGCTCATTAGAGAAATAATCAAAATGTGTGTTAAATGGTGTTATGCTAAGGAAGACTAAATGTTTGAAGAGGACAAACTGGAGATAGAAGATCAAGTAAGAACTCAGCAGGTGACATTTGAACACAGACTTGAAGGAAGCAAAGGAGGGAGCTGTGCAGATCCTTGAGAAAGCGTACTCCCTGCAGAAGGAATGGCAGATGAGAAGGCCCTGATGCAGGAGTGAACCAGGGGCTGAGATTCCTGAGGTGGGGAGAAGGTAGAGTGGGGAGGTCTGGATCTGGTAAGGCCCTGCACAAGGGAGTACAGAGGAGACGGTGGTTGCCAAGCCAGGGCTTGTTCTAGCTGATTATAAAATCCTGTTGTCCTCACTCAAAATTCTATCAGTTGTCATTCTTTTTGAAAATGTTCTTATTTTTACCAGGTGTGCATACAGTCAAGTTAAATTTACTTTATAACTCTAATAGGGATTGTTGTGGAGTTTTACTCTGAATATCTGGAAGTATTGATGTGAATGGATTTCAGTTTTGGTATATGACTTTATGGGTATATGGTCAGTCTCCATACTCACCTGCCCTTTCCTCTTCACATGTTAAATTACAGTAATATCCCATTTTAGTGTAATCTGTGTTTAGCAAAGCTATTTCTGGAATGTAAGTACAGTTTATAGCAGAATAGATATGGAGTCAAAATTGCTATTGTCTGGAATGTAAGTACAGTTTATAGCAGAATAGATATGGAGTCAAAATTGAATTAAATAAAATGACTGGTTATGAACAGGGACTTAGGAATAAGTGTGGTATGGAGTTTTATGTGTAATAGAATTGTAAAAATCAGATCAGCAGGGCATGTTTTTATGGCCCATCTACCAAGACTAGAAATAGCTTTGGTACCTATTACTCCCTTAAACATGTATTTGCATTTCATCCCCTGTCAATACGAGGAGACAAAGAAAAATGAAATCAGAAATTTAGAGCTGGAATGAATCTTAAATACTATCTAGTCCAAACCTTTGGTTTTACAAGAGCATTTTTTCCAGAGTGCACTCATAATACTGTTTTGTTTTTTTTTTTCATAACAATTCATTAACACAGCTCACACACATAGTTGGTGATAGAATCTAACTCACTTAAAACTTTATTTCTCCTGGGCGCCTGGGTGGCTCAGTCGTTCAGCGTCTGCCTTCGGCTCAGGTCATGATCCCAGGGTTCTGGGATCGAGTCCCACATCGGGCTCCCTGCTCGGCAGGAAGCCTGCTTCTCCCTCTCCCACTTCCCTTGCTTGTGTTCCTGCTCTCGCTATCTCTCTCTCTGTCAAATAAATAAATAAAATCTTTAAAAAAAAAAAAAAACAAACTTTATTTCTCCTAACATGTACTGACTTTCTGACAGTTGCCCCAAGTATCAGGCAACTCAAAATTAGAGCATTAGTCAGATATTCTGTATAATATATAGCATAGTGGTTCTCAATGGTGAATAACCCTCACCTGGGAAGCTTGTTTTCTCGGGTTCCCTCCTGAGATTTTGCATCTGTAGGTTTGGAATAGGGCGGGGAAAAATCCATGTTTTTAATGACCTGGTGATTTTGAAGTGTGAAGGGCAGTGCCCTTAAAAAACACTGATTTCAAGGGGGTAGAGGAGAGACCATAGAAGTGATGTTAGCACTTAATGTTCTCTAATGCCTTATTTCCTATAAATTTCAGCTGCTTGGGTGCTTGTTCCTTTGTAGGATTTGTTTCCCTCTTATATGGATGTAAAGGCAGAGGAGAGACAGTCAATGATTATTTTTATTCCTCTGTCATTAGAACCTTAGGGTCATTATGATAAACTCATTGAATCCATATAACTGTGTGGTGTTGTACATGATGAAAGGAAATCTGTTTCAAAGTGAAACAAATTGAGAATAGTTGTACAAGATGCTAGCTTGTCACTGCTGAGATATTATTAAAGTCAAGCAGAGAATATTAGAAAACTCAATATTCATGGAGAGCCATGGCATAGTACTGGTGTATAATGAGGCACTATTTCTTCTTTAGCAACTGGAATGTTCTCAGATGCTGCCTATCTGATTATGCATAGGTGCTAAGTGAATATTAAAAATTACGGGGCTGGTTGAGTAGGTCGAGTACCATGTGTTTTAGGTTGAGTATCATATATCCTGTGAGATCTTTTTTACTGTGTAGTTGTATTGCTAATTCAGTAACAGGCAGGAATATGATTTTAATTGAAAAGAAACCACTTGCCTTTAAAAGCATCATGTTCTGCTAAAGGAGAGTTCATGCTTGACTAGTTTATTCCAGGTCTTTGGCTATGTCAGTATAAAGTGAATTCATTATATAAAAATGGATAATAGTCTGGGTTAATGGAATAGAACAGTTGAAAAGAGAACTTTTTACAATGAAATAATCCACCCCTTGGAAGTCTGAAGGACAGGAAGCCACCAAAATCATGTTTGGGGTTTTTTGTGGGTTTTTTGGTTTTTGTTTTTTTAAGTAATTGCAAGTAAATTTACAAATACAATCCTAGTTTTAAAAAAGTATATAGAGGTTATTTCAAGCTGTCTCATTGATACTCAAATTTTTGTAGCCATCTGAGAAAAAAGAGGTTGAATTTTCTGGGGTTCTAACTCAATTGTAGGAATTTGATGTGAAGAGAATTTTTGTGAAGGAGCAGGCACAGAGAGAACAGGACTATGACAAGAACATCTGTAAAGTTATTACTAAGCTCGTACAAGGAACTTAGTGGGGAATACCTCTTAAAACAGTTTTTAATAATTTGGTTTTTTAATCTAATGACTTAGTTACAACTTAGTGGGTATACTGTTTCTAGTCCCATTACTGATTTTTATCACTATGATGATAACATATACCCTAATAATGACTGACTCCTATATATTTGATTTTAAAAACTATTAAGACATGGAAAAGATTCAGTAAGCCTAAAATCAGCTATTTGCTAGGTTTAGGTTATCCATGCAATAAATGTATATATAGATGTACTTATCTTTAAGAGGTAAGTACCTAAAAACTGTATGGAAGTTGATTACTTTTGAATGTAAACAGTATAAATAAAATCTGTAGTGATTCCTTTTATTGTTAAAAGTCAGGCAACACTAACTTGTTTGTAAATTTGATTCTGAATACTATAGTGGGCTTTTTCCAAGTGTAACCTGTATATGCATATAGGATATGAGCATGCATATATGTCCAAAAGCCCTTCAGAAGGAGTTCACCTTCCTTTTATAAACTCCAAAACTCAACTGTGCCTGTAAAATGTTTTTGCTCACGTTTGCATCATTGACTGAAATTTACACCTTCATGTTTGAGATCTGCTACTAGGACTATCTATGCATGTAGACTTTTGTCAGCTCCCTCTTTCCCCCCTCAATAAGGCAGTTAACTCTAAAAAATATTGTGACCCTTTCTATAAAATGTTCATAAAAATCAGCATATTCAGCTTATACAGAAATTAATTCATCCCCTACACACAAGGAATTTCTATTTTGTGAGAATGTAGCTTGTATATCAGAGCGCAATAAAATCTGGTGTGAGAAACAAACTGTTGAGTGGGTTAAGTGGTTATTCTGAATGTATTTACTTTTCTAGTGTCATTTATTTGAGGTGGTGGTGGAAGGAGGCATAAGGCGGAGGTTTTGACACGTTTTTAAAATTGCAGTGGACATATGTTGGCATATTTTAGTGAGATATGTTAATGTAACATAGAAACTACTGGAACCCAGCATGACCATTCATTTTCTTTGTGCTTATGCAGCAGCAACTATAACATCTAAGGCTGTAGTAGCCCTGCCAGTCGGAGTCAAGTGAGGACTTTGAAAATTAACCTCTGATGGCCAGAGGATTTGTTTACAACATTGCTGAAAATTAAATGAGTACCCATAAAATAATACCACATATCATATATATAACATATACATACACAGTGCACATACAGAGTTAAAATTCAGCACAGCAAACTGGGCTACATTTGCAGCTTTTAGATTGGCCTGGTTAAAGGTAATCCGGGGATTAGTACCAATTTGTGAAAAGTTTATATTCTGCAGTGTCTTCTTTTACTAAGTGTTCTTCCTTTGTACACTTGATTCTTCTCTTTCAGAGTAGGCCTTTCATTTTCTTCCTTGAACATAATTTGAGTCTGTCATTTCTACCTTTAATCCAACCTTGAATCTCCCCTCTGCCTTTAAAACATCAGTATTTTTTTTTCTATTAAGTTGACTTCCTTGGGTATTTCGTGGCTTTTCATAACACAGCGTAATTATGAAGTAGACTATTCACTTCCCATATTTCTGTTTAATTATGGTACTTTGAAAAGGGAGTACCTTTTCAAGAGACAGCCTTCCTTCCCAAGACATGCTTTGCTCCTTACTAAGTCTGGCACCTGCTTTGTTCTGTCAAGGAAAGCTACCAAGTTTTGTCCATCTAAAAATGGAGACTTAACCAGCTCCCTCCGTGCCAGCAACCTTTATTGGTTTCCTGTTCCTTATCCACCAAATAAATAAATTCAAAGTTAACATGCAATATAAGATATCTTCTGTCTACATTTCCATCTTAATATGTTCTCCCTCAACCAGAATGCTCCGTTTGCCTGATTATATCATGCATCTTCACACCTCTGACTTTACTGAACTTCCTCTGCCTGGAATGCCCCTCCTCTGTCACCTTTACCTGGCTAACTCCTCCTCATCCTTGAAGACCTAGCAAAGGCATTCTCTTCCTCCAAGAAGCCCAGTGCTCCCATCTTTGTCAAGGCTTTTTGTGTACTGAGTCCCAGTTATCTCTGTCCCTCATGAGACCACAAGCTCTTCTGGGCTGGGATCACGGAGTCTTTTTGGTGGTGGTGTGGTTTTTTTTTTTTTTCCTTTTTATTTAGTTCTAGAATCAAGTACAGGTTGCTGGACAGTGAGGTTGGAGATGGTAGGCAGAACCATTGACACATATTTGCTTAGTTAATAGAGTAACAACCGTTTTAAAGACTAAACATGTAAAATTCCTATCTGTGTCAGAAGTAGCTGCTGCCTGAGAACGGTGTGACCATTAGACATATAATTCTGCATGTATCTTTCCTTCATATCTTTTTCATGCAGAGACCTAACTTACTGTATATGTTCCATTAAATGCAGACATACAAATGTTCATCTGATAACCAGGTTTAAGAAATTGTAAGATTTTACCAACTTAATTTGGCAAACACTAGATGTACAATAATAAGGTTTATTTAGAATAAGTGAGATCATGGTATCAAGACCTTTCTGTCATCTCTGAATCATTGTATTGTTTTGGAAAACTTTTTTATTTTCCTTGAGAAGGTTCTTTGTCTCTCAAACTGTGGGATTCAAAACTAAAATGTCAGAAATACGAAATACCAGCTCATTTTCCTGATCTAATATTTCAGTTTCTAAAGTTTCTGAAGACAGTCCTTGTTCCTAAGAGACTTTATGTCATTATAAATAAGCCATTCCTTCTCAGCCAGATCTGCCAAGCAGCACTGTCAGTCCTATTACTATGAGAGTAACTTAACTGGTAATTGGACTACATCACCAGCCTGATTTGTACTACAAAGGTAGCTATCACTCTGCTTCATGCCCAGTGACCACTTACTGAACAGATTGAAAAGGATGTGAAGACCTGCTTTTCAGAATGTCAATGGAAGTCCTTTCCCACAAGTCAGATTTATCTTTGACTTCATTTTCCCACTTTATACTAATGCTCTTTTCCGTGGGGTGACTCCTGACATAGGGCAGCCACCTGTTAATCACATGCCAGCACAAACTGTAAATTACAGATTTCCTGTGAGCTACCACCTTGAAGTTTATAGTGCTTGCTCTCGGGTAAATTCCATTATATGTCCCCTTTTACTTTTTTGTTTGTGTTTTTATGTGGGAACTTTGGAGCACGTATGCAAGACTGGGAAGAACAATAAAGGTTAAGACCAATGGAGGAATTCTGTATAAACAACCCAAACCAATTTAATTACTTAAGTGACTTGATTAAAAAGAACTCCAGTGTACAACTGAGATCTTTGACATTGTGATTTTTCATGTTTATTTCAAAGTAGCTTGGGAAGTTAGTCTTATAAGTAGGCCTTATTGGCAAAGCACAGCAAATAAAAAATAGCAAGTAATAAAAGGATGGTTATGGCATTTTAGCGTTAAACTACCCTTTCAGTACATTTGCACCTTCTGGATAAAAGTTCTATAAAGCAATTGAGAGCTTTTGTTAAAAGTATCTCGAATAACAGTGCATAAAATACTTTGTGGTTCCTTCAGCATCAAGATGCCTCGTACTCTGGTTGTCTCTCGAGTTAGTTTTTATGGTACAAGCACCTGGTATATGAAGTGATTTCACACCATGCCCAAGATGCGGGCCACCCACCAGCTACATGGCATGACGACTCTGCACACTGAACGGCAACCTTGATAATTATAAGGCCATGGGTAGTAGCCCCCCAGGGGTTCACAGATCTTCTGGCAATGAGTGTAGCTCCGTCTGCATTCTATACAGCAGATTCCTTCGTGATCCAGTCTCGGGTCAAATGTCATGCCTTCCCCTTCCTGCTGCTGTCAAATAAAAGGTAATTATTTGTGTTTTCTTCATAATGAGAATTAGAGAGCATGCACATTATTTTAAAATAAGATCCTGAATGTTACAGTGGTACAAGAAATGAGCATAATTTTCTGTAAGAGGTTTTCAATCTTGATTATAACCTTATAATTCAGAATTCCTTCTAAAACATCAAGGAACCTCCATCTGTCACTGGCAGGAAGTTGGTTTTTTTTTTTTTTTTTAAGATTTTATTTATTTATTTGAGAGAGAGAGAATGAGAGACAGCACGAGAGGGAGGAGGGTGAGAGGGAGAAGCAGATTCCCCGCCGAGCAGGGAGCCCGATGCGGGACTCGATCCCGGGACTCCAGGATCATGACCTGAGCCGAAGGCAGTCGTTTAACCAACTGAGCCACCCAGGCGCCCCGGTTTTTTTGTTTTTAATATTACGAAGTTTCTCTATGCTTTTAATGAGCCATGATTCCCACTCAGTAGTGACTCAGCTTGTCTTGAGTTAGGCAAACAAAAAGGAGACATTCACAAGTAGCATTTCTGCCACTACTAACTGAGTGAGTGGAACACTAGTGCCATTTTGTACTGGTGGCCTCCAGGGCTCTTGGAGCACCTTTTGAAAAGTCCTTGATCTAGGCTAACAGATTGCTGTTACAACTGCACTGGCTGAGAACACTGACATCATTTAGATTCTGCCGTCATTTCAGCCTGAAGGTGTCTATAACACTCAGGAAAAGGCTCCATATGATGTCTAAAAATTCAAGACCTTAAACTTTATTTTCTAGTTTCTGTGTGCCATTATTACTACATAAACAAAATCATGGAGTAAAAATCACCTACACAATCCCTATTTTCACTGCCGGAGATACCACAGAACTGGAAGGACCTTGCCCTCCGGCAAATCTATGTATCTGGTTTTCCTTTTCATAGGTTCCTAGGGGTTTAGATTCTGCATTCTCTTTAATATGTTATTGAGTTATATTGCCAAGAAGCCCTTAATGTGTATTCTTTATTCACTTGAAGTCTCTTTCCTTGAGGGACTTGAACCTGGGGAGATGTAGCACCAAACATAGGTCAGGCTTGAACAAAGTGAACCTTGCAACCCTATCACCTTTGCTGGTACACAACAAGTCTTAACCTTTTTTGGGGGGTGCTTTTTATTATTTGGGATATCAAACACTGGAGAGTGGAGAGTGTACTGAACATCATCTAGTTTTGATAGTTGCTAACCTTTTGTCAAATGTGCTTGACCTTTTCTGAAGTATTTTAGATTTGAAGTGACTTTAAAGAGAATTGACGGTATTGTGACATTTCACCCATAAATACATTAGAGTGCACCTCTAAAACAGCATTTTACCTACACAACTACAATGCCATTATCATATCTAACAAAATTGATAATTCCTTAACACCATCTGATAGAGCTTATGTTCAGATTTTATCGTCAAAATATTTGTCTTACTCTCTCAAACCATTTTTTTCTTTATTCTTCAGACTTTCCATTTTTTCCCCCTTATCTCTTGAACTAGGTTCATCTGGGACAGCAAAAAGAAAACCAGCTCATTCACTGATTGTAGCTGACTCTTCCAGGGTAGGGGGAGTCAAAAGCCTGTCGGTTGAGACATTGCCCCATCTGAGGGTTCAACAAAGGTTTGTTAGGATTTGAAAGTTGGGAGGAAATCTCAGCTTATTGCCCCAGGATATTTCCTTAAAGGAACATGTGAAGGACTGAGATCATGGGGAGATGTTTCTTAAAGCTGAGCATGAAATAAAGGAAAAACTGATAGAATTGGGAGTTTTTCAGAGAAAATGGATCATTCAAATCTGAAAGCAAGGCAAAGTCACATCCTGCCCTTCTGTGAAGGGGCTGATGCCCTCTCCCTTGAACCAGATTTAGCTAGCCCAGCTACCTAGGGAATAAACTATATTAAATTTTCTGTTTGCCTATTCAGATTTATTTTTTTACTATTTGAGCTTCAGGGAATGAAGTACTGTGGTGTCCTGAATTTTCCAGTAAGCCTTGGGTCATTTAAAAAATACTTTTTGCTCTAAATCTTTCTAAAATGTATTAGTCTAAAATGATAACCTAGAAAATTAAATTTGTAACAAATGAAACAGTATAGGACTGAATAGGCTATACAGGAAAAAATATGCAAATGAATTGGCCTATAAAAAGATGCTCAACCTTACACATAAAGACAGGCAAGATGAAACAAGAAGAGGATACACTTTGGTAAAGATTTTTTTTTTTGAGGTTTGATAATAAATGAGTCCCTTTCATTACCATTGAAGACCTGTAGCTGGTTTAATTCCTTGGGAGATAATTTGGCATCCTCCATTAAATAATGTAAAATTCCCATCTCCTTTGACCCAGTAGACCCATACATCCGTATTTATGCTAAAAAAAAAAAATTCCAACACGTGTACAAGAGGTATAATAAGACTAATAGTTAATACCAAGCAAGGTCATGCCTACATTGTACCAAGCTGTGCTAAGAGCTTTGCCTGCGTTACCTCATTTACTCCGTCGCATGACCATGTGGGGCATGTACAATGTTATATACTATTAACAGTATTTTATAGGAGCAAAAGATAGGGTAATAATCTACATGTCCACCAAAGTAGAACTAGTTAAATTTCCGTACCTCTATCTGCACAATGGTATATGATGTGGCCATAAAAATGAATGAGGTAGATGTATGGAGGAGATACAGAACAATCTCCAAAATATTGTAACTGGAAAGAAAGCAGCGTATAGAAGTGTATGCTCTTTTGTGTTAATAATGTGTTTGTGTGGTACACTTTCTTGTGCAAAGAAAACTGGGCAAATAGCTATTACTAATGTATTGCTCTGGGGAAAGTGAGGTGGAAGGGAAACACATTTAATTGTATACCCTTTTTTACTTTAAGAAAATATATGCATGTATTATTTTTTCATTTAAACACTAGTTACAAAAATTTACGTATTATTCTTTTGCTCCCTTCACTTATGGTAAATATTTTTTGAGGATTTGAGAAGTTTTTAGCACGTTAGTGCCATCCTTATAAACACCAGTGCCCACTGTTTCAGTCTAAATTGTTTTATCTGTGTATATGAATCTGTCTCCCCCCTGGACTGAGAGCCTCCAAATGCAGAAGTTAACTCCTGTCTGTGTGCACAGGGCCTGGGAAAGAGCAGGTTCTCAGCAAATGTCTGTTGAATGGGTGAATAAAGTGGATATAAAGGGAGAAAGAGAATACTTTCATTCCATGTCTTGTCCCCAGGGCACATTCTTAGAAACATTTTTTGAATAATCAAATTCCTGATATGAATTTGTCTTTACGGATTTGCCTGTGACTCAATAAAGGGAGAGCACAGAAAACAAGTTTGAATAAGGGTTACAACCAAACTGGATTTCACACTACAGAGACCATACTTAAGTGTCTTACCCTCATTTTGTAAACTCTGTGACAAATTCAGATGCATTTTTTTAAATAATTGAGTAAAAATCTAAGTTGACTATTAAGTGCTCATTTGAAGCCTCAAGTAGAAATAACCACCACTTCAATGTTACGTTCAAGGGATTCGTCTGAGCAGTCATGAAAACATCAGTACGTACATGGTAAGGGTTGTCTGGATTGAAGGGTTCTGAATCCTCTTGAACACTGGGTCTGGTTTTGTTATTTGGTCCTCCGGGGCCTGGGTTGCCCCGTGGTCCACTGTGTGGTCTTCTTGTGGTAGTTGTAACAATTTTTCTTACCAATTCTCTTCTTTCTCTCTGGATTTCTTATAAAAAAAAAAAAATTGCTCTAAGTTCATTTATTTGGATAACTAAGGAAGTACTATGATTATATGGGTAAAAGCATAAAGGGGTATCAAAACACATTCTTGTCTAATTATTAAAATTTGTATTGAGGATTTTTAAAATAATAAAGCATGTTTCAGAGTCTTGGGTTAACATACAGATAACCAAGATTTGGTTTTATAGTCCCAACTGAGGCATTTTATTTTATTTATTTATTTTTTTTTTTAAAGATTTTATTTATTTATTTGAGACAGAGAATGAGATAGAGCATGAGAGGGTCAGAGGGAGAAGCAGACTCCCTGCCGAGCAGGGAGCCCGATGTGGGACTCGATCCAGGGACTCTAGGATCATGACCTGAGCCGAAGGCAGTCGCTTAACCAACTGAGCCACCCAGGCGCCCTCAACTGAGGCATTTTATATTGTGAGCTAGCTAACAAAAATCCATTCTCAATCCTTTTTCCTTACCTGCCTCTCCTATAGGGGCTGAGGAAGTAAAATACCACTTGTTTCCCTAGCCTCCCTTCCAATTAAGAGAGACCAGATGGAACATTTCTGTCCAGTGAGATATAAGCAGAATATATTGGTGCAGTTTCTGGGAAAGCTTTTGCTTTCTTGGTAAAAAGAGGACTGAAACCGCTTTCTCTGTCTTGTCTTCTTTTCTTGAACATAGACATACCTGGGTTATGAGAGCCAATTTGTGACCAGAGGGATAGGCACAAGGATGATAAACCAATATGGTATGGGTAGCAAAACAGTAGGCTAGAAAAAGCCCTGGTGATATCGCTGAGTAGCTACTAATGCCAGAAACCAACCTCCAGACTTCTGACAAAAACCTTTATTTATTGAAACCACCGATGATCAGATATTCAAGGCTACTTGAAGGCCTGAGCATTCTTTTCTTTTTTTTTTTAGTAAACTCCACACCCAACCTGGGGCTTGAACTCACAACCCTGAGATCAAGAGTCACATGCTTTACCAGCTGAGCCAATGAGGCACTCCAGCCCTGAGTGCTTTCTTAATGGATTGACTGTATATGTATGAAGCTTTATAATTCTCAGGAGATTTGTTATCTTGGTTGAGTCTTTTAAAATGCTATGGGCGGGATAGAAAAAGCAGATACTTCTATACACAAGGGCATTGCAAGGCTTAGAAAGACCAAGAGACTTGGCCAAGATCACAGAATGGGTGGCAGAAACAGAAGGCAAACGTGAACTTCTCTGGCTCCCAGCCCAGTGCTCTAGTCCCATCACACCACCACAGGGGGCCTGCGGCATGACCCACGGCTGCCGAATAACACACATGGGAAGTACCACACGGCACTGGCTTTGGTGTCTCTGAGTCTCACTTTCTTCATCTGTAAAATGGAGATAATATATCCAATTCACAGAGTACTGATAGAGGATAGAGCTGTGTCTGAGGGTTTTAGCATAACATTTGGCATATAATAAGCACTCAAATGTTAGGTGATGATGATTATATCATGCTGTGTTATTTCTGAGAACTTAGATGGGCTTTACAGCCACGGGGAGCTTCCACGGATAACTTCTAGGTTTCTGAGTTCATGATTGGAGAGGCATCAGGGAGCCCTGGATTCAAATCCGAACACCACCACTTTATTGAACTGAATGACCTCAGGCAAGTTATTAAATCTCCATGAACCTTGGTTTCTTCATCTATGGGAATATTTGTAGTTACCTGGACAGTTGTTGGTAAAGAGTGGGGACAAAACCTAAAGCTCTAGCACAGTGACTGGTAGCTGGCATGCAGCCAGAGCTCAGCAGCCACCAGCTGTCACCCTTCCCTCTGACCTTGTCCAGCCGCCACTGTCTCTGATAATACAGCTACATGATGCTGATGACCTGCCAGCTTAAGGACCCAGCAGAGGTTGCTGGACCCTGGAGTTGGGGAGTTTTTATTAGAATTAGGTGTTAGGGACCAGGCATCTTCAGAGGGGATTTTATTTTCTTGATTTTATCGTTAAATGTGACTGCATTTATGAGAGACTGAAAAAAAAAACTAAACCATCTTTAATGTGTGTAATATTCCACCCTATGGCTAACCCAACAGTTATTTAACCCTTTCCAACTTGGGGCATTTAGGTGGTTTCCACTTTGCTGGTGGTGTACGTAACAGGTCATTCTGGGGTGGGTGTTGTGATGATTGAATACTTAAGCTGTGGTCATGCTGTGGGCTGTGAGGGGCCAGGCTACATCTCGGAAGTAGGGAGCACACTCTTTGCCAAAGGGTAAAGGTACTCCTCCTATCAGTCAGACTAGCACCGGCTTCACGTCTCCACCCCCACCCTCTTTGCCCTGCTCTGTTATTTTTCCATAGCACCTTGTATCCTACCATATGCTTTTCTTATTTTAATTTAGTGTGTGTTGACTGTTTCCCCTTGCTACAGTGTAAACTCCCTGAGGGCAGGGATTCTTGTCCGTTCTGCACCAATGCATCCCAATTACCGAGAGCACGCAAATGGCACGTAATAAGCCTTCAAAAAAGTGTGCTGAATAAATGAATGAACTGGATAAGAGGCTTGTCTTCAAACAAAGTGATTACAGAGAGCTCTACATAGTAGCAGAGTCAGAGGCTTTTGTCCTTGAGTGGACAAGGTGACAAGTGTTGGAGTAGTTCCTGGGAGGTGGAAAGCAAGAAGGCTCGTTCCATGTGGAGGCAGGTGAGGAATCAGAAGCCAGCACTTGGTAAAAGGTCATAGAATTGTGAGTTGCGAGCACACACTGCAGCAAGAGCAGGGATGGCAAAGTGACAGTCCTTGGCAGCCCTCTCCAGCCCCTGCAGAGGTGACACACTGCTCATGCCACTCCTTCTTACTGAGCCTGCATGTGGCCTCAGGATCCTTCTCAACTCTCTCCTCCAAGAGGCCACTGCCAGTGGCTTATAAATTGGATCCTATTGGCTTTGCCTGTGTCAGAAAGTAACCATCTTATCCAAGCTTTGGGACATAAGGAGACTTGTGACCTGTAGGAATAAATTACCGGTGACAGAATCAGAAGCCTGGACTTTCTAAGCCTGGTGAGATTTTTTTAATTGTGGTAAAATACAAAATTTACCATTTTGACCATTTTTAATTGTAAAGTTGAGGGGCATTCCGTGCATTCACATTGCTGTGCAGCCGTCTATCTCCATAACTTCTTTCATCTGGCGAAACTGTAACTGCTCTCTCTCTCTAATCACTGCCCGCTGCCCCTCCAGAGCTTGGTGGTTTTAATGCCTGTATTTGATTTCCGTGCTGCTCTGTGTCCAATAAAATCTTTCAGAAGACAGAGTGTATGTCAGCTGTGCTGGGAGAAAGGCCTTTCTTCTACACTTGAGCCATAGCTACAAAGTAGGCCTTTGGGGGATGGGTGCAGTGGGGCGACTGGTGGTGAGGAGTGAAAGGATCCCTGGGGACGGAGAAACTCGGGAAGGAGTTGGCCCTCGGGGCTCACTTGCTCTTCACCACCCACAGATAGCTCAAGGGTGTGTTCCAGGCTAGCTCTGAACCCCAGGGGCCCTTCATTTCTTTTCAACGGACCTGGAAGCCAATGCTCAAGCCTTGAACTTGGAAGAATTTCAACCTATACCCAAAGCAGCTTTTGGCTGTCCCATAATTCTAGGTTTGAACATAATAAAGATTCAGCAGTATGACAGCTTCTTAGTCCCTTGATTCTCTGCCGTGGGAATAAAAAAAATGTAAAATTGAAAGTGCAAACAACTTAGATTAAGGGGCAGAGCAGAAAGAAGGGGGGAGTGTCATAAAAATGGCAGATAATGCAGTGGTATTCTATCTTCCTGATCCACTTCCTGTTAACCCTGCTGCTCGTCCCTAAAACATTCATGACAGTCAACCTCCTTCTCTTTGATCTCTTTTGCCAATTACTGAGACACTGTGGCACGCATCCTGATGTATCTTCCTTGTTACAGGCTCAGGCCTGCGGAAGGGCTCACAGGAAACACATAAACAGAATTCCCAGCAGCATTAAGAGGATTTAAAATGTTACCTTTTGGGTATGTTGGCTTAAGCCAGAAAATAGGAAGGTCGCCACAGAGTTCTAAGACTTTAGAACTCAAGAAGCTGTTGTCCTTCACAGGCTGGTCTACAGCCACCCAGATAAGAGAATTTTCTTCATATTTAACTGGCATGATCTTGCCTTCCTGCAAGTAAGTAAAAATGAAATGCATTGAGCAAAGAGGACAGTGAAACATGCTGTGTAGATATTTCACCTAATAAAAACTTAATGAGAACTGTGTGTGTGTGGTGTGGGGATTTGTGTGTATGGGGGGGTATGGTATATGTGGGGGGAATGTAGAGTGTGGGGTGGGTGTGGGGGTGTGTATGTGTAGGGGGGTATGTGTGGGGTTATGGGGTGTGTATGTGGTGGGATGTGGGGTGTGTGGGGGTGTGTGTGTAGGGGGTATGTGTATGGGGTGTGTATGTGGTGTGGGGATATGGGGTGTGTGTAGTATGTGCTGTGTGTGGGGATTTGTGGCATGTATGGAGGGGTATGGTATATGTGGGGGGTATGTAGAGTATGGGGTGGGTGTGGGGGTGTGTATGTATAGGGGGTTATGTGTGGGGTTGTGGGGTATGTGTGGTGTGTGTGGTGTGTGTGGGGTGTGGTGTATGTGGGGAGGTATGTAGGGCGTGTGGGGTGGGTGTGGGGGTGTATATGTGTAGGGGGGTATGTGGGGTTGGGTATGTATGTGGTGAGTGTGGGCATTTGGGGTGTGTGGTGTGTGGGGGTGTGTATGTGTAGGGGGGTATATATGGGGTTGTGGGGTGTGTATGTGGTATGTGTGTGGTGAGGGGATTTGCAGTGTGTAGTGTGTGGGGTATGTAGGGTGTGTGGGATGGGTGTGGGGGTGTGTGTGTAGGGGGTATGTGTGGGGTTGTGGGTTTTGTGTGTGGTGAGTAGTGGGGGGGGCGGGGGTGTGGTGTGGTGTGTGTCTTTTGTCTTTGTAACTCTCTTCACAGTGTTGTCTTTGCCCCTCTTGTCGCCCTGCCTTTGGATAACTGAAATGTGTGAATATTGAGTGTCCTGAATGGAAGTGAAAATTACTTGATACCAACTTTGAGACTTAGGTTAATCTGATGTTTTTGATCAAAGATTTTTTGAGGAAAAGCAATTGAACGGACTCTGAAATCCTATAAAGGATAGAGGAGCCCTTCATTTGAAGTGAAAATCCTTTGGGGTTTTGTTCTGCAGCTTCTGAACAACAATGGAAAAAGCAAGTGATTGGTTCTTTAATGTCTTCAGTTCAAAGTATTATTTAACATAAACCATTTCTACATTTCCCAGCTATAAAAAACACATTTCAGATGTTCCTTGCATCAAGCATACCACTGAGATTTCAAAGCTAAATCCTGGATTTTCTTCTACAGTGAGATGCTGAGAACCGTCTGATAACCCAGGAGACAAATTTATTTTGCCAGGTTGTTCCTTTCATATATTTATTAGTTTGCAATAGGTTGGAGAAATTAAAATGTTTTCGCCATATTTTTAGCTAAAAGCAGCACTTCATTTATACTTTCTCGACCCCCAGGCTTATGGTTGCATTAAAACAACTTAAAGTTATTGGAGGATGCTAACACTCAGGTAATCCAGTTATTTACCTTAAATTAAATGGCTCCATCCAGGAAATGAATGCTCTTTGGGTATAGCAGCTTTTTAAAGTTATACAAAACTGATGAAAAATGTATGAGATCAAGTGGTGCATAAATCTACCCCATCATAACCTAAAGTGTGCGGGGGAGAGAGTGGGGTGGTAGGGGTAATGCAGACCTATGCATCTTACAAGCTGGCAATGTGCAATCAACTTGGGGCACACGGCCTCAGCTGCCTGCCCCATCTCTCCTCTCCCTGCCCCTGCCACACAGTCCTGCTTTTGTGTGAGGCGGCAGTGTCCCCGCCCCCAGGAGAGACGCCAGCAGCTAGGGGTGCCTGCGTGACCAGTTCTAGACTATGCAGGTCACACTGAAGCATGCTGGGGTGCTGCGAAGCCTTCTACTTTTCCTGACGAGGATAAGTCATGGTTGACACTGCTCAACCTCTTCCTGACTTCCTTACTTGAATGCATGGTTGACGGTTGGAGCAGGGACGGAAAGGCCACAAACATCAGCAGTGCCGGCCCCTAAGCCGACACCGGCAGCCCCCTCCCTCCACATGGCCCACTATGGAGGAAAACAAATCCTTTTGTGTTTAAGTCACTCTGTAGTTTTCTGCTACTGACAGCTGGACACATTCCTAATTCACGCAAACATGTTGCCTGAATTTGGCTTTGTCCACCAGAGGATCCACCAAGCACAATAGAAACAACGCAAACACAGGAAAAATCAGCCTCTATGGTCTGAGAAAAGAATCAGATGCAGACAAAGCTGCAAAATGCTAAACCGTTCATCACCGTGAATTATTTCTATATTCAAGTAATTATTTTGAATTATTATTTGAAAGAGTGAAAAACTGAAGATGGCTGAAGTATTCAAGAACAAAAGACTTCCAAATTATAACCATCTGAATATTTAATATATCCATTATAATCTACATTTTAGAAGAACTAAAGTGAGGGTAATAAGAATGTAGAAAAATATAACTTTAATTATGAAAAGAATATCACACACCCGCACACGACAATAATTCACCAAAACATTAACATTAGTATTAACATGAACATCTGTGGAATTAAGCCACTGTGGGTGATTTTCTTCTCTATTCTTTTATGTATTTCCCAAATTTTCTGTAGTGACCAAGTATTGTTTTTAAAAAGGAAAAACGACAACAACAAAACACTTGTTTTTAAAAGGCCCTGGAAAAGTACTGCAAACTTAGGATTAGATATCGGTCAGCTGCGGCTAGAGAGCTGGCTCTTTCGGAAGGCAGGGGACGAGAACTGCTTCTAGGTCTGTTGACGGAGAACACGAGTAAAGGATTCCGCGTTGCAGAAATTGAGTAATAGGACTGTAACAAAATGGTAATGCACTAAGAGAAGCTCAAGGCTCAGAACGAAGGCGGGCTGGGTGTCATTTTTACAATCTGTACTGTAATGGCCAGCTTTAAAAACTCACCGCTTTGTTGTAGCTTGTGTTTGTTTTGTTCTGAGACACCTGAGGCTGCTCTCTATGACAGCAAACAATCAGTTTCCAGGCACCTTTGCTTACCCTTATTTTTCTTCCTTTGCCTTAAGGGACCTGATGCTTTACCTCCCTCTCAGGGATGCAGGGAGAACCAAAGCTGATCATAATGGAATTAGTAATTTATAGCAGCAACTGAGTAGTCATTTTCCAGTGGGTTCTAAGCCCCGGGGACAGGAGGCAGACCCTTAGTTTGTAGATGACAAAACTGAGGCGCAAAGAATTGAAGCCACATCCATAGCGAGCGTCAGAGCTGGAATTTGAACCCACATTTTTCTAACTCCACAAAGTCTATATTCTTCCCACTGCACCCCGCCACAACGCAAATGGAGGACAACAATCATGTGACCGCTTCACAGCTTACCTTCACAGGTAAGCCCTAAAGCATCGGATAAACTTTAAGGTATTAGATGTGTCTTTAGAACTCTGTGCAATTCTTAAAGTAAATTTTTATAAAATCAAGCTCAGAAGCAAGTTGTTCATAATAAATGGAAGAATTATGCTTAAAAAACCTCACGCGTCTGAGACGTAGGAAAGGAATTAATACATGTTAAGAAGCTTCACTGGGCTGCACTCGAGCCAAGGGGAAGAAACTGTAGGGGAGCCAGCTCAGCTCAGAGTAGGCACAACGGTTTGAACTCCGCACCCCCCCCCCCGACTCCCCCGGCAAGTTGTCTGGCGCCCAGGGAAGGGGGGCCTGTCGCTGCTTTCCAGCACAGGTGTGGTGATCAGCTGCTGGAGATTTTCAGGAGGAATTCCCACACTGAGTGGAACTGAGTCTAGAAAGCTCCTGAGGCCCCTTTACTGAAGAGTCTGTCATGAGAAGTCCTTTATATTGTTTTCATCACTAATCAGACAGTCCCCCCCCCAAAAAAATTAGGCAAACAAGGGCCATGTGAAGACTGAGCCCCTTTATGCGCTTTAAAATACGGTTTACCGAAACCTTTAAGGATACTACATCATATAAGTATGATCTCTGGGGATCAACAAGTAGGACCAAAATAGTTTTAATTTCTTCAGCAGAGAAGGAATAGAACTTATGTTCTGGTCATGAAGCTATCCAGGAACCAGAGACAGAAAGGGCCATGGAGTCAAACGATGTCTGTCAGACCCCCTTGCTGTCACGCATGCCCAAGGTACCCACCAGTTCGGAGGAGATGCTCTGTTTGGTCACGGTGCCCACCTCTGGAACACGAGCCTTCACCTGTGCTTTGATGTAGCACTTCTCTCCTCCAGCGAAACGGATTCCAGTGATGCCCTAGGAAAGAAAAGTTTACCACCTATCCATTCGTTCATTTATTCACCAGGTATAAGGATGACCAGAACAGACGGATGTCAGTACTCATGGAGTTTGCCTCGTAGCATTATTTACCAAAAATAAACAGAGGCGAAGTCAGGTGGTGGTAAGTGCCACGGAGAAAAATAAAGCAGAGTGTGAGGCAGGAACGACAGGATGGTACTTCTGACAGTGTGGTCGGGGAGACCCCTGCCAGGGGCATGTGAGCTGGGACGGAGTGTGTTAGTTGCCTCATCAACCCTGGCAGGCTCCAGTGAAAGGCTGCCTTGTCCAGGCAGCCTCCTCAGATCCTCCCAGGTGAAGAAGCGGGCTCCTCCTCCCCGTGACTTGTGCAAACCTCCAGCCTTCAGTCCCTCATCTGGCACTTAGCTCTCCGTGCCTGTGTGGCCACTCCTTGTCGAGGTTCTGTCCCCACTCAGTTATAAGCCTCTTGACATTAGTATCCGAATCTTTTTCTTTTGGGGGATCCCATAAAGGTTCTCGGAAGATGTGTGCCCAATTCATTAATTCCATGAATTCAGATTTTTTTCCTAAGTCACCGAGCCAGAGAAATAGTAAAGCTTCCTACACCACCAGGAGCTGACCTTTGTTCCTAGACCTTCCCGGAGGGACTTGGATGCTTTGTTTTTGTCCCCTGTGAGACTCAAACAATTCTCCTCCTTGTCAGCCTAGCGACCAGCCTCAAGGGAAACGTCAGCCGCAGGGCTCCAGGCTCGGCTGACCGCTCAGCCCCGATACTACAGCAGGTGCACGAGGCCTGACAGTACATTCTATCCCAAGAGTGTTTACTTCCACCCTGGTGGAAAGCTGGTGGATTTCATGATGAGTGAGTGGCCAGAAACAGTGGTAAGGGCCTACAGATTTTATGCCGTAACAGCAGACACCCACAGAAATCCAAACATCTCAACTTGCTGATCTTCCATTCAGTTGAGACAAATGTCAGGAAGATACGGGACTTGTTCCAGTGTCAGTGCAGCAGAGTGGGGGGGGGGGAAGAAAAGCATCAGAAATCTCGGGGTCCTGGCTCAGGACTCAGCCCTGTTCCGTGAAGAACAGAGGACATTCACGGCAAGTTCTACCCTGTGTAATCTGAGAGCCAGCAGCCCTACAAGGGCTGAGGGGGGGCGTGCCGGAGCGCAGAGGAGGAAAGGCTCCTTCTTCCTAAAGCTCCTCATGCTCCGCCTTGTGGCCTAATGGGCCATGTTCACATATGTGACACATGAGTCCTAGCATCACCTCTCACCCAGGGAGAGGGGCTAGCCATATCCTTGCCCACTCCAGAAGGAGGGACTCCCTGCGCCAAAACCACCTGGAGAGATTTAAAACCATCGATGCCTGGGGCTCTCGGCAGAGACCCCCATTTAATTGGCCTGGGGCAGTGCCCAGACAGCAGTGGGCTTCAGAGCTCCCCACGTGGTTCTAAGGCATAGCCAGGGTGGCCAACCACCAGTTTAGGGAGAAAATAACTTATTCAGGGTAACAAAGTTGTTAAATGACTGAAATAGCCTGCCATAGACTGAATGTTTTTGTCCCCTCACCCAAATTCCTATGTTGAAACTCATGCCCCCGCAATGGGATGGTATTTGGAGGTAGGGCCTTTGGGAGGTGATCGGGTCATAAAGGCAGAGCCCTCGTGAATGGGATTAGTGCCCTCCTAAAAGGGACCCCAGAGAGCTCCCTCATGCCTTTTGCCCCATGAGGACACAGAAGATGGGCCAACTGTGAACCAGAAAGCCGGCCCACAAGAAACACTCATCTGCTGTGCCTTAATCTCGCACTGCCCGGCCTCCAGAACCGTGAGAGATTTCTGGTGTTCCAAAATCACCCAGGCGCTGGGCATTTGTTACAGCAGCTTGAACGGGCTAAGACACAGCCTTCGAATCCAAGTTTCTTCTGTAGCATCAGCTCACAAACTTCCCCTTGCATCAAAATCACCTGGAGGCCTTGATCCATAAAACAGTGTTGGACCCCACCCCCGGAGTTTCTGACGCAGTCGGTCTGAATAGGGGCGACACTCCACATTTCCAGCAAGCTCTTCCGTGCTGCTGCAGCCACTGGTGGCCCAGGGAACACATCTGAGAATCACTGCTCCCTGCTCTCTCCTGAACACCTGCTGCTCTTATTCTGCATGTAAATCTAGGGCTCACAGTTTGAAAAACAGAACGCAGTGGAGGGAGGTGACGCGCTGTGTTCTCTTCACTTGCAACCCTCATATCCTCTGAATGTGAGCTGCAAGGGAGGAAACACCATATCACCATTACCATATCCCCAAAGGACTGAGCTGATTCTGTTGAAGGATTCACAGCCCCGAATGTGAATCTAGTACTGAGTTAGTTCTGACGGTCTACATGCTGCAAAGAGAACTGAAACCCCACAGGGATGGGTCCTGTGGGAAGGAATTCACACGTATTAACCACCTTGTCTGGTTACAGATCCATATCAAGCAGCCAGATATATTAAGAGATTAAACAGAGGGAATGGGAAAGCACAGGAAAGCCAAGCAAACCTCATGTTTCTGCAAACAAACAAGGCCTTAGAAGCTGGTGATAATGAAGAAATTTGCTACGAAAGATAATGAGTGCAGAGTCCAATGCTCTAGCTAATTTTTTTTTTAAGAGTCAGGCAATCTCATTTTAGCTGCCTGTTTTTTCTGTCTAGAGGATCTCATGGATTTCTGTGGCTTAGACCAGAAGGTTCCAAGAAGGGCTCTTTCCCCCAAGAAGGCACTTTGGAAATCTTCCAGGGAGTTTTTGGTTGTCACAAAGATGGGGGCTCTCCTGGCCTTCCGTGGGCAGGGCCCGGGGCGGGGGGCCGGGTCGCACAGAGCCCGGGGAAGTCCTGAAGAACTGCGCGCCCCGGGGCCTGGCTGGAAAACCAGGTTGGAAGGATCTGTGCCTAGAATCTAACACACTTTTACATATCAACGCAACGTGACTTCTGGCACAGTCTCAACGCACGAGGGCATTCTGAAGAATGCAGTTACTATGAAAATGGAGACAAAACGGTAGTTTGTTCCCTGTTTGAGAAAATAACCTGGTATTTAATTTGCCAGCACACACTTCAGTCAGGCTGCATTTTCGGCTGTGGCACTGACAGTAATGTACCTACCGGAGCAAGCCCATGACGTCCTGATGTTTCTGAGTTACATCAGGCTGAGCATTCGCATCTAGAAGTCCAAGCTATGGTATAAATTACTTCTGTTTTCTTTTTCTTTGGTGTTATAGTTGGGGCCATATTGATTTTTTAAACTTTTTTTTGAGTATAGCTGACACACAATGTTACCTTAGTGTCAGGTGTGCAAGATAGCGGTCCAACAAGGCTATGCGTGATGCTGTGCTCACCACGAGTGTAGCCGCTCTCTGTCACCGTACAACCTATCACATACACAGTATATTCCCTGTGCTCTGCCTTTCGCCTCCGTGACTTACTCATTCCGTAACCGGAAGCCTGCTCTCCCTCTCTCCTTCACCCATTTTGCCCATCCCCTCATCCTTCTCCCCTTTGGCAACCATCAGTTTGTTCTTTGTATTTATAGGTCGGATTCTGTTTTGGGGTTTTGTTTTGTTTTTTTCGTTTGTTTATTCATTTGTTTTTTAGATTCTACATGTAAGTGAAATCATACGGTATTTGTCTTTCTCTGACTTATTTCACTTAGCATAACTCTGTCTAGGTCCATCTATGTTGCTGCAAATAGCAAGATCTCATCTTTTTTTATGGCTGAGTAATATTCCACTATATATATATATACCACATCTTCTTTATTCATTTATCGATGGACACTTGGTTTGCTTCCATATCTTGGCTATTGTAAAAAATGTTGCAGTAAACATAGGGGTGTATATATCTTTTTGAATTAATGTTTTCATATTCTTTGGGTAAATACCTAGTACTAGAATTATTGCACCAAATGGTATTTCTATTTTTAATTTTTTGAGGAAGGGTTATATTGATTTTTGAAATCACTAACCTATCTACCAGGTAGTTAACACTATTCTTTTTTTTTTTTATATCTTTTTTTTCTCCAGCTTTTTAAATTCAAATTTTCAAATATACACAATTAAAAGAATTGGGTAGTGAACACTTGTATATAATTTCTAACCAGGTTTTATGTTATATAAATGAGTCATTATGCCAGATGGGTTGGCTTAAACCAACAGCATTGATGCTTCTGAGGGTAAAACTTTTTAGAATGCAACTCATATACTCTGAACAAACCTCTTTTTGTATTCCTTGGGGTACTGACAAAGACCCTCCTTGACCCACCTCTAGTCAGTCTCCTCTGAGTCTTCCTTTTGACTAGGCCCCAACCATGGGCTCTGCCTTGGCCAGTTTATTCCAGTTTTAGCAAGAATCCTGCTGAGTTGGCCTTGGTCTGACCACGCTTGATACCTGATCACCCTGGCTTGCCTTTAGCAAAAATCCTGTTGGTTCAGTTTAGTAAAGAACCACTCTATCTCTTAGTAATTTTCTATCCACCAATACCCTTACCCTACTCCTTGGCTATAAATTCCCACTTTTCCTTATCGTATTCAGAGTTGAACCCAATCTCTCTCTCCTACTGTAAAACCCCACTGTAGTAGCTCCCTTTGAATATGATCTGCCTTCCTTTTTTTAACAAGTGGCCTGAATAATTTTTTCTTTCACAGTGTACAGCTTGGAGCCCTTTGTTCAGGGCTATTCCCTCTCAGGAGGGTTTTTTTTTTTCCCCATTGGCTCTACTAGAATCTTGGTGGGGTCCTAGGTTAGCAGGGGAGACTGTTCACGGTTCACAATTTAGAGCCTTTCCTAATCTGCCCCCACCCCTCTTCTCCCCTTCCCCACCTTCCGCCACACTGGGCTACTTAGAACTCAAGAGTGGGGCTGTGCATTTGTATTCAGCACTCCTCTCTGGGTCTGGAAAGCCCTGCTCCTACGTCTCTGCTAGTTGAAATCCTAATCATTCTTCAAGACCTGATTCAGCTGTCATCACCTCTGTAAAACCTCGGCTCCAACCCCCTAGTTACCAGCAGCTAGCTCCCTGCAACCATCAGTGTTCTTTGTATTTATAAGTCTGATTCTGTTTTGGGTTTTTTTTTTTTTACCACCCCCTCCCCCAAGTGTGTTCCACTCTGTTCATAGCTCTGTCACAGCACGCCTGTTTCCCAGGCGGACCTGAAGTCACTTTTGCACGGCAGGTCTGCCTCCTGGCCTAGACTGTAAGGTCCTTGAGGGAGGGACCAAGTGTCAGTCATTTTTGCATCCCCCGTGCTTAGCACTGTCTCCTGCACACAGTAGGCCTTGATAAACACCTCTTGAATCTGATGGGTGGTTTAAAATATAAGAGAAAGTAATAGTGGGGGTACCATCGTGGCTGACTCATGTGTTTTCAAAAGCCCAGGCTTGTTTAAACCCCTAACTGGTTCTATCCATCAAAAAAATGTCCTACTCACCAGTTCTGACTTAGAGAAATGTGGAAGCTATCAAAGAGAATTGATCAGTTTATAAAATATTTGTGGTCCTGTTGGCCTATGAGAACAAAACACAATCAATACCATTATTAGAACCGAAGGATTATAAAACAGAAATATAGGTTTGGGATTAAAATATTTTAAAAGTGTATTCCTGATTCATGCACGTTTGAGAGAGATGGATCTTTTCTTATTCATCTGTGTAGCTCCCTTTGCATATCTTGATCTTGTGACACATCATAGGTATTTAGTTCTGTTCTGGATTGAATGATGTGTGTGTGAGAGCCACATTTTGTCATCTTTCATTGAGCAGTACAAAGAAAAAATGCTTTTACCTTGTCCTGGATCTAGCAGTAAAAGCCTTTAACAGGTCCAGAGAAATTATCTTTGTGCACTGACCAGAACCATTTGCAAAGCTCCGACTAACAGGTCACATCCAGGGCTGCAGAGCCCACCCCCCCCCCCCCCCCCCCCCCCCGACCCCACCCTGAAACCTAGCCAGTCCTTGCCATCAGCAAGGAATACCTAACATC
Source organism: Neomonachus schauinslandi (assembly GCF_002201575.2). Lineage (NCBI taxonomy): Eukaryota > Metazoa > Chordata > Mammalia > Carnivora > Phocidae > Neomonachus > Neomonachus schauinslandi. Next base: position 51,459,323 of record NC_058405.1, on the reverse strand, counting down.
ACCTATCACCGGGATTCGAAGGTTAGCATCTGTTTGGTATTCAACAGGACTTGTGAACTGCGTTTTGGCATCAGCAAGGGGAGTTCTTTCATTCAACTGAAAAGCATCTCTAGTTTTTCTCATCAACTGGAGCAAGGTGGGTCGATGAGATGTTTGTAGGCCAATAAACTATCAGAAGAGTCATTATTTTCAAGTGCCTTTTTTCATTATCGAGTCTCACCTACTCCATGTACAGGTGTAACAGAACACAAACAGTGATGCCTTTTCCTCATCTTTGAACATGAAGAGAATAAGACATTTACGTGGGCCAACAGGAGAGAGGGCCCCGAGTGCCACTGTGTTGTGGATGTATGCCGAAGCACCAAAGCACCGTCACAGAGCTTGAGGTCTCAAACTGCCTGTAAGCTGAACTTCGGAAAACAAATGTGTTTGCCCCTTTCAAAGGAGACTCGAATGTTTTATCTGTCATTGGCCATGGTCAGAAAACACAGGATTATGACAGGGAATTTCTCCATGCTAGTTTTCTGGATTAAATGGGAAATCTGAAGAACGGAGAGAAGTATGTAAGTAGATCCCACCTGTTGTTGATGAGATTGTTAGGTCATTACAATTTCCCTCCTCTCTGCAGGTTCATGTTTCAGACCTTGGAACATTCTGGGATGCTTTGAGCATTTTATTCACTGTGTTACAGAAAGCTGCTTGGAAAGAAATAGCTCTTTCCAGTCCTTCTGCCAAGACTTTTTATAGAGTTCCAAGTACCTGTTCTTTTCAGTGCCAGAGTGTTGTTTTTTTCATTTTGAAACTATAAAGGACAAAGAGTGGTCCTTTCTCAGAGACAATACGCTGCATAATGTATGTGAATTAGTGGCGCCATGACTGCCATAAAGGACAGTTACCATTTGGTTGTGTGTGAGAGATGTTGCTTCTCCCTGGGTTGGGAAAGCCTTCCAGGCTTGCCTGGTTAAACTCTCTAAATGCATGAAATATACTTACATTCTGGAAATCATTAACTTCAATTGCTTCTTCAGCTCCACTTCCCATTTTAAAGGTCTCCAGGTTGTTCCCAGTATCTATTTCCATTGACCCGTCTTGTAATTTCCCATTGATACTCATGGTATAATGGACATTGTAAATCTAGAAGTGAACACAGGAGTCAGGGATGCTTTCCTTTTAGAGCAATTCAGGGCTTATCTTTTGACCTGCAGTACATGAGGTAGCTTTCACATTGGTTAGAGATACACCGAATCATCATTAATAGTAATATATTTATATATGAGGGCTTCATCCATACACCAATCATTTAATACAATAATTTCTTTAAGAAATACCTTAAAAGTAAAAGCTTTGGTAGTCTCCGATACTTATTCAAATAGCTCAGTGATTTGCGATCCTGGCCACGCATACAGGTATCTGAGTAGAATCTCCAGCTACCGCGCATGCGTGTCCCGCCTGGATGAATCAAATCAGACCCTGTGGGGATGGGGCTTGGACATAGATCTTTCTTTTCCTAGGTCAATTCTACTTTGCAGTCTGAGTTGAGAGCCATCGATGGATAAATGGTTAACTGGGCTGTTAACTGAACAAGTCTGCAGTGGCACCTCAATTTGAAAGGTTTTTAAAAATCCTCTGGCTAAGACTCGACCCGGGGTATGGCATATAGTGAGGACTACAGACAGGGCTGGGATATGCCTGATAGAGAGCAACATTTGTGGACAGCAAGGTCAATGTGCACATCTGTTTCAGCTCAAAGTGGGAGTAGGTCATTTTAATGACTGGGACAGGCATCTGGTGTTGGAGGGCATATTGTTAGATGTGTGGGGGAAGAAGGGAGGGAGACTTGGCATCGGAGAAGAGCACTGGTCCAGGAATTAGAAAAACGAGTGGCCACACCACTTATCCCTGGGTCTTGGGAGTTGCTTTGGGTGTCAAGTGAAGAAGCTGGGCCTCAGAGATGGTTTTCATTTACATCCTTCGAGCTCTAAGGTTTCACAGAGGTGGCCCAGAGGTGATGGTGGCAGAGCAGGTGGGACTGTGAGGGTCGTCCTTTCTCTCCTGTCCACCTACAACTTAGCCAGAGCGGCTCTACTTGTTATCTGTGTTATGTGTTGGATTTCTGAGTAAAATCTTAAGAAAAATAACTCCATGAAATAGTTGTTTTTTTAGTTTACCACTAAATTAGATCATCCAAAGGGCTCTCTTAGTTTAGACATCTTGTTAGTACACTAACTTACAAAATAATTCACACACTGCTCCTGCTCAGTGTGTTGCTGCCCTGCTAGAACTTTCTCTGTGTTGTGGGGTAGTAGGTGGGTCTTCCTTTCCCTTGCCTTCCCTCTTCCTTTTTCTGACTTAGAAGCATATGTGTGTGTGTGTGTATCTCTCTATATGTTACATAACATACAAGATATAAAATCTTTAGGGGCCCCTGGGTGGCTCAGTCGGTTAAGCATCTGCCTTAGGCTCAGGTCATGATCCCAGGGTCCTGGGGTCGAGCCCCGCGTCAGGCTCCCTGCTCTGCGGAGAGTCTGCTTCTCCCTCTCCCTCTGCCTGCCTCTCTGCCTGCTTGTGCTCTCTCTCTCTCTCTGTCATATTTAAATCTCTGTCATAAATAAAATCTTTAAAAAAAATAAAATAAAATCTTTAAAGAGGAAGGACTGAGAACTGATGAGAGACACTTGCTACTTAGTGTCAGGTCAGTAGGTCAGAACTGCCAATAGCTCAGATTCAATTCAAGTCTGATTTTCTCCCTCATTATAAAGAAAGACTGCTACATGGACAGACACTGGAAGAAGTATCGGTTATTACCAGATCATTACTTGTGGAAAACTCATTATCACGAGACCCCCAGAGCACAGTTTTATTTTACCAGCAGAGATGTAGAATGGCTTTGCAAGCCAGTTCCCTTCCGGGCAACAGCCTTCATTCAGCGGTACAGAAAATACTGGCACGCTATTTCAGCCGGCCCATCTCTCCGTGCCCTTCCCTCCCCCCTGCACTTGGATCCCTGCGGTATGCTCTCCCCCACACTGGCCTGATCATAAGAACCACTTCTAGCGATTCTGATTTAGCGGAGTTGGAGCAGAGCCCACCAGTCTGTTTGCACTTTGCATCTCAGGAGGTCCTCGTGATCAGCCCAGTTTGGGAAGCCTGTTTTCTTTGGCTGAGCTGGTGCTTTCTGCAGGTAAGGTTTAGAAAGCGGGCTCTGTTCTGTCCCTGGGCTCTCTGAGCAGCCACTCTTCACATGGGCTGAGTATGACGGTCAAAAGGAGTATGGCAGACAACATTTGTGTGAGTTCCTGCTGCAACAAACGTCCTTCGCTCATGCAGTTTAGAGGCTTTGTGTGTGTGTGTGTGTGTGTGTGTGTGTGAGTGAGTGTGTGAGAAAGCACTGCACGTAAGCTTCTACTAGTAAGGCAATGCAAAATTTCAGAAATGAACCGTTCCCAAGTTCTTCGCAAAATTAAGGAGACAAAATTATAACACTAGAGGGGTGGTTTGTGGTCCTAATTTTACTTTCCTCCACCACCGCCCCTGCCACCTTTGCACGACAGAAGCTCCCTGACCAGCCATAGGACTCGCGTCACTTGTCACCTAGCCTTAGCCCATCCTATAGAAGGAGCGTGCTGTGCACGGGGCAGCGGTGAGAGGTCTGTGCCCTCGTGAAGTGAATGGTGGGAGGGTCCACAGTCCAAAGCTATTTCCAAAGTACTGGGCCCTGAGCTCAGGAGGCTGGGCTAGAAGAGGAGCAATCACATTGTCTGCTCTGAGCCCACGGAGCTGTTGGTACCTCAGGCGAGTCTCTAAATACAGTGAAGTTTATTATTTGCCAAAATTCTGCCCAGCACGGTGCCTTTTACGGCCAGGAATATTTGCTAGTGAGTTTCTAATGAAGCCTGGGTTCTGTAAGATTAATGACATAATGTTTGGGCCACTATCTAGAAAAATCAGTCTGAGAATGAAGGCCTCAAGCACTGATCTCATCCCCTCCTCCCACAGGGCAGGGTTGTCACCTCTCTCTTATTGGTGGGGCTTTCCCCATATTTCAGTACCTGTAAGTAATCTAGAGTAGCACCAAATATTTTGGGATTTGTAAAAAAAACAAAAACAAAAAACCATGATTTTCTTCATTCTTCTGCCTCTACAGGAAATAGAAATAACTTTGATTGTTGGCAATAAAATGTGATTCACTATTGCTCTGTAGTCTTAGAATTTAATACTGCTCTCTTGAACCAGATTCTTGTGCTGAAGTACGAGATGAAGAAAGGGAGCCCCACTTAGTCAGGATGATCATTCAGTCTCTCCTTTTAGAAGCTTGTCAGTTAGTTGTATTTGCCTTGAATAATTAAATGCCAAATGGTATTCATTTTAATATACATCATGTCTAAAATCTCTACCATCCCCCAAACAAAGCAAAGCTATTTTTATCTCCAAATGACCTAGGCCACTGAGGTTTTGTCATCTAAAAGACAGCATTTACATGCGAATACCATACAATTTCCCAAGGGATGACAATCTCAACCCTGCTATTAATGGAGATGTAGATCTTGAAATTGTTCTCCTGTTCAGATTTGCTGCTTTCAAACATGAGCATCTGGCCTAACTTCTATATTTAAAATACAAATACATTAAGGCACTTTTCAAATATACACAAAATACTGTGCAATTCTGATCTTACAAATCGATGCTTGTAAATTTGATATAGTCTCCAAAACAGACTCAGTGCTAAATGGCATGATTATCTACAGTAGGCATTTGAGTTAAAAATACAAATTATGCAGTGACTGCAGAAGATGTGATGTGTAAAATGGTTGAATTGCTTTCAGCACCATTTTCTCTAAGTACTGGAATTCGTTCATGCTTTGAATTTCATGGTGGGTGGGGGGGTGACAAACACCAGTCACAGATCCTCTGAGGGCAGTGATTAAGAAAAAGCCCTTTGTGTGCATCCTGGAGATGGAATTCTTTTCCATTAGTCGAAATAAGCTTATACCAGGCCTGGCAATGGTCATCAAGATAAAATGCCCCCCTTTACATAGGTGAACAAAACTCAGGGTATGTAAGAACACCCTGGAATTCTGCCCAGTCACGTTAGAAGCGCTTTGTATACTCGTTGAGAGCTGGTGGAGCTTTAAAATAAACAGTTACATACAAAGACAGGAGAACAGCCATCAGTGAATCATGTACCATTACATCACACGTGACTAGGCCAGAACTGATTTTTAAAGAGATTTGCCACCTTTAACAAAGTTAGCCCATTTCTTTCCTCAGGGCAAGAGAGAAGGGAGCATTCATGGACAGGTCACACGCAATAACAAAAACTCCCCAAAACTCTTGAAAGGTCAAATTCATCCCCAATACTGGGTCTGAATATTCCCTAGGACTATTTTTGTCCTAGGTTCTTAAATTCGCAGGCTTTCTCGGCTGGGAAAGGCCTCGGAGATGATTTAGCTCCATTTCTTCCCCAAGGCTGAGGCCAGAGAGGTGAGGCGCCTCCCCACAGTCTCAGGACTGCTCGCTGCCCGCGCCAGGCTGAGATGCGCAGAGAAGGGCCTTCCTCCAACCGTCCGCTGCATTCTCCCGCTACTCTACGTTTTAGTATTCTCCCTTAAAGCTCCGGCTTGCTTTTCTACGAAGCCGCCAAGAGCAGAAAGCAGCGTGGTGGTGGCGCAGGGAAGAAGGGAGAAGGTGCCCCGGGGGACCTAGAGGAAAGCCTTAGCAGGGGCGACAGGGCCCCCGCGGCCCAGCGCTCTGGCTCCACCTAGGGGGGGACATGCGGGTGACCTGAGGGCCCCGCCGCCCCGCGCACCTCCCCGGTCCGCGCACCCGGACTCGGGTCCTCACCCCGCGCGCCGCCCTCTGGACTTACGTGATTGTCGCTCCCCTTCCAGAAGTAGAAGGCCCCGATGGCCCCGAAGAGCAGCAGCACCGCCCCCGAAATGAGGACCACAGCTCCGACCTTGAGCAGCCGCGCGGGGCTGGAGGGCTTCACGGTCACCGTGGCGTACGCCTGCGGGCCGGGGCCGGGGAGGGTCGGGGAGGGGAACCGGTCACGTCTGCGCCGCCCGCACCCCGGCACCCTCGCCGCCCTCCCTCCCGAAGGCCCCTTGTACTCAGGCGTGGATGTGCGATAGGCAAACTTTCGGCGGAGCAGGGCCACGGCCCCCTGGCTGTGCACGCTCCGCCAGCCACAGGACTCCCCCTCCTGAATCCCGTCCCGCCCTCCCCTTCGCTCCCGTCTGGGGTCCCGAGCCCCCTGCACACGCGCAGGGTTGGGCACCCGCCTCCCACATTCGGTGGCGCAAATCCCTGACTCCGGGCAGTGCGCTCGGACACCCGCGCCAAGCCGGGGCCCTGCGTGTTTCCACTGACCCGGCAGCGGGACTGGGGATCCCGAGCCCTACTCACCGGGGGACTGCAAAACTCGACGTCGTCAGGCCCCACCAGGGCGATGGGAACTTTGTCGGAGTTTTCTGTCATGGCTGTGGCCGGAGGAGCGAGACACTGGGAGGCTCCGCGCACGCCCTGGGCTCTGTCCTGCTGCCCCGACGGGCCGGGCATTTCAACGCCGCGCACACGCGCGTGTACTCACAGTGCCGCGTCCCGCCCGGGCCAGCCCAGCGGTCCCCGCCCCTTCCAGGGCCTCACCTCTCTCCTCCCTTCCCTCTCCCGCCCCAGCAGCCCTGTGAGCTCCTCTGGCGTTCTGGACGCTCCCCCTTCCCGCCCTCTCCTGTCTACTGCTCCCCCTCCCCCAGAGCACCCTGAGTGTGTCACGGTGGGGACGGAGATGGGGAGGGATGGGTAGGCCGAGGATGCTGAGAGCTGCGATCCTCAAAATGTGAAAATGCTAGGACTCTTTCTACCATCCAAGGATCTCTTCAAATGTCAGAGGACTCTGCTGTGACAGCTGGCTGGAGGCCCATTTCCTGACTTTGTGTGTGGGGTGGAAGCGGGTGGAACCCGGCAGAGTTTGGCATTGCTGGAGGGCCCCTGGGACCAGAGCATGGAGTAGGGCCCAGAGATGGCCCTTGCCACCCATGTCTCTAGAAGGTCTAGGAGGAGGGTAGAGCACTAGCAAAAGTGAAAGCCAAGCAGAGGGGGCTGGAGGGAAGGAGTTGGGGAGACCAGAAGAAGAGTGCATTCTGTTTGGTTAAGTGAGTTAAACAAACAAATCAACAATGGCAACACACACGCACCTCAAAAACATTATGTCCAAAGGAATACCTGAAACATATATTTTTTAAAAAAGCAGAACGGGGAGGGTGTTTTTTCACTTTCGGAAATGCCATCTGTCAGTACCAGGATGACATAGTACCTCATTTGCAGCTGGGCTCCATTAATCCATACTGAGTTCTAGCTCCATGCAGAGGCCTCTGCTGGGGAGTCACCGTGTGCGAGGGTCCGCAGGAGGAAGGCAGGTTTCCCGAGCGAAGGGAGATTGGACGGGCGGGGCTGCAACAGGCAGAAGTGTTCCATTCTGGGATGCTGGAGAGGGACGCCATGTGACAAGCATGGTGCAGTGGGGCCGGGAAAGGAGGCAAGAATGGAATGGGCGCCCACAGAAGGTATCTGTAGGACTTGGCAGCTGCTGGGCTGGGGAGACGGAGGGCCTCCCATCTATTGCTGTGGGTGGTTGAACTGGTACAACCCTTATGGAAAGTAATTTAATTCCAAAATGCAAAATACAATTTCATTTCTGTGGATTTATCCCACAGGTGCACTCACGAGGGTGAAAAATCCTATCTATGCAAGGATATTCATTGCAGCATCTTCATTAGAGCAAAGGACTGGACACATCTTGGGTGTCCACAGCAGAGAATTTTTGGTACATCCTCACAGAGGGTTCTTGGCAGCAATTTCAAAGAAGGGAGCAGCTTTGTATTTCCTGATGTAGAACACTCCCTCACATATTTTACGTGAAAAAAGCAAAGGATGGGAAATGGGCATAAATGCCTTCATTTGTATAAAAAAATGCAAACAAGAATATGTACACATATGCTCTCAGGAAAGATACACAAGATACTGACAGCAGAGGTTGCCTCTGAGGAGAGCCCTGTGGCTTGGGGACACCATGGAAGGAAGATACTTCACCATGTGCCTTCTGGAATGTTTTGAATTCTGTATTGTGAACACTTACCGACTTCAAAAAATGAGTGACTACAATAATAAATAACAGTGAGGTGGGGAGGAAGTGCATGCAGCACATGGAGACAGTTCTTTCAAGAACTTTGGCACTGAGGGGAAAAAGAAAGTAAGGAGACTAGATTAAGGGAGTTGGAGGATCAAGGAAGTTCTCCCTGACACTTCATACCCCTCCCATCCCCCTGGTCATCAGGGTCTGGAAAGACCTTTGAAGGCCACAGGGAAAGGGGCAGAGATAACAGAAGGATGGGGAAGGAGGGGCTGGGGCCGAAGCAAGCGGGAAAATAAAGCTGAGGAGAGAGGGATTGGTAGGAGTAGGTGACGGTAGGGATGCTTTGGGGACACATGGGCTCTGAGGTGAGGAGTGGGGGAGAAATCAGGTTTCTATTTCATTCATACTGTTACGGAACCTGGGCTGCACCGCCCGACAGAAGAACCAAGCGGCACCCGGAGATTTTGGAGGATAGGAGGTTTATTTAACGCTGGTGGGCTCAGAGGAGAGTGGTCTCCAAAGGTCTGAGCCTGAGCACAAAAAAGGGGGTAATTTGTACACTTCTACTTCCTGCACTTGGCACTTTTGGCGCGTGCGCAAAGCGGGGCAGGGAGAAGACCCCGGATTGGTGCGCGCGCGGGAAGCCGAGCAGGGAGAAGAACCCGGAAGAGCCCCGGGGCAGGGAAAAATCCGCCATGAGTTGTTGAGTTAGCCCCTGGTACTGAATCTCAGGACACAGATTTTCCTTATCGTTACCCTCCTTGATGCCCCTTGTGGAAAGCTAAACACCTACTTTCGAGGGCACCATCTTCATCTTCTAAGGGGCGATATAGTGAGTAAGGAGTAACTGGGGTCTGATTTTAGCAATTTGAGCAGTGATAAACCTAGTAAGGGCATTAAGAATACAAGGACCAAATGCCACTATGAGGAGAAGCGATAGGAGGGGGCCGACGAGGGAGGCGAACCAAGGGAACCAGTGTGAGAGGGAATCCCACCAAGTTGTCCGCTGGAGTGTTTCCCACTGGCGATGTGCTCGTTCCTGTAATTGGGCCGGAGTTTCTTGGACCACCCCCGACTCATTAGCATGGAAACAACATTCCTCCTGTAAGGAGAGGCAGAAGCCCTCTTGCGTGGCCGTGAGCAAGTCGAGCCTGCGCCTGTTTTGGAGGACCACTGAGGCCAGTGAATCGAGTTGGTGCTGCAGGACCAGGGCCGGCTGAGTGAGGGCCGAAAAATCCGCCATGAATTGTTGAGTTAGCCCCTGGTACTGAACCTGAGACATCCTGACGCCAGTGGTGCCGAGGGCAACACCTGATGTGGCCAGCAGCCTCACGATAGGAGGGACGGCCGCAGGGGAGCGTCGAAGGTAGCTAGGAGGCCCCCATATGAGTGGGGCATTGCTCCCAGAGGACTGAAAGATCAGGTAAGAGACTGACAAGCGTGCATGATTGATCGCGCGGGCTGAGGCAGATGTATACACCTTGATCACAAGCCAGAAAAGTGTTGTTCGGCGCATAGACCCAACTGTGGCCCATGATGGGAGAGGAAGAGTTGCCATACAGTGGTACCGGAGCCAGAAAGGGATAATCTGAGGTCCCTGGAGCCGAGGCGGGAAGTGACACGGTAGATGGGTTGAGGATGACACTTGGTATTGGACAGGACCAGGCTTTATGCAGATCCAGCAGTCAGACGCTAGGGGTGGATTCAAGGGGTTAAGCGCTTGGTGGGAGGCATTAATCATACCTAACAGTTGTGCTATAGATGCTTGCTGCATGTGGATGGGGGACCCAGGGATGCACCAGGGTGAGTTATTTTCTGTCTGACTCTGGGGGTTGACTGTAAGGCTTGGAGTGAACATAGACTTAATCATAAATTTGGCCATGGGGTCGGTCCCCATAGGGTGATATTGGCCCAACAGGAGAATGATTCCTGTAGCCCATGATGTGGCATTGGGTTCTAAGACTGAGAGGGTGAGCAGTATACAATGATTGTTAGGGCAGGAGGATAGGGAGGCGTTGCGAGACAAGGAAATCCGGATGTCACTGCACTGTTTGAGGCGCCACCAGGTGGACCATCGTTCCATTCCCGGCCAAGTCGCCACCCAAGACTCACATCCCCAGGCTTGCGAGCAGAACTGAGGGCAGGTTTTTGGCTGTTGAGGCATAGGGCCCCCCACAGATGTAGATATCTACCAGCTGGTAACCTGAGTGAGGGCCATGGTAGGAACACTGTCTATGAGGTTCCCAGAAGGAATCAAGAAGCTGGCATCCATCAAAATGGAAGTTAGCCTTCGGTGTGTGCCCATCCCAGGTGGAAGAAGTCAGTGGGGGCGCTGGTGCAGGATTGAGGGGGATAAGCTGGAAAGTCCATTTGCCAGTAATGGTGATATGAGAGTTTGCCCCCCTTGCCTGGCTGGGCAAGCTAGAGGCAGTGAGGAGGAACAGCACACCAGGCAGCAGAAAACCAGGACTGACGGGGGCCAGGAAAACCATGGTGAAATGCGCTCAGGAGTAGACAGCAGAGGGCCAGTAAAAGTGGGATCTATGACCTTAGGTAGAGGGAGCCATCATGGCTAACCCATCAGCAGATGAAACCCGTGGACAAGTAAGTGCAGTAATACACCCTAGGGTTACCCAATAAGCAATGGCAATAGTAAGCCTCTGGGGGAAAGTCCAGTCAGGAGGGGCAACAGTGTAGAGTCCGACTCCCAAGATGAGGGAAATCATGACAATGAGATCCAGGGACCACGGTGAGCAGGTGTCCATCAGTCGGTGGGGTCTCATCGAAAGTGAAGCCGGAGTGGGTTCGTGAAGTCTGGCTGGACTCCCCACTTGCGTGGCTCCTTTTCCGAATGATGAGCTTTCTTCATTCTGGAGTGGTGGACCAACGGGGTGACACCTGAGACCTCTAGATCTTCAAAGGGGGTTGCTCCCATCCTCTGGACAGCTGGCGGGGGCTGTGGTGCAGACCGAGCATTATTTGTAGCACATGTTATGCATCGTTCACTCGTTGCTCAGCATAGTGCTGGCCGCTGACTGATGTAGTGCTTCTTGAGAAGGGCTCTCATGCAGTTTTCCCAGATGAGTGAGTTGGTGGTATTCCTTGACTAGATGCCCTCCAGTTGCTGTTGAAACAAAGATGCGCCCATCTGGCATCATCCACCATCCCTTTTCAGTCTGGGTGGCCCCCTCAGCCATGGCCCATTCCTTTTCCTTTTTAGTGTAACTGGGTGGAGGGACTTCTTCTGGGGCTGTTAGGGCCATGATGAGGGAAGGGACTCTGTCCATGTCCTCACTGGCTGCAGTCTTGGCTGCCTCATCTGCCAGATGATTTCCCCGTGCTATGGGGTCATCTCCTTTCTGGTGTCCCTTACAGTGCAGGATTGCTACTTCCTTTGGAAGCCAGACGGCTTTGAGGAGTCTCAGCATCTCCTCTTTGTTCTTGATAGCTTTTCCTGCTGCGGTTAGGCGGCCCCTTTCCTTGTAGATGGCTCCACGTATATGTACAGTAGCGAAGGCATACCGAGAGTCAGTATAGATGTTGACTTGCTTACCTTCACCGAGGGTGAGGGCTTGGACTAAGGCATATAATTCAGCCCGTTGAGCTGGCCATCCAGCTGGTAATGCCTTAGCCTCTAGAACTTCAGTGGTTGTGGTTACTACATAACCTGCTTTCTGGTCACTACATAACCTGCTTTCTGGTCACCCTCCTGTAGGTAACTGCTGCCATCCCTGAACAGCGTGAGCTCTGGATTCTTTATGGCTTGATCCCACAGATCTGGATGGCTTGCATAGACTTCATCAGTCACCTCGGAGCAGTCGTTGTCTGGTCCCCCCTCTTCCATGGGGAGAAAGGTTAATGTCCTTACTGTTTTGAGGGTGACTCGCGGGTTTTCGCAGAGAAGCCCTTGGTATTGTGCTAGCCGACAGCTGGAAAGGAAGCGGTGTCCCTGTGTGTTCATGAGGGACACAACTGCATGAGGGACCTTGATGTTAAGTTCTTGCCCCAGGGTAAGTTTGTCCCCCTCCTTGATGAGTAGGACTGTGGCTGCCAGCGCCCTGAGGCACGGTGGCCATCCCGCTGCCACGGGGTCCAGCTTCTTTGACAGGTAAGCAACTGGCCGTTGCCAGGGTCCAACAGTGTAGGTGAGTACCATGAGTGCTATTTTTTCCTTTTCATGCACAGAGATTGAAAGGTTTTTCTACATCTGGTAGGCCCAGGGCTGGAGCCGGCCCCAGGGTGGTCTTTATCTCTGTGAAAGTGGCTTCTGTTTCCTCAGTCCAGGCAGGGGGTTCTCAATTTGATCCCCCTAAGAGATCATAAAGGGGTCTTGCTATTGCCGAGAACCCAGGGATCCAGATGCAGCAGAATCCTGCAGCCCCCAGGAATTCTCATAAGCCCCTTTTTGTCTGGGGCTCTGGCAGGGAGATGATGACCCTTTTCCTCTCCGGCCCTAGTTCTCTTTTCCCTTGCGTGAGGAGGAAACCAAGGTATCGGACATGTTGTTGGCAGATTTGTGCCTTCTTCCATGAGGCTCTGTATCCCGAGTCTGACAGGAGCTGTAGGAGGGCCTTTGTGCCTTTTGTACAGTCTTCTTGTGTGTCACTGGCGAGGAGGAGGTCATCCACATACTAGAGGAGGGTGCACCGTGTGGCCTCTCTTGGGAAGCTGGCAAGGTCCGCAGCCAGTGCTTCCCCAAAGAGAGTTGGTGAGTTTTTAAACCCCTGCAGAAGGTGCGTCCAAGTCAGTTGCATCTGGCGCCCTGTATCAAGTTCAGACCGTTCAAAGGCAAACAGTGGCTGGCTCTGGGGAGCTAAGCGGAGGCAGAAGGCATCCTTCAAATCTAGGCAAGTGAACCATCTGGCCGACCCTGGGATTTGGCCGAGGAGGGTGTATGGATTCGGGACTACTGGGTGCAGAGAGATGGTCACCTTGTTGATGACCTGCAGGTCTTGAACTGGTCGGTATCCCCCTCCTGGCTTCTTGACTGGCAGGAGTGGGGTATTCCAGGCCGACTGGCACTCGACTAGAATACCTGCTTCTTTGAGTTTGGACAGATGTTCTTGGATGTTGATCTTAGCTTCTTGTGGAAGGGGGTATTGCCTTTGCCTCTGAGGTTGGGCTCCTGGGATCAGTTCAGCAATGATAGGGACCCAATTCCAGGCTAGTACAGGTGGGTTGTTTTCAGCCCATACTGAAGGGAAGGCAAGTCTGAACTCCGGCTGGCTGCTCGGTTGGGCCTGGACACAGAATAGCCTCCATTCTTCTTCCCTTGGCATGGTAATTGCTAGTATTAGAGACCCCGTCTCCTCTTGCCTTGGGTTCAGTTGAAGGCTAGTGTGTCCAGTGGGCTCAAAGGTTATCTGAGCCCTAAGCTTGGAGAGTATGTCTCAGCCCAGGAGAGGGATGGGGCAGTCAGGCAGATAAAGGAATTCATGTTGGACCTTATGGCCCCTGAGTTCACACTGGCGATCCTGGCAAAAGGGCTGTTGTATCACCCGCCTCTCGGTAGCCCCGAGGATGGTCGCAGTCCTTTTGCTGAAAGGTGTCATTGGGGAGGTGACAACAGAGTGCTCGGCCCCAGTATCAAACATAAAAGTCATTGGTTGGCCCCCCACCTTCATTTTGACCATGGGCTCATGGGGGCCAAGGAGGAAAGAGCCCAGTCACCCTCAGTCTGCGTCCATTCCCTCAAGGCCTATGAAGTCCTCCTCTCGGTGTTCTTCCTTGTAGCGGCTGGGCTTTTGAGCCTTTCTCCGGTTGGGACATTCGTTTTTCCAATGCCCTTTCTCTTTACAGTGGGCACATTGATCCCTTGCCAAGGGGGTTCTGGGTTTCCCCCCTTTTGGTGGTTGAGGTCTCCCTGTCTTTGTGTTGTCCTTTTCTTTCAGGGCGGTGGCGAGGAGGCTGACTTTCTTTTTCATCTTTTTTTGGCTTCCCGTTCGGCTGCGACCTCCCTGTTCATGTAGACCTTATTGGCAATCTCTATTAGTTGGGTGATGTTCATCCCGGCAAAACCCTCTAGTTTCTGAAGTTTTTTTCTGATGTCTGGGGCGGCCTGAGCCACGAAGGAGGTGTTTACCATCTGTTGGCTTTCCTGTGCCTTGGGGTCAAATGGAGTGTATATCCTGTAGGCTTCACATAATCTTTCATAGTAGTTCCTGGGGGACTCCCCTGGTTGTTGAGCGCCCGAGGATACCTTAGTCATGTTCATGGGTTTCTTAGCTCCTGCCCGGATTCCCCGGAGGAGGGCCTCCTGGTATGGGCGGATGTGGGCCTGTCCCTTGGTTGTGGTGAAGTCCCATGCTGGGTACTCCTTGGGTGCGGCCGTATTAGCCCAGGCAGCAGGGTCGATGACTCCCGCTGGTGCGTGCTCTTCCAGGTACTGCCGTGCACCTTTCATTATTCTCCTCCTTTGCTCTGTGTTAACCAGGGTGCAGAGTAACTGTTGGCAGTCTTCCCAGGTTGGCTGATGAGTCTGGAAGAGGGACCTATGAGGTCTATCATAGCCTGTGGTTTCTCAGAGTAGGATGGGGTGTTTCCCGTTGAGGAGGTCTGTGGTGGAGAAGGGCTGATAATACATCATGGAATGGCCAGGTTGGACTGTCCTGTCTTCATCGTGCCTCTCGGGTTCCCGCATCTCTCATACTGGCATTTGGAGGGTGCTTGTGCCCAGCCTGGGGCGCAGCCTGACTGCTGGTCCTGGAGAAAGTGGATCTTTGGGGCCAGGGGGCGCCGGTGGATCCTCTGGGCCTGGGGACGCCGGTGAGACCGACGATGGTGGAGTGTCTGGAGCTGAAGGGCCAGGTGTAGACGGTCTTGGGGGTATTACAGTGGGGGCAGGGTCGGTTCATCCTCGGGATCTCTGGCTAGGATTTGTGGAGACCGGGGCTTTTGCTGATTTCCTTAGGTCACTTGGATGAGGAAATTAAGACCCTGGCCTGACCCTGCCTATTGCAAGTGAATCACACCCGGGTGGAAGGGTCTGAGCAATTCCTAGCCAGGAGTCAATGTACAGAAACTGGTCAGGGTGTCCTGGTTCTCCTGTTATGACTCGCCATACTTGACGAATCGTTGGGATATCCAATGTCCCTTCTGAAGGCCACCTGACATCAAAGGTGGGCCATTCCAATTCACATAGGGTTCTCAACTTGCCAAGGTTCATCCTGACTCCATAGTCTCCTGAAAACCCCTTCTTGAAATTTTTGATCATGGTCTCTAGAACCATAGGTTTACTCTGCCCTGACCCCATGGTGATGTCTCCGTGTATGGTGGCACAGAGACGGACAAAGAGGGGGTTGCCTCCTGAGATGTGGGAACCAATCAGAGATGCCCGGCTGGCCGTGCCCCAAAGGAGCTTAGGTGAGGCTTAGCCGTAGAGGTCTCAGCGTTGTGACTTACGATCGGAAACTATTCCAATGCCACCATAGACCATATGCAGTTCACCACGGAATCGCAGACGGGCCCACTCAAACTCCATAGGCTTCTGGGGACCTTAAGGGTGCCTGCTTGTGGAGTTACAGAATCAGTCTGCTTGAGCAAGCCAGGTCGGACTGCACATTCACTCACACATTCACACTCCAGGAGTTATTACATTCCCTCCCTGGGAATCCCTATGTGAGACCTCTAAGAGATCTCTGGGAGGTGATCAGGCTCCCCTTCCACCCCAATGGGGGTGGGCCTGTCTGGGTCCTGGGGCCCCAGGCCTTACCGGAATCTGACGTTGGGAACAGGTCCTCATCTGCCAAGTCTCCTCAAGTCCAGAGGGAACAATGGAGCAGGGTCCGAGGCGACTGGGGTGGAAGACTGCCGAAAATTAGGCAGGGTGCGCCTTCTCCGTTAAGATCCCTCGATCCGTCACCGCCTTGCCGTTGCCCCCAAACTGGTGGCAACAATGGGCCAGCAAGTTTGGATTTCCCGGTCAGGGAACCAAATGTTATGGAACCTGGACTGGATCGCCCGACGGAAGAACCAAGTGGCACCCGGAGATCTTGGAGGATAGGAGGTTTATTTAATGCTGGTGGGCTCAGAGGAGAGTGGTCTCCAAAGGTCTGAGCCCTGAGCACAAACAAAGGGGGTAATTTATACACTTCTAGTTCCGCATACTGGGCACTTTTGGCGCGTGTGTGAAGTGGGGCAGGGAGAAGAACCTGGAAGAGCCCCGGGGCAAGGACTGGGACTCTCTCAGCAGCTCGGTGGGCCATCTTAGGACACAGATTTTTCTTATCAATACAACAGATGGGGGTGAGCGGTTGGCAGGGAGACCAGTTGGGCACATTCTTTTGAAGTGACGTATTTTCAACAATTTTAAAGTAATATGTTTACATGAAGATGGTCAACAGCGATGAGAAGCTGGGAGAAGGAGCAGCACAGCGGGAGGCCTGTGGAGAAGGGGATCAAAGTGTGCCCATTTCATAGACCTGCTCCCCTCCGTCCCTTTCCTGATGGACCTGATTCATAGGCTCGTTCCTTGGAGATGAAAAGCAACTCAGCCCTGTATCAGGCACTATGCCAGGTCTGGGGACACAACAATGAGCAAATGAGACAGGGTCCCAACTCTTGAGCTGCTTCTAGGGGAGTGGAAAAGGCAGTCATTAAGCAGATAATCACAAAATAATGGTGTCATTGCATTTGTGATAAACAATGTGAGAGAAAAGCACAGGGTACCTAAGACAAAACAACATCTAATCTATACTGGGTGAGAAAGATGGGCAGCATCTGAGGAAATGAGATTTAAGCTGAGAACTGAAAGACAAATAGGAATTTTCCAGGGGGAGATGGGTGTAGAGGTGTGGGAAATGTGGTGAGACAGCATGTTACCATGAGGTGGTGAAGAGTTTGCCATTGGAAAGAAGGAAAGAAGTGTGGATTGCAGAGAATGAAAGAATGGCAGGCTCCAGAGAGCAAATGTGGTCTGCTAGGGCGTGTTAAGGATTTTAAATGTTTTCCTCTTAGTATTGGGAAGTCTTTTTTTTTTTTTAAAGATTTATTTATTCATTTTGAGAGGGGTGGGGGCAGAGGGAGAGGGAGAGAGTCTTTTTTTTTTTTTTTAAAGATTTTATTTATTTATTTGACAGAGAGAGGTACAGCGAGAGAGGGAACACAAGCAGGGGGAGTGGGAGAGGGAGAAGCAGGCTTCCCGCCGAGCAGGGAGCCCGATGTGGTGCTCGATTAAGGCAGAGGCTTAACGACTGAGCCACCCAGGCGACCCCCAAGGAGAGAGACTCTTAAGCAGACTCAGTGCTGAGCGCGGAGCCCCATGTGGGGCTGGATCTCACGACCCTGAGATCATGATCTGAGCCGAAACCAAGAGTCAGATGCTCAATGGACTGTGTCACCCAGGCACCCCAGGTTTGGATTTTAAAAACATCATTTGGGCATCCAAGTGAGATGATGGTGGCCAGAACTAAAGCAGTCATAAATGATGGAGTTGGGGAAGAACAGACTTGAGATTTGTTTAATAGGTAGACTCAACAAACTCTGGAGATTGATGAGTGTGAGGGGCATGGGAGAGGGAGATGTCAAGATGACCCTCACATTTCAAGCACAAACAACTAGGTAGATGTAGGAAGCACTGGCTAGGTTTGGGGCCCATCAAGTTTGAGAGCTATGAAAATTCAAGGGGAGATGTTGTACTTAGTGTCAGTAAAGAGGCAGAGAGGACCATCTGCTGAGATGGAAAGGTGGGGGACTGAGCAGGACTTGTAAAGTATGGGAGAAATTGATAGCATTTGTTTTTTTTTTTTTAATGATTTTTTAAAAAGATTTTATTTATTTATTTGAGAGAGAGAGAATGAGAGAGAGCACATGAGAGTGGGGAGGGTCAGAGGGAGAAGCAGACTCCCCGCCGAGCAGGGAGCCTGATGCGGGACTCGATCCAGGGACTCCAGGATCATGACCTGAGCCGAAGGCAGTCGCTTAACCAACTGAGCCACCCAGGCGCCCCAGAAATTGATAGCATTTGTATGAGAAATACAATACGGAGTTTACAAAAGCAATGATCCTTTGGGGCTGGAGAACAAGACTCTCCACTGGTACCAAATGAACTCAGAGCAAGAGAGAGGATGATGGATGATGTTGGGGGAAATTGGGTGTATTAGCCAGGGTTCTCTGAGAAACAGAACCAGTAAGATAGCTATAGTTATACAGCAAGAGATCATTACGAGGAATTGGTTCACACCATTATGGAGGCTGAGAATTGCCTCTATCTTCTGTCTACAAACTGGAGGCCCAGGAAAGCAGGTAGAGAACCCTGAGTGCAGATGTCCAAGGGCGGGAGAAGATGAGTGTCTCAGTTCAAGTTGCATTCACCTGTTCTATTTGGGCCTCAACAGATTGGATGATGCCCACCCACATTGGTGAGGGTGGATCTTTACTCAGTCTACCTGTTCAAATGCTAATCTCTTACGTAAATGCCTGCACAGACACAGGCAGAAATGTTTACCAGCCCCTTGGACATCCCTAAGCTCAGTCAAGTTGACACATAAAATTATCCATCACAACATGTTAATGAACTAGATGGGGTAGGGGTGATCCTTTCACAATGTATATGTGTATCAAATCACCACAATGTACGCTTTATTTTTTACTTATTTATTTTTCACAATGTACACTTGAAATGTTCTACAGTTTTGTAGGTCCACTATACATCAGCAAAGCTGAAAAAAAAATTAACCATCACCTTGGGTGTTGAAGATGGTCTTAGGAAGGGCAGAAGGTCAGGGGCTGGGTGTCATAGGGTGGGAGGGGAGGTTGGTGAAGTAGGGACGGTCTGATAACTGGGAGGAGAGGGGAGAACTGGCATGATGGCGGTGGCCTGAGGGTCAGGAGAAGGAAGAGCTCTAGAGATAACCAGAGAGGGAGAACTCAGTCTTCTAGGTCTTAGAGGTAGACCTGTTCTGCATGGGAACATGGTCTAACATGTAGGCCTGGTGACCAAGGGGGTTGGGGGTGATGGCTTCCAGGATTTGAGGCTACTGCGGCTGGGGTATTATCAGAGTCAGTGTGGGTTTTGACGTTGCAAGGAGGCCCGGTAGGGACGTGGCAAAGGAAAACTGTGAGGGAATTGCAGAGGTGGTTAAGGAAAATAGGAGAACGTTCCACATGGAGCTCCCCAGCCAGAGGTAGGCCATGATGAAGGTGGTATGAATGGATGTGGGAACTCCAGGAGGAAAGACTGTGCCAAGAATGTGGTGAGACGAAGTCCTGGAATGGACAGGAGAGAACAAGAAACCTCTCTCAGCTGTGGGGAATGGAGGCCTCAGAGCCTCCCTCTTGCAGGAGAGGCATGGAGAGGGGCACAGAGCTCCGATATCAGGACGATTACTGTAGCTGCTTTTACACACAGCTTTCTGCCACTACTTTTTTATTTTTATTTTTATTTTTTAAAGATTTTATTTATTTATTTGAGACAGAGAGAATGAGAGACAGAGAGAGCACATGAGAGGGGGGAGGGTCAGAGGGAGAAGCGGGCTCCCTGCCAGGCAGGGAGCCCGATGCGGGACTCGATCCAGGGACTCCAGGATCATGACCTGAGCCGAAGGCAGTCGCTTAACCAACTGAGCCACCCAGGCGCCCTCTGCCACTACTTTTTAAAAAAAATTAAATTCAATTAATTAACATCTAGTGTATTATTAGTTTCAGAGGTAGAGTTCAGTGATTCATCAGTACTATATAACACCCAGTGCTCATCACATCACGTGACCTCCTTAATGCCCATCACCCAGTGACTCCATCCCCCCACCCCCTTCCCCTCCAGCAACCCTCAGTTTGTTTCCTGAGATGAAGAGTCTCTTATGGTTTGTCTCCCTCTCTGGTTCGTCTTATTTTATTTTTTCCTCTCTTCCCCTATGATCCTCTGCCTTGTTTCTTAAATCCCACATATGAATGAGATCATATGATAATCGTCTTTCTCTGACTTATTTTGCTTATATGATACCTTCTAGTTCTGCCACAACTTCTTTGTGTACACTCTGGCATTTAGGAGGAGAAGGTGGGCAGCTTAGGGACAAGTCGTCAAAGATAAAAGAGGAGATCCCACAGAGCCACTAACACGGAATTACTCCACATAGGCAGCAGGAGTCTCTCTAGAATTTTCTGGTGGTGACACTCCCCAACTTAGAGAGACGAAGAGGACATTGATGTAAAGCTATCATGGACAGTTAACTTTTTGTGCATTATTCCAGAGTCCCCGCATCCCTGTGCTCATGAACTGATGGGCTCATGGGTCCTATTTGCTTCTCCTTTCTCATTTTCTGCTATCTGGCAGGTTTGGAGTTAATATAGCAAATATTTCCATATTGGCATAATAAAGAACATTGCATTGATGGTAGATGCACTGCAGAAAAAAAAAAAAAAAGTCCTCTTCCAATGCTAAATACCAGGGATTATTTGCCTTTGGGGATTATCAAAGCAGGGTTCCTTCCCTTCAACTTAGCCAATTTTGAGCCTTTCAAATTTGTGTCAGTCCACATAGATAGGTTAATTTTCAAGTTATCTTTAATCGCTCATCCCTACACTGCTGCCTCCTCCTCAGCTAAATGCCAAAGTGTAGGGAAAGGGCACAGAGCATAGTGATACAGAACTGTGTATAAGGAACTGAAGTGAGTCCCGCCAAGGGGCTATTTCTTGGCTTGTTGGCTCCACCTCGGCCTTCCACCCTCATGAGTGGAAATCCCTCTCGATGGCCCTTTATGTGGCAGTCATCCCCGGGAGGACATGAGAACATCCTCCCTGTCCGCCTGCCTCCCTCCGACGCTGCCCGCTTCCATCTCTTGGTACTGTCTCGGGATCAGCTCTTCTAAAGTGTGACTCATATCCCTTCACACCTCTGCCTAGGAGGTCCCCATAGGGACTGGTAGCGCCATCAGAGTCAAGTCTAAACTCCTTGAATGCATGGGTGACACTCTGGCCATTTCCTCAATGACATCGTTGCCTTTTTTTTTTTTTGTTCTGTTATCTTTGCTCGACTGTCACATAACCTTCTGAGAGGTCAGGACTGTGTCTTATTCACCGTTGTTCATTCAACAGGTGCACAGTTAATTAATAAATGAAAAGAAAAGCAGTGCATGGGCCATCGAAAACATTTGCCAAGTCATGGTTCAGAAAATCTTGCCGAAAAGGCTCGCTCCTCATTAATTGCTTGTTGCAGATTTATGAATGGTTAGTCACCTTATACCATAAGGTGTGTTCGGTGACCATCATTTTTAGCTAAAAATCAGAGGAGTTTTGCCTTGCTTCCAGATAGAAGAGGCAGTCTGAGGAATGTAGCTTGGGTTCTGACTTTTGGAGTACCTCGAAGATTTAGGGGGGATAACAACCTAGAACATGAACTATCAGAACTAGCCCAGAAAATCTGGGACCTATGATCACAGGTCCCAAGAATCACAGAAAAGTTGGCAGGTGAACTCTATGACCAAGGGTGGTGGTTATTTTGTGAATTCCTAATCGATCTTCTAAGACAGCAAGTTTCTGGCTTGCTAGGGACTGTCTCATATGTCTTTGGACCCTTCCAATGTTTAGTATGGTGTGTTGGACACAGTAGGTCATTGATAAAAGTTTATTGAATGGCTAAATAAGGACTAAGTCATCTCCCCTGTGTTACACATTGCTCAGGGGAATGGAGACAAAATATTCAGGAACTTCTAGACTGTTCACAACAGAGCCAATTACCACTTGAGCCCACTGGGATTTGCCCTGGGGTCCTCCTAGAGAATGGCTCATCCAATTAACAGTTTATTCAACGTGACCATGACTTTAACGTATCTTGGAATCACTAAGGAATCACTAAGGAATATGGGCGAAGCTGATAATTTTCAAGTCCCATCCGTATGGATCTTTTTGTTTTTTTTTTCCATCCATGCTCATCCAGATACCTTTTTCTGTCAATTGTGGGAAATTCTTTCTAAGAACAGGGGCTGAGAAAATAGATAGGGAAAGCCAATTGCATTCTCTCTGCTGAAAGTCATAAAAATAGGAATGGAGAGAAATGAAGATGGGGGCATTCTGAAGGGTCATTAGGTCGGCCTCCTCTTTATCATTGCTGAACAGCTATTGCGTGTCAACCCACGGCGGGCACAGTATGTGGGTAGGATCCCTTCACAGCAAGTTAATCCATATGCAAACACAGTGACCCCAGTTGCTTTGCAATAGAGAGCCACATGGCCCGTGCCCTTAAAATACATCATTTGGGCAGCTGCCAGTGGGCTGATTTATCCCAGCTGGTCAGAAGCAGCCCTGAGATCATCAGCGCCTTTGTTAATTGGGAGAGAGGGGCAGAGGAATCAAGATATTCCTGGGCACCAAGCATTCATTAGCCACCTGGCCTTCCTAAATTATGATCCTGCCATGATTTTCCCAGTGCTTCAACTAAAATTTTAATATTTGGAATGTATTAATAACTCAGAACATGTCATTTCCTAAATAAGCAATGCCCTTCTGGACTCAGTGGAGAATGGATGCGTATTGGCTACCCGGTGGAATGAGTGGTGTGGGGGTGACCCTGCAAGTTCTATCCATGACAGCAAATACAGAGGGGAATGTACAAATGGACCTCTGGGATAATGCCCCTGATTTCTACTCATATAGCATCTTCACAGAACCAGCCCCGGCAAAAATGATGAAACATGATAATAGAAGCTAACAGTTCTAGAGCACTTATTCGGACAACTGCCGTGCCATGCAGATTACACCAGGAACCCCTCAGAGCACACCCATGGGACCCCCACGGGACCTCAGAGCACTCCCACCCCCCATGGTGATGGGTGCTTCACAAGGGCAGGGACTTGTTCACCTTTTAATCCTCAGCACCTAGGTCAGTGTCTGGAACATAGTAGCTACTCAATAAAATATTTGGTGAAGGAACGAGTCTTCATTTTAGATGAGGTGGTTGAGGTGTGACAAAGTTAGTAACCTGTCTGTCCATGTCGTGGAGCTCTAGAAAGTGACAGAGCTGGGACTCAACCCTCATTCACCATCCTCAGGCATCCTCTTGTTCTGGGTTCTCTGAGTTCCATCAGCCTCCTGTGCGGGTCTGTTCTTGTCAGTGCTGTGTTCTTCATTGTTATGGACTGAATGTTGTGCCCCCTCACATTCAGATGTTGAAGCCCTGACCCCCCCACCCCCAATGTGATGGCATTTGGAAGTAGGGGCTTGGGGAGGTAATTAGGTTTGGATAAAGTCATGAGGGTGGGGCTCCCGTGTTGGGATTAGTGCCCTTGTAGGAAAAGGAAGAGACACCAAAGCTCACTCTCTCCACCTTATGAGGACACAACAAAAGGTGGCTGTCTGCAAGGAAGAGATGGGACCCTCACCAGGAACTGAATCTGCCAGCAACTTAATCTTGGATTTTCCAGCCTCTAGAACTTTCAGAAATAAATGTCTGTTGTTTAAATCACCTAGTCTGTGGTATTTTGTTATGGCAGCCCAAGGAGACAAAGACAGCCCTTCAGGCACACTCACCAAAATTTACTTGTCCCATGTCCCACTCATTTAAGGCTTTGCTTTCTACCAGTCAGCAACAACTGCTGATGTGATCAACTTCTTGCCTCCTGTTTCTACTACCCAACCCATCCAACATCTGTGCAGTACATCAGAATTTACAAAGGGATTCATATACATGATTTCACATGATACTCAAAACATCTTGTGAAGCAGGTAGGACCGTCCTCATTATCCCCATTTTACAGCTAAGTAAACTGAGGCTTGGCAAGATCAAGTGACTTACCCTGACCACATAACAAGGACTAGGACTCAGGTCTCTGACTCCTTAGCCCAGTGCCCTGTCCTCACCACATTGTGGAAAATATCACAGCATGTCATTCATTCAGGAGTAGGTTGCTTTGTAACTGGAGGCTGATGGAGAGGCAGGATGTCACCTTCAATGAATGACTTTCTCTTGAGGCGTTTTGGGCAGATGAGCTCAGAGATTCTGGAGTGCTTCAGATGGCTCTGAGTTGGCAGGGATCTATCTTTCCTACACCTGAGCCTGGGGCACGATCATTCTTCTGAAAATCTCCAGAGAGCTGGTCAACAGGTGCACTTGTCTAATCCACACACCTAACTGACCTTCAAGTCCTGACCATTCTAGGAAGTGTCACCTGCATTTGCCCCTTTCTGGCCATCGCCACTCCACCTACCATGCCTACCTTGGAGCCTCATGCTGTCCTGCCTGGCCTACTGCTGGGGTCTCCCAACCGGACCCCTGCTGGCCTCTACTCTGTCTAGGCCACCTCCCATGTGGGGGACAAAGTGATCTGCTTGAATAACAAATCCCCAACCTCCTGCTTAAAAACCCATTTTTAAAAAAGATTTTATTTATTTATTTGATAGAACGCGTGAGTGCAAGTAGGCAGAGCGGCAGGCAGAGGGAGAGGAGAAGCAGGCTCCCTGCTGAGCAAGGAGCCTGATGATGATGATGATGATGATGATGATGATGATGATGATGGTGGTGTTGTCGCTGATGCCGATGCAGGGCTCGATCCCAGGACCCTGGGATCATGGCCTGAGCCCAAGGCAGACACTTAACCGACTGAGCCACCCACGTGCCCCAAAATTCATGTTTGAAGAGTGTAGGAGGTGAATGTGGCAGATTTAAAAAGGGAAAGATAACAAAAATTTTAAGAAAAACTTTCTTTGAGGGGAGGACTTGAAAATTAATTTTACTCTTCTTAAAAAAGTTCTCTTTCTGGGCGCCTGGGTGTCTCAGTTGGTTAAGCGACTGCCTTCGGCTCAGGTCATGATCCTGGAGTCCCGGGATCGAGTCCCGCATCGGGCTCCCTGCTCAGCGGGGGGTCTGCTTCTCCCTCTGACCCTCTTCCCTCTTGTGCTGTCTCTCATTCTCTCTCTCAAATAAATAAATAAAATTAAAAAAAAAGTTCTCTTTCTATTTCCTTTTAGAAAGTACGCTCATGGGGTGCAGAATTTTATCTATTTATGACACAAAGTTGTTAGACACCTAAATATTAATACATGAAAGAACAGCCACACCTGGTGTTAATTCTACTAAGGACCTGGATCTTTTTGCATGTCATGAAATTCAAAACAGAGGCCATTCGCACTGACTTTGTTTTTTAAACAGTATGCTAATTTTTTACTCCAAGGAAATAATCCAAAAGAAGGGGAAAAGGCAATAAAAATCAAGATGATCATCGTGGAGTAATTTATAATAAAGAAAAACTAGAAACAAGAGTAGTTAAGTAAATTATGTTGTGTCAATTTGATGGACTATCGTACAGTTACTAAAAATTATAATTACGCAGACTGTGTAGCAACAGAAAATGCCTATGATATAATGTCAAGCACGCAAAGCAGAAGAGCAAATTGCACATATACTTGATTACAACTCTAAACATCATATTTACATGTGGGCAAGGACTAGCAGGAAGCAAGAAGAATGAAAACAGATTAGTTCGGCTGGTGGGATTGTGAGGGATTCCTCCTCTTTTGGAGTTGGTGTTTTTCAGTCATTTGTGCCGTTTTGAAAGGATGCTATTTAGCCCTTTCCGGGACCACTTTTGAGAGCGTTGGTCCCGGGAAGGCACATAAACAGTGATAAGGACCGCACTTTCTGATCATGCCTCACTGCCGGGTCTCTCCTGGGTGCCTGGCTCTGCTGGTGGGAATACTCTGATCCATCCTGAGCACGGCTGTTTGCACAATTGTTCCCAAGCGCAACGTTGCTGCGGAAACTCAACCACTGGATGAATATTGATATATAAATGGGATCATATCCACAGTGATTCACCACTTTTTTTTTTTTTCATTTAAAAACAATGCAAGCACAAGGCTGGGAAACTGTTTACCTGGACTGTTGCAGAGGGAATTGCTGATTGGGGTAGAAGTTTGAACTGGATGATCTCAAAGACCTGCTGAGTCTATGAGTCTCACCCATGATTGGTGTGACCTTTCTCTAGACCTCGTCTAGGCTCTTAGATATTCATGTGCTGTTTCCTGCTCTAGGAATGATGTGGCACATCATTTAAAATAGAGCACCTTGGAATGGCTGGGCCAGGCTCTGCAGTCAGTAGCCCCAGGGTCAAATCCCACTTTTCCCACCGATAAACTCTATGACTGTAGATGAGTTACTTGTCATCTCTCTGGACCTCAGTTTGGTCATCTGCAAATTCGGGACATCAGAACCTATCCCCGAAGGTTGTGGAGAGCTGGGAGATGAGCAGGCATGTAGCAGGTGCTGAATTAAATGGGAAGGAACTGGAGACACACGATAGTGACAGACTGAAGCAAGCTGATGGGCCTTAACACACGGGAGCTCAGGAAAAGTGAGTTTTAAGTAGGGATTTAAAGGATCAGATCTGGTGCAGGCGAAACAGAAAACTGTTGATAACAAATGCTGCAGCATAAAAAAAAGCTGGGAGTTACTGCCAATTTACAGATGGCGAAAATACCGTTTCTCCAGGGAGCAGCTGTAACAGAAGCAAACGTGAGCAATCAAGAGGCTCCTACATTTTGATTTAATTGCAAAAAAAAAAAAATCAAATGCATAATCTGAGACTCACCATAGGCACCTGCTCTACCTTCTCTCTCTGAAGTCAAGATCTCTCTCTTAACTAGATCAGTTTTTCATGCTGCGATTCAAAGAGAAGCTTCCCTAATAAGCTGGCTTTTCAGATTTATGCCAGCCACATGTATCATGTGCACTATTTTCTGTTTTAAAGCCCCAGCAATTCTCTTGGGACCAAGATTTCCACTGACATTGAGACTCAGCATTAATTCAAAGACTACTTTCTTAGTTACATCAGAATTCGATAAACTAAAACAAAAACTTCGGATTTTTGCAAACCAGTATTAAGTTTTTCTTTTCTTTCTTTTTGTCTTCACTTTGTTTAGGAAAGTAAAAATGTTGAAAGGAGAAGTAGTACTTAGTATTTATACAAAACTTAAAAAGCCATAAGCCATTTTGATTTCACAAAAGTGCACCCTGAGCACACAAGAAACTTCTAATATTTCAGGAATGTTGGAAACTGAGCTAATGAGCATGTCGCGTGGAAAGATTAAATACAGTGTATGGTATTTTCGGAGTCAACACAAAACCCACGGGGCATTTATGGCATCTGAAGACTGGTTTTATGAAATCCACCAAGTTTTGCGCTGAAGCTGGAGCTGGACGGACATACTAATCACAGCACTCGGGGATTTGTGTGGAAACAGCTCACAGGTTTTCTGACAACCTTGTGTTTCAACTCGGATGAATGAAGCACTATTGTTCGGTCATGAGGAACTTCCATAAAAAAAAGTTGTCACCGAAGCAGTTTCTCACCGGGGGCAAGGGGTGTAGAAATGGCAGTCTTTAAATTTTGCTTGAAAAATGAAAATATGTTAGACACCCAAATCAGTGCCAGATTAAGGTTAGCTTTGAATGAAAAAATAAGAAAAACAACCAAATGCCAAATGAAGACTAATAACCTTGGGCTTTGTTAGTAGACCCACTCTTGTCTCCCACATGGACCCTGACTGAGATTACTGTGAAGGGGGGGCTGTCTGGGGCACACAGACAGCTGGACATTTTGTAGGTGGCCACTTGATATAGCGTGGTTTGATATTATTACCTCACCTACGCTTTTTCAAGTATGGTGGCTTGGTTCAGGGCTTAGCGATGGCACGCCAAGACACACTTAGCTCTTCTAAAGCCATGGCCTTTCTTGACTGGATCTAAATGCCAAATAGCGTGCTATCCATGGACATGTTAAGACTTCTACAAGTTCTCAGGAATCCTCTATTTGTAAATCGGTTTACACTGACTGTCAGGTAGACTATTGCTGAAAGAATCAACATAGGGCCCAAGGACGTGAAGGCTTTCAAAGCATCTGGCTCAACAACAGCCAGTCAAGGAGGAGAAGGATTTATTTCTTTATCTTCTTCAAGGGCAGGTGACTTACCAGAAAGCACAATTGCCTTGTGGTCAATAGACCTGGGTTTGAGTTCAAGTGGGAAGAGGGTGAGATTGGGATTTGGGATCTGGGTCTTTATGGACAATGTTGACACCCGTGAACACTTTCAGCTCTCAGAGCCTCCATTGGCTTGAGAAATGAGCCTAATAGTAACATTATTCTCACAGGACTGTTGGGAGGCTTCCATGGGGTCTGATGTTTTCAAAGGTGCTTTGTGTCTTATAAAGCACTGTACTGAGTTAGGCATTATTCCTGCTAATTGTGGGACCTTGGACAACCTCTTAGCTATCCTGAGCCTTAGTTTCTTTCTTTGTAAACTGGGGAGAGTAATGGCATTCCATATTCACTCCCTAAAGGTATTGTGAAGCTCAAAATGGAACGATGTGAGAAAAACTAGGCATATGGCAAAAGACTGCTATTTTAGCAATTTAGAATAATTAATTTTAAAATATTCAAGTGAAATGCCTTGAGTATTATCCACTTTGGGATGATCTAATGATTTCTATTGCTTGTTGAACGTTGCCATTTGTTTCATTCGATCTACAGGTGGTTTCTAATATTCTAATAATCTCTTAGGTGGTTTATGGCATAAATACAATTTGGTGGCTTAAGAAAATATTGTTCTCATGTTACCATGGAGGTGTTTTCAACTACTTCCCAGGACAACTGCCTCATGAGCGCTAGCCCATCATTGTACCTGTCTTTTCTCCTTTGGGTAGTTATGTCCCCCTGCTTTCTGATCTCTCTATTGTCTGCTTCAGCGACATACAAGTGGCACACATTGGCCTGGAGCCCTCCCTAATTCCCTCATTGCTCCTCTGTAAGAGGTGATCTCTGCTAGAAGTTGGGCATTAGCTGCTCAGGACCTCTGCAGAGTGGGAGGGGAGCCTCTGAGACACTATGGAAACCAACATGTTGAGAACATGTAGATGGACAGATAGAACTTAAGAAATCACATAAATCTGCATCTTTGAAGAAAATCCTCTTCTTGCTGTGCAGCAACATTGTACCCTTTGAGGGACGTTTTATAAATGCTTTCTGAGGCTTTTCAGTGCCACCGTGTGATAGGCACTGTTCACCTAAGAGCGAACGTGTCTTGAAAGTTTCTGTCATTGCCTTTATTCGGAGAGGGTTGGCTCAGCCCTGCTGAATATATACCGTTTCTTTAGAAAAAGCCCAAAGACAGACACTGTTGACATTATCTTTGCAATTTCAAATAAAATATTCCTTGGTGAGAGGCAGTCTTGTTCCTATCCCAAGATCTATCAATATTGGCTCCCAAGCTGGTCTTCGCATTACACAGAGGCGGCGAGGTACCCGCGTTTGTGCTTGTCTGTATTCCTGCAGAGCCTTCCCGAGCAGGTCCTTACCTAGTCAAACAGGGACAAAAGACGATATTTCTCTTCTAGGGGATTTTGACTTCCAAAGAATGACAGGAGGTTAAAGGGCCATATGAACGCATATGGCAGACTCAAAGATTGACCTATTTTTCACATTTCTGTGTGCAAAGCTCCCAAATGAAAAGCAGAAAATGGCCAATTTATTTGAAAATTGAGACTGTGAAGTGGCAGAAAGAACAAAGTCTTTCTGAAAAGTAAATTAACAACTAAAAAAAAAAAAAAAGCAGATAGTTAAACTTGTTAGTAGCCACCCAAGAAGTGAGAGGAAGGGATGGTACAGGTAAAAATCTCTATGTGTGTGCATGCGTGTGCTTGTAAATAATGCAGTAGCTTTCTTCTATTCCCCTGCATTGTCTTTATTTCTTCCAGGTTTCCTTGTCTTGTGTATTGCTTCTGGTCTCTCTTTCTCTGTGGTGGTTTTCCTCACTTGTCTGGGATCCTTGGCTGTCATTGATACCTAAGTGTGAGGCCCTGAAAAGCTAAATGAAAGCTCTCTGTGCATGGGCAAGACTGCAAACTGGTATGGTCAACAAATGGGGACTTGGCTGTTTGTTGGGAATATACAAATATTTTTTCTGCGCATCCTTCCCTGGATCCTAGCAGTTTTCTCAGGAAGGAACGCTCTCCCTACTCTTGTCTTCAGAGTTTCAATTAAGTTCAAGGAGCAAGAAGAAAAGGGGGCAGAACGTTCTCCATTCAGCCTGTTGTATTTTCTTTATTTTTAATTTAATTTAATTAATTAATTTTTTTTTTTTTTAGAGAGAGAGAGAACGTGCCAGGGGGAGGTGTGGGTGGGGGGCAGAGGAAGAGAGGGAGAGAGAATCTCAAGCAGACTCCATGCTGAGTGCCGAGTACAGTCAGGGCTTGATCCCATGGCCCTGAGATCATGACCCAAATGGAAACCAAGAGTGGAATGCTCAGCCAACTGAGCCACCCAGGCATCCTATTTTAATTCATATTGCAGTATAATTGACATACAGTATTATTTGAGTTTCATGTGTACAACATAGAAATGATCACCATGGTCAGTCCAGTTACCATCTGTCACCAGACATAATTTTTGCAGTATTATTGACTCTATTCCCTGTGTTGTGCATTACATCCGCATGTCTTATTTATATTATAACTGGAAGATTGTACCTCTTAATCCCCTTTGCCTTCTTTGCCCCTCCCCCACCCCCTCCCCTCTGACAACCACCAGTTTGTTCTCTGCATCTATGGGTCTCTGCAGTATTTTCTTTAATTCTTATTTTCTTGGATGCAGCTCATCTTGCCCTCACCTGTGCCTGTATGCCCCAGACTCCAGCATCTGGCTTACTGATCCTCTCCGAGTGAACCTCATCTTCTGCCTGGCAGGGTAAGGGCTGCTGTCTGGCTACCTAGGTGGGGCTACCTACCTGGGACACAGACCTCCTCATGTGGACCTGTCAACCTTCCTCTTTTCAGTCCTGCTTTGTGCCTCTCTGCCTTCAGGAGAACCTAGTATTATGAGTTCCTGAGCTTTGTGGGGCCCTGGGGCATAAATAGGTTTACCTCTGGTTGCCTTCCCCTGCAGGCACTTGGATTCAGCTTTCTTTGTTGCCTTTCCCATACAGTTTCCACATTACAAGATGTTATTGACATTTCTCATCTGTATAGTCTTCTCCTGTTTGTTGTTTGTTTGTATATTTTTAGCTCTTTAATTCTTTTGCTGTCATTTTATCAGGTTTTGGGAGGAAGTAGAGATAAACACCTGTGTTTATTTAATCAGAAGTCCAATAATGGAATTTTCACAATATACAGTCACTGAGGCCCCATCCCTAAAGATTCTCATTAAGGGGTGTAGGGTGGGACACAGCTGTGTCAAAGCAAACCCCTTCCCCAGGCAGGAAGAGCCTGCCCCTTTCTTTTCCAGATGGTGGGGAGAGTAGGAGCTTTAGAAGGAGCAAGGAGCAGACAGGTGAGGGATAGGGCTGGAGGGGCTGCTGGTGGCACTGCAAGTGGGGAGTGGGGTCGGCCAAGGACCAAGCTGAAGAATTCCAGATGAGTTCCAGACGAATTGTGTCCCTTGACACAATTAGGGATTGTCATAAATCCAGCGTGGGTCAAAAGAAATAGGACGGAGCTCTGTCATCTACTTAATCATCTTCTGTGATCATACGTGACCCAGATGAGTCCATCCCTTCCTCCTCCTCACCCCTTATCTGCCCACATCCCCTTATATGTGCTGCCGCAGCGAGTCCTCCTCCCACCTTACCTCTAGGCATAGAACACTGGAAGCTAAGCCTTTTAATTAACAGGAGTTGATAAAAATGTCCTGGCTGCTGAAGCAATTAGATGACTTGAAAGAGCTTAAAAGAATAACTAAAGAAGCAGGTAATGAGAGATACATGCAGCTGTGAGGCCATGACTGATGATATGGAGCATCTGCCTACCAGCGGTAACCTGAATATTTAACGTTGTGAATCTATAAATATTTAACTACATTCAAATATTTAGCTACTGCAATTGCCTCTCTGAAAAAAATGAGGGTTTTTTTCCTGAATACAGGGCCATTTTTCTCAAAGCACAATGTCGTCTAAGCTATTCATTTAAAAAATCGTTTTTGACAATTTCCCATCGATTACAGAATACAGCCCATCGTGTGACAGGATCCCTTCTGATAACACGGATTGGGTGGAGTATAATGGGAGCTCTGACCTGTCTATCGTTCACCACACACGGGAGGTTAGGACACCTCTCCCAGTTTCCTGACATTTACCGATCATATCCTTTTCTTGCTATCCCCATGAGAATCTTATGAGACTCCCCTCTGGGCAAAATCATGCCCCAGTATAGAAAATCTATGCACTTAGGGAATGGTCAACAACCACAACGAAATAGTAGCTAAAAATCGGGGGTGGGTGTTTGTTAAAGAAAAGGTGGGGAAGGAAAACCTCCAGGACATTTGGCCACAGGCATGTATGTTCTCGGGAATATTAATTCTAGGAGAGATTTTGCATGGAAATGGAGCATGTAGAACTTAATTCCCTCTGAACCATTTGTGCCCACATACCCTTTGGAAAACCTTTGTATAACCCTGGGCTCAGGTTCTCTCATTTAAAGATTGCTGCTCTCCACGTATGCTTTGTCTCTCAAATCCTCTGCTTCTGAGGGCATTCCCTTCTCTCTCAACACCTGCTCTCCCTTCAGATTTAAGGGAAGACCCTTTATACAGCCTCCAAGCAAAGGGAAGGTAAGCTTCCATCTGTCTCTGTTAATTCTATCATTATTGTCTACAGCTCTTGTATTAGTCAGGATTCTCCAGAGAAACAACACGAGTATGGTAGAGATATAGATACAGGTAGATAGATATAAAAGGATATTTATTATAAGAATAGGCTCATGAAATTATGGAGGCTGAGAAGTCCACAATCTGCCCTGTGTGAGCTGGAGAACCAGGAAAGCTGATGGTGTAAGTCCAAGTCCAAGAATCCTGGTCTGAGTCCAAAAGTCTGATGAACCAGAAGCACCAATGTCCAGTGTCCAAAGGCAGGAGAAGATGTTATGTCTCAGCTCAAGCAGAGAGAGCAAAATCACCTTTCTTCCATCTTTTCTTTCTATTCAAGCTCTGGGATTGGATGGTACCAACCTGCATTGGAAAAGGTGATCTCTTTACTCTGTGTACCAATTCAAATGCTAATCTCTTCTGGAGATACCCTTACAGACACACACAGAAACAGCTATCTGTTTTATCAGCTATCGGGATATCCCTTAGCCCAGTCAAGTTGACACCTAAAATTAACCATCATGGAATATAGCAGCCCATCGCTGCTGTTCCTATCACTGCCTCCATGCTCTTGCCCACCTCAAACACTTCCTGCTCTATGCTTGATCAGTAGCATCACATACAGACTTTGGTTCTGTCTACCACCTTCAAGAGGCTCAGGGAATTAATAATGCCCCTTGAAGACCAAGGAGACACGTGCACACCAGTGTGTCCTTGGCACATCTGATAACATCAGCAGTAATAATATTACCACCTGATCGCTACTGAGTTCCAGCTGGGTGCAAGGTTCCTCACATAACTCCCTGGAATCTCACAACAAGCCTGAAGGTAGACAGTGTTACCTCTCTTTTACATCTGAGGCCACTGGATGCTGAAGCCCATGCTCTTCCTTTCCCCACACACTGAGAGGTGTCAGATCACTGTCATTGGAAAGGAGAGGGGCTGAAGATGATCTGCCACAGAATCATCATCCCAGGAACTGACAGTCCAGGAGCTCTTGTATGTGCCAGGCCCTCTTCTAATGGCTTTGTAGGCACAACCTCATGTTATCCTCATGGCAACACCATGGGGTGTAAGGCTACTATTATCTTCACTTATCAGTTGAGACACAGGGGAGGTAGAGGGCTGACCTTATGTCCCACTGGGAGTATCAGAGCTGGATTCAAGCCCTGGCCATCTGGTGCTGGATGGGCGGCCAAGGACCAGTGCTCAGGTAGCTCAGAATTAGGTGGAGGGATGCGGAAGTCCCCCTCCTCCTGACTTGCCCTTAAGTAGAGAGACACTGCTTCACACAGGGCCAGAGCCACAGCCTTTGTCCTTAGCACCAGCATGGCTTGGTCACCTATAGCAATGATGGGTGTGAGTTTGAGAAAAAAATCACAGGGACGGAAACTAAGACGTAATGAGGTGCCGTGGCTGCCTGGTCCTTCCAAGCACAGTCAGCCCCCAAACTACATTTTGGTCTCATCTGCCAGTGCCCTAAATTGTAGGTTACAGGGATCAATGTGTGGCTTACTCTTGCAGCTCTGCGCCCTTTCTCAGGTTCTGCCTTCAGTCTGAAAACCCTAGCCCCCCTTTCCTCCTGGTCCTCAAGGCCAATTTAGAATTCATTTCCTCTAATCTGACAATGTTTGTTAGCTGTAAAAGGTTTGTATCTTTTGATTTAATGGTTCTACTTTTAGGGTTTTAAGCTAGAAAACACTGATTTTAAGGATTCAATGATCTAAGTTCACGGATGTTCACTGCAACCGTGTTTGAAATGTCAGAAAGTGGAAGCAACCTGATTGTCCGTTCACGAGGGAGAGTGAAATAAATTACAGCGCCTCACAATGGAATACCATGCAGCAGTTTGAAGAGAATGAGATGGATACAGCACAGAATGATGTTCAAGATATATAGTTAAGTGAAAAAAAAAAAAACAAGTTGTAAAACAATACGGGTTGTATGAACAAATTTTCTTACAAAATAAATAGAAGAAATAGAAGCATACGCATTGGGAAAGTCTAGAAATACACTAAACTATTGATAATGTAAATTATCTTTGGAGGGTAGCACTATGAGGGACTTTTTCATTTTTCTGATACTTGTGTAATATTTAATTTAATTGATTTTTAGAAAAGATTTTATTTATTTATTTTTAAAGATTTTCTTTATTTATTCGAGAGAGAGAATGAGAGAGAGCACATGAGAGGGGTTAGGGTCAGAGGGAGAAGCAGACTCCCTGCCGAGCAGGGAGCCTGATGCGGGACTCGATCCAGGGACTCCAGGATCATGACCTAAGCCAAAGTCAGTCGCTTAACCAACTGAGCCACCCAGGCGCCCAGATTTTATTTATTTATTTGAGAGAGAGAGAGAGAGAAAGCATGAGCCAGGGGAGAGGGGCAGAAGAAGTGGGAGAGGAAGAAGCAGACTCCCTGCTGAGCACAGAGCCCAATGTGGGGCTCAACCCCGGGACCCCACGATCATGACCTGAGCCCAAGTCAGACGCTTAACCGACTGAGGTGCCCCTATTTTATTTATTTTTATTTATTTTTAAAGATTTTTCTTTATTTTTGACAGTGAGAGAGAGGGTACAAGCAGGGGAAGCAGAGGGAGAGGGAGAAGCAGGCTCCCTGCTCAGCAGGAAGCCCAATATGGTGCTCGATCCCAGGACCCCGGGATCATGACCTGAGCCGAAGACACACGCTTAACCGTCTGAGCCATGCTGGCGCCCCTATTTTATTTTTTATAAGAGGCTGGAACTCTACTTCCTTGGGGCATCTCTCTGCTCACCCGCATCAGCCCCTTAACACATTGCTTATACCTTTTTAAGTCCTTGTTTCAATCTTGGTTGTTTAAATTAACATCTTAGTCATTCCTCCTGAACCCTAAAGCCCTTGAACCCAGGGTTTGTGTCATTCATTTTTGTATGAGGTTGAATCATATTCAAATACCAATATCTGACCCTATTTTGTCTGCAGAACTGGCAGATCCACAGTGTTGGGTCTACTTTGTCCTCAACATGGTGCCTGGCTCATGGGTGGATTGACTTGAATTGATTTCCTGTTGGCATTTGGTATTTAGAAATCGGCTCATTTGCTACTTCACACGAACACATATTCATAGTTATAAATTATATTTATATATTTTCGCATATATTTATAAACATATTTATTCACACTGTTGATACCATTTGCCAATAATTAATTATTAATATATTAATGGTATTAATACATTTTGTAAATATGGTTCAGGTATGTGTATAATCGGACAACTATTGATTTGTTTGTGCAGGGAAAAAGATCAAAAGTGGAACTTCAAGATGAATCCTAGAAGCAGTAAAGCCTCTGAATGGGGAAAAAATAAGCAATCCTCTCATTCTTTCTGGTTCTTGATTTCTTTTTAAGACTTGTCAGCGAAAGAGAGTGAAGAGACTTGAAACAAGGCCAAGGCAATTTTTTCCACCCAAAGCAAGCCTTCAAACTGCCTGGCTATGAGAGAGAACGCTGACAGCAGCATTGGGTTGGGGGACTGCTTGTCAGAGCGCTTCTTTAAAGCCAACCCATCTGTCTGGAGGGGTTGGCTGTGTTTCTTGGTTAAAGATTTGCTCTTCTTTCTTTTCTTCATTACAAACTGTTATGATATTATACCTGAGCGATTAATCTCTGACCTCAAATTTTCCACAGGTTCAGACAAGATTTCTCCTTTTGAACACAAGAAAGTATTTTATTTTTTAAAAAGATTTTATTTCCTTATTTGAGAGAGAGACGGAGAGAGAGAGAGAGAGGGAGCTCACGAGGACGGGGGGGGAGGGACAGAAAGGAGAGGGAGAAGCAGACTCCCCAGTGAGCAAGGAGCCCAATGGGGGACTCGATCCCACCACCCTGAGATCATGACCTAAGCCAGAGGCAGACGCTTAACTGACTGAGCCACCCAGGCGCCCAAGAAAATATTTTAGGTGGTCAGTTTATTATTGGAAAAAGTAGAATCAGTGTGCAAACTTGGAAACCTAGACTAGAACACTGTGTTTCAAAGGTATGGGTGTGTTTAAAGAAGAGATTGCCAGCTCTCTGTTCACTTTTGGGAAGAAAGCCTAAGAAACAGATACCTATGGATCCGAGGGATGGCAGGCTCTGGGATTTCCACCTGCCAGCCCTGGACAGAGTCTATCTCTTCACTGGCCCGGGCAGGAGGTCAGCCTTGCCTAGCGTGTAAGAGTAAGGTCAAGATTCAGAAAGAGAATGGCCATTCAGCTCTGAATAGGCATCGTAAGTAATTTTTAAGTAACTTAAAATCAGAGTGCATTGGAACATTAGAACCAGAAGGAATCTTAGCAATTGTCTTGTTTTCCAAAGTTCTGCAGGATATTTTTAGGTGTTCAGAAGTAAGGGAGGAGGCGTTCCATGGCCACATGAAATTGAGAAATGTTGGATGTAGCAGATGCTGTTGGTGTCCCGCTTCAGCACAAGACACTGACTCCCAGCAACTCTTGTCTGTATGGCTAAGGCCCTTCCTGAAGCCCATCTGCCCTCACATAATGGGCCATGGGTGCCAGGAACCTGACACCCACCCAAAGTGGCCATTAAGCTCTGACAAGTGAGCATCGGCATACGAACATCCCAGCAGTCTTGCCCCTCAGGTGGGATGATGGAGGCGTGTGCTCGACGCTGGCTCCTGAACCCAGTGGGACTGCGTTCCAACAGCCCCTGCTGGCAGCCGCCTTAATAATGCATTCTTCAAGGCTGCCTTCCCGTCTGTCTTGCTTCCCAATTTCCTTGCTGTGTTTCCCTTCACTTCCCAAATCAATTACTTGCACTCAAATCCTTGTCTCAGCTTCTGCTTCAGGAGCCCAAAGTAAGATAACTGGGTAAAGACAAAAAAAAAACCACCAAATTTCTTTACTATAGAACTTTCCAGAGCCTTTACTATGCTAATGGGCTTTGTGACTGCTTAATAGGGACATTCCGTCTGCAGTTCCCAAATAATTCCCTACAAAACCGTATCCCCTGCTCCCACAGATCTCTCTTGAGACTAATATTGCAAGGAAAATATTTGGGGAACCAATTTCTTTATTTTACTGGCGAGAATGTTGTCAATCTCTTCATTTCAGTGACAAGAGGTCTAATCCTAGGGAAGGTAAGTATTCATCTAAAGTGTCACAGCCACGAGCGACCGAATTATGCTTAGAATCTAGGTTTCTTCTTCTCTCTTCTCCACACCATTTTGCATCTGTACCTCATTCCAGATCAGCCCAGTGTCAGAATTCTAAGGTCATTCAAGGTCATTCTAAGGAGTTCAGTTTCAGGGGCTCCATCTGGTCTCCGTTACCAACCAGCTGTGTCCCTCTGCTCATTCACTTACAGTAATCCTTTGTCTTACCTTCTTCGTCTTGGAAACCAGATGGTCAAATTAGCTGACTTTAAAAAAAAGTTGAGGTAAAATACATCCAACATAAACTTTACCATTTTAACTACTTTTAGTTGTACATTTCAGTGGCATCAAGTACGTTCACAGTGATGTGCGACCATCAACATCCAACTCCAGAGCTTTCCCATCTTCCCAAACTAAAACTCCACACCCATAAAACACAAACTCCCCATTCCCCCACTCCTCTCGTCCCTGGCAACCACCATCTTATTTTCTGATTCTGTGAATTTGACTATTCCAGGTACTTCATATGAGTAGAATTAGGCAGTTTTTGTCTTTTTGTGACTGGCTTATTTCACTTAGCATAATGTCCTCAGTGTTCATCCATGTGGTAACATATTGCAGAATTCCTTTCCTTTAAAAGGCCGAATAATATTTCATTGTATGTATAAACCACATTTTGCTTGTTCATTCATTTGTTAATGGAGAGTTGGGTTTGTGTCCACGTTTTAGCTACTGTGAATAATGCTGCTATGAACATGGGTGTACAAATAGCTCTTTGAGACCCTGCTTTCAATACTTTCGGGTCTATACCCATAAGTGGAATTGCTGGATCATATGGTAATTCTATAAATTTTCTCTAGATTTTTCAAAGTCTGACTCCCAAAAAAGGAAAAAGAGAAAAATAAAGAGGAGGGGGGAGGATGTCAACACTTGATATCCCGGGGAAGCCACTTTAGTTGGAGGGGGAGGGGCTTGGAGCAATGAGGGCAGGTGCATAAGCCATGGCTGCCTGCCTCTTTGTCGGCTCCTCTGATCAGAAGCAGCAATCAGCAATCAGAGAACAGGTCCTTGATATTTGAAGGACAGGGTTCTTTTTGCCTACCCTGACTCCAGTAAGCTGTGTGTAAGTTGTTCCAGGAACACATGCAAAGCTTCTTGCCACATTCCTGGGGGTGAGGGATGGGAAGTTGCTACTGCTCTAAGAGCTGAAATTGACTAAAATTCATCCATTTGTTATCTAAATCTAAAGTTGCAAAACTTCAATAGACTCCAGAGTTTCCAGAATAGTTGTATTGGATAGATTCTGCCAGTGCAATGGTTGTCTACCTGGGGAGATAAATTCCTGGTCCTTCCTACCCTGCCATCTTCCCAGAATCCTCTCTTTATGTTTAATTTTTTGAGGAACAGCCGTACTGTTTTCCATAAAGGCTGTATCATTTGACATTCCCAACAGCAATGCACAAGAGTTCCAATTTCTCCACATCCTTGTCAACATTTGTTATTTATTTCTTTTTTATAATATCCATCCTAATAGATGTGACGTGGTATCTCACTGTAGTTTTAATTTGCATTTCCTTAATGATTAGTGATGTTGAACATCTTTTCATAGGCTTATTTACCATCTTTATATCTTCTTTGGAGAAATGTCTATTCATGTTTTGCCCATTTTAAAATTGTTTATTTGTTGTTGTTGTTGAGTTGTAGGAGTTCTTTATATGCTCTGGATATTAATCCTTGTTATCTTTTTAAGTTTCCTTTCTGTCTTAACATTTATGCATCTTTTTTTTTTTTGCATCTTTTAAAAAAGTTTTATTTATGGGGCATCTGGGTGGCTCAGATGGTTAAGCATCTGCCTTCGGCTCAGGTCATGATCCCAGAGTCCTGGGATCGAGCCCCACGTTGGGCTACTGGCTCAGTGGGATACCTGCTTTTCCCTCTCCCTCTGCCTCTCCCCCTGCTCATGCTCTCTCTCTCTCTGTATCTCTGTGTCTCAAATGAATAAATAAAATCTTTTTTAAAAAAAATAAAAAGTTTTATTTATTTAAATAATCTCTACACCCAATGTGGGGCTCAAACTCACGACCCTGAGATTAAGAGTCACATGCTCCTCTGACTGCACCCCAACATTTATACATCTTAAAATCACATTAAAACCATACCAACCATGAACTCAAATGAACCCTATGCTTCGTCATAGATAGCTTAGAAACTGGCTACTCAAAGTGTGGTCCCCAGATTGGCAGTATCGGTATCATCAGGGAGCTTGACAGAAGTACAGAATCTTAGACCTCACCCCAGAGCTTCTGAGTGGGAATCTGCATTTGAACAAGGTCCCCAGGTGATTCACGAAGCCTGAGCAACACTGCTCTAGAGCACAGTGTGGCTGTGTAAGATGTAAGATGAATCAGGCATTGCTTTTTTCAATTCTTGATTCTAGAATGATCCCATCCTGGCATTCTTGCCCTTTCTGCTATTAAACTGTGCATTTCTGATGGCAATGTCACAAGTGTATGGCCCTTCTTAACCCTGACATGCTGAGATGGATGTTTTTCTCTGGGGCTGAATCAGATCAGTCCATATGTCTATATCTTTTTCTATCTACTTATCTTTTTTTTCCCTTCTCCCTGCTCCAAAAATAAATGTAGCCACTGGCTGTACCTTCTGTTTCTTTCCAGAAAAAAAAAAAAGAAGAAAAGAAACAGATTCACACGCTGGTTTTCAGTGGCCCATCTGACACTGTTTTATTTCTTAGCTGCTTTGTGTAAATTGCTTGTAGGCAATTCTCTTCTTAACCTCCAACTGGGGCTTTGTGCAACCAACGTGGTTATTATCTCAGCAAGTTAGTGACATCAATCCATCCTTTCTCCTGCGGGTTTGTATACCTTTTATGAGAATACTCCCTGAGTGTCCACTTCTGAGCTGCTGGGACAGGTGCAGTAGCCAAGGGAGAGACCTTTGCACAAGGAACATTTGAGTCAGTGAGACTCTTCCCTGACACCTGTATCCTACATATTTCATTTGATCATTAGCCTTGAAAAATACCTTTGGCTCGTGTAGATTTCTGGGAAGGACAATAATGAACACAGTACCCATGCTAATAGACACATTCACCTTGAACATGGGCTGACTGCTTATTATTATGGTGTTGCCTCATGGTGACTCTTGCTTTTACTGGCTTACTGAACTCCCACTTACTCAGTCTAAGTTGTCTTTTAGTGATGTGAGCATTATCTTTGTTTATACTTAATTCTATCACATAGAGCACAGGGGTAGAAGGAACCTGAAACTAAAATACATAGTTTCTCACCACTTCTCAGTAGGAGTAAACCCGAAAGGAAGGCGGTGGGAGTCAGGCATCTCCATGTAAACAGATGCTCACGATTAGTCAAAACCCTCAGTCCATTCTCCTGTGATGCCTCTCACCAAGTGACTGCAGAGAGGGGCTTCTTGGGAGAAGGACGGTGTATGTAGTGGATGTTGTGTTTGGTCAACATCCATTCTCCTCCCTTTGATTAGCCTCAGCCCATTGCAGTTACTCCCTGCCTCCACCCCCTCCACCGCCCCCAGGCTAATGATTGGTTCTGGAATGGCACTCGATGAAGTAAGGCATGCAGCGATGTCTGGGGGTGGGGTAGAGGTGGGAGAATTCTGAGAGGCTCCCTTCGTCTATGAAGACGAAATGCTTCCTCTTTTTCTGCTTGAATCTGTCATGTCTGGGGACAATGTCTGGAGCCCTGCCGCCATATTGCCAAGGATGAAGCCAGTACTGAGAACAAGCAGCGCAGAGGGTTGGAAGGAGCATTGCTGAGCTGCTAGATCAACAAACCCTGAGACCCTGACCTGTGGTCTGTCAGTTTTGTGCGACAGTAAACTTCCTTATTGTCTAAGTCAGCTTCAGCCAGAATTTTTGTTTCCTGTAGCCAAAAGCATTCTAACAGATACAGAGAGAAAATATGGACAGTTTCCCAATATTTCCCAATGTTTTGGGTTTATTTAGTTTGCAGTGTTGTAAGTTCATGGGCTAAAACAGATCCATATTCTGAAGTGTGCAAACACATTCCAGTGCGAACTATAAATTAGATGTAACTTTTAATCTTTACTCACATTTTAAAGTACCTACCCCATGAATTTCCTTCACTAACACAGATAATTGCAAGCTGGCTATTTTATTTCCACTGAACGATGCAGCTTTGGGTGTAGAGGGGTGACTGCAGCCAGCATCTCTGAGTCTGAGTCTGTTCCCTGTGAACTTGGCTGTGGGCCATCCAGGTGTGGCTCTCACAAGACTTAAGGATCACAATAATCACAATGTGTGTTTCAGCTCCATTAATTTGGGGGTAAGATAACGTTGATTTATAGAAGGAAATTTAAAATTACATTTGAATTTTAAATTACATCGAAACTAACACTTAAAATTAAATGTTAATTATTTTCTGAGTAGTTGGGTCATGTATGTGGTACACGATTCAAAGGCACAGAAGGGTATACAGTGAAAGGAAAATCTTTCCCCTTACCCGTGGCTTCAGCTACCTTGTTCTCCTTGCTAGTGGCAATCACAGTTACTGGTTATGAAAGAAAACTTATTTCCCTAATCCACTCAGGCCTGTGTTCAACCCAGGACATGAGCCTGCTGGTACATATGAGATTCTGGAAAGTTGGACAGAGACCTAGATCTAGACTTGCTAAGATTGTGTTCTGGTCTTGACCTTGAGAGAACGGCTGAGCCCCTCACCTTGATTAGGTCATCCAGGCTTCTTTTATAAAATGGGGGTTAATAATGCCTGCTCTACTCTTTCCATGTGCTTAGTTAAACTTCAGATGAGATATAATGATAAACGTTCTCTGGAAAGATGAAAACGCAACAGCAGCTAAATGCAGACAAATGAAAGTAGTTTACTGCATTGGGATCCCAAAATGAGATAAAGATTTTCTTGCACCTATTTAGAATTCCGTTTAATGTTTCAATAATTCTTGCATGACTGAAATATAAATGGAAACATCAAGCATATGGAACCTGTCGTCAAAGGGCTCTAACTAATTGGCTCTACTATTTTTGACCCCTTCTGAGGTACAGGAAACTTTAGGACTCGGGCAGGCTTTTTTTTTATGTGTTTGGTTTTTTTTTCCATTCTAAGCATCTTTAAGTACTTTTGTTGGCCCCACAGGGCAGGGGTAAAAGATGGAAAAGCAGGACCTGGTTTATATAATGTCTGGGGAGC
The DNA here is from genome assembly GCF_002201575.2 of Neomonachus schauinslandi. Lineage (NCBI taxonomy): Eukaryota > Metazoa > Chordata > Mammalia > Carnivora > Phocidae > Neomonachus > Neomonachus schauinslandi. The sequence goes on along the minus strand of NC_058405.1, from coordinate 51,416,289 downwards.
ACCATGGCCAGGAATAGCATGGCGGTGGTGCTGGGGCAGCCTGATGGGGAAGGAGAGTCCCTGTGGTAGGTTGGGTGGGGACTTAGGGGTTCTCTGCCGGTGTGTATACGGTACATGGATGCGTGCCTGGCGGTGGCGGTGGGGGTGGGGACAGTGAACAAGTACCCCCGGGGACAGGGTGGTGGCATCTGGAGTCCTCATAAGAGTGAGCCATCATTGGAGAGGAAGGACAAGCCCAGCCTCTGTTTAAACTGGAGGTTTTTAGGAATATGCTGAGCTACAGGCAGAACTGAGCAAGGCTGCGTAGGAAAACACCCACAGAGGCCAGGGCTTACTCTGGTCCCATCAATGAGGGTTGACTGGTGAGGAAAAAGCCAGCATTGTGAGGGTCCAACCGCAGGCTGCTGCAGGAAGCCCACAGCTGGCATGTGGATCCTGCCGCAAAGGTGCCGTGTTTATTCTGGCAGGCTCCTTGGTAAAACCGCGCTGAGCCCCAGCTGGGACACTGTCAGCTATGAAAGGGTGCTTCACCTTCTGCACGGGGCTTTTCATTGGCCTCCGGGCACTTGCGGTTCATCTGTTTAGATTTTGAGCCCGGCAGAGACACTGTCCCTTTGTGCAAGGCCACTGTGGTGGAGAGACATCTGATTCTTTTTAATTTGATTTCATTTTTTTCCCCTGAAAACCAAGCCTCTCTGAATTAGGAGTCAAGCTACTGCCCTAGGATCGGGCCAAGATTTTTGCGGTCGCCATGGTGACACCACCTTCTCATACCTAAGAATGATTCCTTTCTCTCAGAAGTAACGCAGGGTCAGCATCCGCCCTCCGCCCAGCCCAGGGCTCTGTGGGTGGGGTCCCTGTGTGCACCGGTGGTCATTTCTGGAATGTGAACGGAGGGCGCCCCCAGCCCCGGGTGACAGTATCATTCCCATTGCGTTCCATCGTCCCCTCCCCCGGTCCAACCGCGACACACTGTTTGTGAGTTTGGCCAAGTTGGGTTTTGACAGTTTACCCCCTGCCTTTACATCGCTCCTTTCCCAGTTCCAGTCAAGTTGGCAAAATTTTACTAGAGCAGCCCAGCCCAGCGATTATGCTTGAGGCTCCTGGGGAAAGTTTTTGACTTTGAATCCCAGCTTCAGCATTTCCTAAGTATATGTCCTCAGGTAAGGTTCCAAGGCCCTCGGTTTTCCTATCTATGAAATGGGGCTAATCATAGGACTCTCCTCACGGGGTTTCGGGGAGGATTAGTCTGGGATTATGTGTGGAAAGTTCTTGGCACCTCGAGCCCCGCATCGGGGTCCCTGCTCAGCGGGGAATCTGCTTCTCCCTCTGCCCCTCCCCCTGCTTGTGTTTTCTCTCTCTCTGTCAAGTAAATAAATAAAATCTTAAAAAAAAAAAAAGTAAATGCTCTAATTAAGATTTTGATATTGATTACATATTAGAATGATCATATTTTGGATATATTGGGTTAAATAAAATGTATTCTTAAATTAAATTCACCTGATTATTTTTATTTATATTTTAAAAAGATTTTATTTATTTATTTGACAGAGAGAGAGTGTGCACAAGCAGGGGGCTCGGCAGGCAGAAGGAGAGGGGGAAGCAGGCTCCCTGCTCAATGCGGGGCTCCATCCCAGGACCCTGGGATCATGACCTGAGCCGAAGGCAGATGCTTAACCCACTGAGCCACCCAGGCACCCCTGATTTTTTTATTTTTTAAAAATATTTTATTTATTTATTTGAGAGGGAGAGAGTGAGTGAGAGAGAAAGAGAAAGCACATGCACGGGGAGGGGGAAGGGGCAGACGCAGACTCCCGGCTGAGCAGGGAGGCCCATGCCATTGGGGGCTCGATCCCAGGACACTGGGATCATGACCTGAGCTGAAGGCAGGAGCTTAACTGACTGAGCCACCCAGGTGCCCCTGATTATTTTTATTTTTAAAATATGGCTACTAAAAATTTTAAATTACACATGTGGCTCACAAGTGTGACTTGCATTATTTTTCTTCTGGACAGTGCTGCTCTAGATTATCTTTCTGCAATAAGTTAGGGATCAAGGAAAATATATATTACTCTAGGAATTTTAATCAGAGAGGGATTTAACACAGGGCATTAGGTGCTTACAAAACTAAGGGTGGAGGAATGAAAATTAGCAGCAGGGGTGGGTGGGGGGTGGGTGGGTCTCCTTAACTTTCAGGTTCAAGTCTGACTTTCAGAGAATCAGGAAGTACTGCTCAGAGCAGAGATCAGAAAGCAGGAAAATGCTAATGGCCCCAGCTGCCCCACAACACCCAGGTAGGTGGTTGGCAAGAGTTTTGCTGGTTTCTGCAAAACGCCACATGTGATAAGGCCCATGTGGCCACCATGGGTGCTGGAGGAAGAAGAATATGTCCCCTTGCCTCCCTTCTGCCTTCCAAATCTCATGCAAACACATCTTGTTGGCAGAATGCAAATCATAGTCAGGATCCAGGTTGTCATATAGCTCCCAGTCTTCCAGCCCCATGATATATAGGAAAGCCAGAAAGTGGCGGGATACCAATGTTGAACATAAATAGGCAAAACCAAACTGAAGCAAAATAACCTCAATATTCAGCACACTCCTCAAGGACTCATATTCATCTTGGGGTCTAGCATAGTGCCTGGCACATAATAGGTGTTCAATGAAAGACTGTGTGTGTGTGTGTATGTGTGTGTGTGTTGTCTCCAATATTTTGCTGATAATGCTGCGGTGGGCATTTTCATGTATGACTTGTTTTTATTGATATGTTTTCTAGGGATAGACATTCAGGAGTGGGATTGCTGAGCATTCTTACTTGGTTTTGTCATGTTGCTTTGCAAAAGTTTTGTACCAATCTACAGTCATACACACACCTACGCGCGCGCACACACACACACACATATTAATTCTATATGAAAGATGGCTTTTCATGGTAATGTCACCAACTCTGTGCATTATCATCGTTTGCTTATATTTGTTCTAATTTAGTGTGTATAGGGTAAACCCAGTTTTCTTTGGGTTGGGTACTGGTGAGAGAGCTAGTAAAAGAGTTACAGATGGGGCTGATTGAATCAGTTACAGAAGTCACAATTTCTCTCATGAATGAAGTCCTCTAGCTGCCAAGTGCTTTGTTCAGTGTAAGCCCTCCCCACTTTTTGATGTGTTCTGTTGTAAGAGTGATGAAAAATAGTGACAAACTTTGAATCACCTAACTCTCCCTTGCTTCCAGTGAGAGTTAAGGATAATTACATAGATATTTGACAGTTGTCTCAGAGAAGGAACTATCAAATGATAAAAGCTAAATGAACCTTTTATTTTCTTTCCTGAAGCTTGCTGTGTTTCATGATGGGGACCCATATGATGATGGCTTATGTGTTTATGAATTATGTCCCAAGAACAGATACATTACTCATTTCTCTGCAAGGGGAAGATGATCTAAAGGATGCAAAGATAATGCAGAATCAGTCCAGAGAAAGGTTTGAGTTTCCTTACCTGTAAAAGGAGAAGAGTAACAGGATACCTTATAGGATTGTTGTGAGCATCAACTGATTTAAGAGCCCAAACGTGTTTCTCCCATGTGCCTGACACATAGTGAGTGCTGGGTAAATGGTGGCTGTTGTTAGGACAGGGGAGGCTCTGTGTGCTCCTCCACCTGAGCCCTGATGCTGTCGGCCACTTGTACCCTGAGCTGCATTTTGTTTTATGATCAGTAGCCAGGAGAGGCTGTTGGCACTTAGCCGGGAAATCCAATTGTCTGTAAAAGGCCTGTGGCCATCCTGTGGTTTATGAACAGGAAGATATGTGCAAGGTGCCTATAATCACAATGTGTTGAGTCCAAGAATGGCTAAGCTGGAAGGGTCTTTGACATCATTTAGTGATATTGTTTTATAGATGAAGGAGCAGAGGCCCAAGATTTTCCAGCAAGCTAATGGCCTGTGGAGTAGAAGCTGAGTCTTCAGACTCCCAGAGCAGTACTGAGCTTGCCTACTTCACAAGGGCAGCACACCGGACGGCTTGCCAATAGCATGACCATGAGCCAGTAGTGGTGGTCAAGGAACCCCCCCGTTTCTGATATCGCCCCTTCCCTAGGCCAAAAGGAGCAGATGCTGTGCTGCTACAGATCAGTTTCCCTGGTGCAGGGATTCCCAGTCTTTTTGAGGATGAGGAATACTTTGTAACTTTCAATAAATGTTATAGGCCTTCCCTGCTTCCAGCGTGTTACAGAAGCTGCACACTCGACATCCAGTGTTAGCGAAAATGTCCCATAATCCTGGCGAACTGTGAAAAGACTAGCACCGTACAATAGGGATGTGCATGCATTTGAAAGTAGTTAGACCCATGTTATTTATTCAGACTACATTTGATTGGATGGCATTTAGATTCATAATCACCTTGCAATAACTCCATCACCTCACTAGATGACGTTCACACCCATTACCAGGAAGGGCTGTTTTCCTTTATTTTCTGAGAGTTCCAAAAGGAGATATTAATGTAGGAGTAATGCAGCAAGAATAAAGAAGAGCAGCAGGCTAAAACATTCTGGCTAAGCTCTCAGCTACAAGGAATGAGGCTTGAGTAGAACCCCCCCACCCCCGCCACACACACACACAAAGCTCTTTCTTGTTCTTTCATATAAATGCAATGGTAAATTGATACCCAGTTGAGAATGTTGGCCCCAATAGTCTGAAAGCCAAAGTATCTGGTGGTCGTTATGGTTCATTAACTGCAGTGAAAAACAAAGAGTGACGGTCAAAGCCAGAGCTCGGGCCCCCAGATTTGTATGTTTTCTGATACTGGATAATATGCATATGACAGAAATAGATTCAAGCTGCAAAATCCTCCATTTTGCCGATCCTGGGGCAGAGCTGGGAAATGTGGAAAGAGAGAGGAGAATCTGGGAAATGACTCTGAAGGGCATAGACACCAGCCTCTGTGGAGCAGTGTTGGGGCTGGTGTGATCCGGGAAAAGGACAGCAGTGGGGAGTGGGAGCTCCCCGAGGCGGGTGTCTCCTGGCGCCTCCACATCCGCCTCTCGGGAGGGATTGGGGGAGAGGCTCCTGGTTATAGCAGCAGGAGAGGCCCCTGACTCCTCCATAAAGCAGGCATAACATTGGGGAAAATTGTCAAGAACAACTATTTCAGGGGCACCTGGGTGGCAGACGTTAAGCGTCTGCCTTCGGCTCAGGTCATGATCCCGGGGTCCTGGGATCGAGCCCCGCGTTCGGGCTCCCTGCTCAGCCAGGAGCCTGCTTCTCCCTCTCCAGCTCCCCCTGCTTGTGTTTCCTCTCTAGCTATCACTCTCTCTCTCTGTCAAATAAATAAAATCTTAAAAAAAAAAAAAAAAAAGAACAACTATTTCAAAGCACTGTACATTGACTAAAGGCAGACAACAAATCGAGAAGTTTTTATTCTTGAAAAACCATTGGAGCTCCAGGTAAGAATGGTAGGCATCTGTGGCCTCCTTGCCAGGAGCTGCTTCCATGCCCTTCCGTCAGCTCAGCTGGCCGGAACTGTAGCTGACGTGTGGGGCTGGCCTTGGAAATGAGCAAGTTTGCGGCCGGAAAGGACAGACTCGATGTGGGGTGTGTGTGTGTGTGTGTGTGTGTGTGTGTGTGTGTGTGTGTGTTTAGAACTGGGGCTTTGCTGGCTAAACATGGAGGACTCGGTTGGGAATGAACGAGGATAACCCTGAGACTTTACTAGCCCGAGATTTTGCTCTTTGTTGGAGTGAGCCATAAATCCAATGGGGAAGTTGCAAAAATGAAAGAGTGCTACAGAGAGGCTGCGAAAAATTCTCCACGTATTCCTGACAGCTGGGGAAACTGTGCTTGCATGGAGCGGACCCAAGAGAACCCTGTGAAGACTGAAAACCAAGGAGAATTGAGATCTGGCTGCAGCTGTGAATGTCTTCTCCAACCCTGACACCGGTCTATCTGGAGAGGGATGGAGACCTGGCCGGTAACTCCGGGTCTAGCTTTGGTCCCACTGGCCCATATGTCTGAGAACTGGAGGATCTTGAGGCCATGAAGTGATCCAGGCTGTCAGTTTGCTACCTGTTGTTTTGGGTGCCCTCTTCGTGATGCTGCTGGGGCAGTGAGGCATGGTAGAAAGAGCTTGTGTTGGGTCAGACAGACTGGGGTTTTAATCCCATATCCATCCCTTCTAATTGGGTGTATTTGGGTGAGTTGTCTACCATTGTTGTATCTTAGTCAATCCTTAGAAACGTCTGGGGACATAGGCATTATTACTATTCCTATGTTCTAGGATGCCATGATATGGAGGGCTTTTTAATCTGTAAAATAGTTCTTTCTCTTGCTCTCTCTCTCAAATAAATAAATAAAAATTTAAAAAAAAATTTAAAAATGGCACCTGGGTGGCTCAGTCAGTTAAGTATCTGCCTTCGGCTCAGGTCATGATCCCAGGGTCCTGAGAATGAGCCCCACATTGGGCTCCTTGCTCAGCAGGGAATCTGCTTCTCCCTCTCCCACTCCCACTCGCCCTGCTTGTGCTCTCTCTCTGACAAATAAATAAATAAATAAAAATCTTTAAAAAAAACTTAATCTGTATAATAGGTTTTCGGGGATTTTTGAGGGGGAGGGTGAGGATTATATATATAATGGCTATAATGTACCTATCACATAGTAGTTGTTCAATGGGTACTTTTTGTTTGTTTTGTTGTTGTTGTTGTTATTGCTGAAGAGAAGAGTTGTGGTCAGGTTGCTAAGCCCAGAGAGCTCATCCATCCAGATAATCACCAAGAAAATCATAAGATGTTGGTATTAAGTTGCGGTAGGTGTATGGCCTCTGTGTTGGTTTTCAATGGCTGCTGTAATAAATTACTACAAATTTAGTGGCTTAAAACAACACAAATTTATTATTACTCAGTTCTGTATGTCAGAATTCTGGGTACAGAGTACTTCAACTGGGTCCTCTGCTTAGAGTCTCATAAGCTGACACAAGGGGTCAGCAAGCCTGAGCTCCTTTCTAGAAGCTCTGGGTATGAACCCACTTATGGGCTCATTCAGGTTGTTGGCTAAATTAAGTCCCCTACAAGAGCAGGACTGGGGTCCCTGTGCCCTTGCTGGCTGTCAGCCAGAGGTTTATCTTTGCTAGAGATCCTGCTGGGGGCTGCTCGAACTCCTCCTTGTGTTTTCCATGTGACTCCCCTCCAGCGACAGGGACCGAGTCCCTCTCATGCTTAGAATGTGTCTAACTCTTCTGCGGCACCCCTCTGACTCATGTGATTACATTAGGCTTGCCTGGATAAGCCAGGCTAATCTCTGTATTTACAGTCCATAACCTTAATCACATCTGCAAAGGCCCACATTCACAGACCCTGGGGATTAGGGCATGGAGGTGCCCTAGGGAGAATGTGTATTCTGCCCATCATGGCCTCTCAGGGGAGAGCAGGCAAACTCTTGGGACAGGAAGCCATGTTTACCAGGAACAACCAGTGGTTAGAGAATATGACTGTGTGTAGATCAGGTTAGTGAGGCTGTCTCTAGTGGACCTCTGTTTTTGTCTACCCAACATTCCTTTCTTTGGGGGAAATGCCCCTTCTTCATTCTCTGTGGTTTCTGTGAGGCTGCTCGTCACAAGGTTGTACCCGCGTGGCCTCAGGGATAGACACATGACCCCAGATGAGCCAAAGAGATCATCTCTTTCCTAGGAATTAACTCTTGAGTGGAGACACACAGGCACTGGAAGTGACTGTTGTGGGGTCATGGAGTGCCAGAATCCGAGAGCTCTCGGCAGCCCTCATTCAGGTCTGCCCAGGGCCCAGGTGTTCAGCGACAACTTCACCACTGGACCCTACTTAGAATTCTTCCAATATATCCCTTTCCTGGCTCAAGTAACTCAGAGGTGGTTTCTCTTGCTTACACCGAAGAATCTTAACTGATACACCATCTTTCGATCTCATGGCCACAACCATCATTTTATATATATATATTATATATATAATATATACATGTTATATATCATATGTACCTCATATATATATGATACACATTATATATATATATATATATATATAGAGAGAGAGAGAGAGAGAGAGAGAGAGAGAGAGAGAGAGAACATTCATTCAGATCTCCTTGGTCAGAATTATGCTGGGATCTAATTACTGACACACTTTCTAATTTCCAAAATGGAGCTTGTTACCTGTGCTATGTCTTTTTAACAATTCTCCATGAACGCTGATAAACCTGGGGCAGACACACAGAAAATAATTTAATAACAGGTAATGCCCCAGAAATCAAGTTATGTTAAGGGGATCAGCCAGAGAGGCAGAAATCGCCACTACTTTTACCCTTTTATTACCTCCCGCATATGAATTACAACCCTACAATATACTTCTCATTCAAGATGATGGCCTGAATTGTAAAATTTCAAGTATGAAATGTGCTCTCTTTATTTCATCAGGAAAGTATGCAATACGCCCATTCTCCTTGTTTATTTTTTATGATTCTGTGCTCGAAGGGGTAAAACCTTTAATCACACGGCACATTGACTCCTCCAGAACACCTCACCACCCGACAATGCAGGGATCAATGAAGTGTTCTGATGGGTGAGAATTAAGATTTGAATTGCGTACAAGCCACGTGCAGTTGTGGTTCGGACATGATGGGTGAAGGGCGTGTTCTCAGCAACTAACACATATTCAAAGGAGGGTTGAGGGAAGCCACTGCTCCTCTTGCCTTGGGTCTGACCATGATTCATGAAGATGGGTGTTTACGAGTCTGTGCTGATCACATGAAAGACAGTGACTCTGGAAGGGCTGGAAAATGGCTCTTGCTTGGTGCTCCTCAGAAGAGCTTTCATGCGAAGAGTACAATATTCATTTTGATCCTTTCTGAAGAGAGTTCCAGCAAATTTAGCTCCACCCAAGTTCTGGTGAGGTCAGACGCCCAGTGCTCAGGTTGGTTCTCGGTGAAGATTAGGATGCAAGGAGTCTGCCAGCTGAGGTGGCTGCCAGACCCCTCCCTTTGTGTAATACAGGTGCCGTAACCACCTCCTGTGTTTGTATCATACTGCCTTTCCACAGGGACAGGACGCTTTGAAGATCCTCTCTCATTCCAGAAGGCAGGGCGCCATCGCTCCCTCTTGAACTCCCAGGAGGCCCAGTATGATTGATTGGAAAGGATTTGATCGTCACAAAATCATTCCCATACACCGTGATCTTCTAAAGGCTTGTAAAGGGAATTTTAAAAAAAGATTTATTTACTTATTTTTGAGAGGGAGAGAGAGCGTGTGAGTGTGAGCAGCTCGGGCGGGGGGAGGAGCAGAGGGAGAGGGACAAACAGACTCCACGCTGAGCATGGAACCCAACGCAGGGCTTGACCTCATGACCCTGAGATCACAACCCTGAGCTGAAACCAAGAGTTGGCCGCTCAACCAACTGTGCCACCCAGGCGCCCCTGTAAAATGGATTTTTGATGCTATGTTCTATTTAGCTCTTCTTTTCTTTTCCTCCCTTCTTCCCTTTCTCCTCTCCCTTTCTTCCTTGCCCCAATTCCTCCTTCCTTCCTTTCGTCCCTCTTCTTTTTCTTTTAAAGCCTTTATTTTTTAGAGCAGTTCTGGGTTTACAGCAAAATGAGAGGAAGGTGGAGAGATTTCCCACATACCCTCTGCCCCCCCCATGCATAGCCTTGCCCATGATCAACATCTGCCACCAGATGGTACATTTTTTAATTTTTATTTTTTTTAAAGATTTTATTTATTCATTTGAGACAGAGAGATACAGAGAGAGAGAGAGCATGAGCAGGGGGAGAGGCAGAGGGAGAGGGAGAAGCAGACTCCCCGCTGAGCCAGGAACCCGATGTGGGGTTCGATCCCAGGACCCCAGGATCATGACCTGAGCCCAAGGCAGACGCTTAACCATCTGAGACACTCAGGCACCCCCAGATGGTACATTTATTATAACTGATGAACTTACACTGACACATCATCATCACCCAAAGTCCATAGTTCACATGAGGGTTCACTGTTGGTGGTGTACATTCTATAGGTTTGGACAAATGTAAAATGACATGTATCCATCATTATACTATCACGCAGAGTGTTTTCACTGACCTAAAACACTGTGTTTCAACTATTTATCCCCCCCCCTTCCCACCAGCCTCTGACCTTTTTACTGTCTCCATAGTTTTGCCCTTTCCAGAATGTCATATTACGTAGCCTTCTCAGACTGGCTTCTTTCACTTAGCAATACCCACTGAAGATACCTCTCTGTCTTGTTAGCTCATTTCTTTTTAGCACTGAATAAAATTCCACTGTCTGGATGTACCACAGTTTATCCATCCACCTATCGAGGGACATCTTGGTTGCCTTCAAGTTTGGGCAATTATGAATCAAACTGCTATAAACATCTATGTGCAGGTTTCTGGGTGGACATAAGTTCTCAGCTCCTTTGGGTAGATATCAAGGAGCACGACTGCTGGATCATATGGTAAGAGTATGTTCAGTTTTGTAAGAAACTGCCAGACTGTCTTCCAAAGAGGTTGTACCATGTTGCGTTCCCACCAGCATCGAATGAGAGAGAGCGAATCGGGGGAGAAGCAGAGAGAGAGGGAGAAAGAATCTGAAGCAGACTCCATGCTGAGCGCGAAGCCCAACCCGGGGCTCAATCTCACGACTCTGTGATCATGGCCTGAGCCGAAACCAAGAGGTAGCCACTCAACTGACTGAGCCACCCAGGCATCCCTCTCGTTATTTCAATTTGCATTTCCCTGTTGACATATGCTCCCTCCCTCCCTCCCTCTCTCCCTCCTTCTCTCCCTTTTCTTCTTTACTAAGATTGAGCAGTTCAGATGATGTGCATACAGTCACCCACCAGGCAGCTTCTTTTCAACTTTTTAAAAAATGTGGTGGCACTTTTTCCATCTCAGGGGCTCTCGACCGTCCTCCAGATGCGCCCAGAATAATGGCAGCCTGGGCCGTGACTCAGCCGCCTGCTGAGAGCCCTGGGTGTATTGTTTTCCTCTGCAGTGACTAGGCCAGCGCTCTATGCCTTTAACACCAAGGCATTGTTATTGACTAGTTTTGAAGGGAGATTTATTTTCACCCGCCCTCCTAAGCCACAACGTCGACACCTCCTCCTCCTCCTCTTCATAATAGTCGCAGTAGGGTGTTCAATTATAGCTAAAAGCCCTAGATTTAAGTGACAGATTAAGAGGCTCAGCAGGCTGCTACGATAACGTTCATTTCATCTGTGGGTTTATTTTTCTAACCTGCAGGCACCGGGCTTTAGGTAAGCCTTTTGACAAGGTGCCGTTGGCTGATGCACCCCTTGGCTGTCCGGCTCTCTTTGCTGGGCACTCACGGTCTGGTCTTTGGGAGAGGTCAGCTGGAGGGAGCCCATCTGCAGGGCGCCGTCCCCAGCCCTGGCACCTTTGATTCTTGGCCCTAGCTAGTGAGGCTCCAACCTCCCTGCATGTTGGGAGAGGGGGAAGAAGCCCTCCAGACACCCCCTGCTCCTTCCCCAGCCACCAGCCCCTGGAACAGAGCCTGGCACCCAGTGGGGACTCTATCAAGTCTGTAGGATGAAAGAATGAAATGCTCCAAAGCAGGGAGGCTTAAGTGTCTGCATTTGCTTCAGAGGGAGATAAGGGGAAAACTATAAATGCTACCCACTCCTCTTGAAATTACAGGAGAAAAAAAAAATGCCTTTCTTTTTTTTTTTTTTTTTTCCATTTTGGCTCTGTTTGGCTTCCAAGGGGCTATTTCTGCCCTCCGTCCTCTCTGCCCCCTTCCGGTTCCCCTCCAAGGACCCTCCCAGGCGTCTTTGACCTCCCTGGGGTCTCACAGGTGATTCTATCAGCTACTCACCTCTTGCGGGGGGCGGATCTTCTCTGAACCTGAGGGCAGGGCCTCCCCTAAACTTGGCACTTTCATAAGGATGCAAGACTTCTAGATTTTCAGGAATGAATTTCCAGGGGTGGAACTGCAGATACCCCTTTCAGGTCACAGAGGAGCTGTCTGGAGGTACGCTCTGCTGTCTCTCAGAGCCTGCTCTCCTCTTCCCCGAGGATTGAGGTTTCTGTCTCAGACACCCAGCGCTTTCTTGGGGGAGCTAGTCAGCAGACATGGTGAGAGGGTCAGGCACTGGTGCGTTAGGTTGCCAGCTAAGGGCACCCGGCACCTTCCTGGTTGCACCTGCCCCTCCTGCCCCTGCTTCCCTGGTCTTCTGTAGCCCCAGGTCCCCATGCTCAGAGCACTCGGGGCAGGCTTGTCCTTGCTCACACTGGAACATTTTTCAGGGGCCTTTGCTTGTGCTGGAGCTGGACCTCGCTCTGACCAGGGCAGCTCTCTTAGGTGCTCCTAGAGTGCTCTGGGCGTCCCTTCACTGTATTCACATGTCTGATGTGTCTTCTCCCAGGGGGCTGCGAGTTCCTTCAGGGCAGGAGCAGGCTTTCTCATTTGATACCCCTAGTGTCTACTACAGTGTCTGACCCATTGTAAACATGAGTGAAAACTACTGAGAGAAAGAGAGGCAGAGAGAGAGAGACAGAGACAGAGAGAGAAGAAAATGAGGAAGAAGGAGAAGAAGAAGAAGAAGACAATGAAGATGACATCGGAGAGGGAGAGGAGGAAGGAAAGGGGAGGAGGAGGAGAGGAAGGAAGAAATTATGGGTTAGTCACCTAGTTTCTGCTATTTCCAATTAGTCTAATAAGTAATTGTCAACATAGTTCTAAAAGAAAGCTCGTGGTGTATACATCCCTACGGATTTGAGTTTCCATCCAGAGGGCTGGTGGGTACTGGAATCTCTGGAGGAGAACAGGGGCACTTGTCTTATGACTGTGACGGCCCCATCTAATAGATAATTAAACCCAAGGTTTTTCCTTCCATCTCCTTGATCCCTTATTTTTAGTAACTACTCCAATCCTAAGCCCCCTTTTGAAGTTGGATACTGTTGGTCTTTTATATCTAGCCTTTAACAGCAACGAGTTGGTGTCTGGTAATTGCAAATTACTTGAACAAGAGGCAAATTGTATAGCAAGAATCTAAAAAGGTCAGGGAGTTGTGTCTAAAAAATGCAGCTACAAGATTGAAGAACCTTCACTGGAAGTATTAATTTAAGACAACCGCTAGGCCCTACATTAACGAGGCTGGAGATGCCTCTGGTTTTCAGTCCCAGGTCCCTCTGCAAAGAGCAGGGAGGAGCAGAGCTTCCAGGCACGAGTGATGGGTGTGTGTGTGTGTGTGTGTGTGTGTGTGTGAACAAGATTCAGCCAGGGCTAATATTCAGCTGGACCATTGTTAGGTCCAGCTTTGATTCGGAGTGGTCATTACTCAGGCTGCACTAATTATTACACATAATGCCCTTCTCCAAAGCAGGGAGGCTTTAATGTGTGCATTTGCTGGTGGCGGCAAAAGGAGAAGCACCAGGCCCCAAGCTCCTGAAGCAAGAAGGTGCCTCTCCTCTCTTTTTTTCATTTTGGCCACACAGTGTATAATTAAAGTGTAGGCAAGTTTCCAACAAAAGAATGACATTTTTCTATCTTGCTCTTTAGATGAATCTGGAGGTTTCGTCTAGACCTAATTCATACAGGAATAATGCTGATGAAGTTTTGCATCCTGTAGGGTAAGTGAAGCCGTCTACCTCTTACTCTCCATTCATGTCCCAGGGAATTATTTCCTCTGGAGTCCCCGGAAGGGGAAATTCCTGATGGAGGGGATATCTTTTTGTGGTCAGGAGTTTTCCCAGAAGAGAAGGAGGCCAGCAACCATGAGCACTTTGGGGTATGGTTGTGTTGAAGCATCTTGATCTCATTCAAATGCTCAAGAGATGAGATGCAGAGAAGATGCCAAGCCCAGGACAGCATGTGGAGGCTGTCCCCCACCCCCTCATCTGGAGGCCCCCTCCTGCCCCTGTGATTCTCTAGGGAGGACAGGAGAGATTTCCAGAATCCCCCCCTTAGGTTCACTGCCAGGAGACATGAAGGGAAGAGTGGGATTCGGCCCTTAGTCAAAGTCCTCTGCTCTCCAGGCCAGCCAAGGAGTATTCCATAATTTGGGTACCTTCAGGCTTTTCTGGGAGTCCTCTTAGCTCCTTGGAACAACCCTTGCCCAGCAGGGACTGGGCCGGCAGAACCGCCATTCACTCCATGCCCCAGCCTGAAAGGTGCCTGCAACCCCTAGAACCTGGTTGCTGAGAAGTCCACCACCCAGGGTCACGCTCATCTCTGCCACCTCTTGTCGCAGGTGTCCCCCCCTGCTGTGCCCCTGCTTGCCCCAAGCTCAGAGTCAGAGAGGACAGCATGTCCAGAGACGAGGGAGAAGCTCCTATGGCCATTCGCTTATTGCTACCAGAGGGCCCAGTGCACAAACTCAGCAACAGGAGTCCCCCTGGTGCCCCGGGCCTCTTCCGGGGAGGCCTTTCCTCTCTGCCTCCTCCCCTTCCCCATTATTTGCCCTTACCTTCACCTTCCTCTTCTATTTTTATGGTCCTTACCTTTGTCCCCCGCTGTCCCCCGAACCCTCTTCCTTCCCTGTGGAGTCAGCTCTATCTTTGGGTCATGCTGTCCCCAAGAAGGAAGGGCACCCCCTGTCCGCCCTCCTCCACCTGTGCACACACAGCTGAAGGCCCGACTCCCAGTGTCCTCAACCCTGCCCCCCTCCAAGTCCCTCCTCCAGCCTAGCTGTGCTTTCTTCTCTTTTCTGTGCGCCAGCTCAACCCCCCATCCTGCTCCTTAGAGGCAAGTAATACACCCTCATTTCTTTCTCCCTTTCTTTTTTTTCTATTAAGATTTTATTTATTTATTTGGGGGGGAAGGGCAGAGGTAGAGAAAGAATCTAAGCAGATTCCCTGCTGAGCACGGAGGAACCGAGGTGGGGCTTCATTCCGACCCTGAGATCACGACCTGAGCCCAAATCAAGAGTCAGATGCTTAACTGAATGAGCCACCCAGGCGCCCCTATGCCCTCATTTCTTTATGGTTCCCCACACAGCCTGGAAGGTGCCTTGAAAAAAACAATGGTTGATGCAGATATTGAATTAGCTAATGTCAGGCCGGTCTGCTTCCTACAGGACTGAGATCAGGGCTGGGGTGAACACAGCCTGTGAGGGGAGCTGTCTTCCTGGCAGGTCCATGGGGAGGATTAGAAGGGGAGGGGGCCTGGGAGCCTAGGCTTTAGAGCCAGAGAATTGAGGAATCACATCCTAGCTTTCTCGCTGACCAGTTGGGGGACCTTGGGAAGTGATCTTACCTCTCTGAGTCTCATTTTCCTCATCATTACAATGGGGATAATAGCCCCTCAGTTACTGCGAAGATTAGATGCAATACTATTTTTAAATTTTTTTTAAAGATTTTATTTATTTATTTGACAGAGAGAGACACAGCGAGAGAGGGAACACAAGCAGGGGGAATAAGAGAGGGAGAAGCAGGCTTCCTGCCGAGCAGGGAGCCCGATGCGGGGCTCAATCCCAGGACCCCGGGATCATGACCTGAGCCTCCCAGGCGCCCCTGATGATGTGATGCTGCTTGAAAGGGTCACTGCGTGCTGTTTTCTTCCCTGTCCTCCAGCCCCTGTTTGCAGAAGACATCCCTGGAGCGCGGTCAGGACAAACTGAGAGGGAACCCCGGGGCCAGGGAAATGGGACAGCAAGCCCAGGTCTGGCTGGCTGGGGCTGCTGACAGCAGCACTAGGACTTTGGGAAAGCTACTGACACCTCAGGGCCCGTTGTGCCCCCTGCTATTGCTCAGACTGTGAGTCTGCTCTACCTTATCAGCTCCCTAGGGCTGACGCTGATGACCCTGGGGCCGGGCCAGCGCACACAGCTCTGGTGAGACTGACCAGCCGGCTGATGGGCATGCCGCCAGGACGGCTCCCCCCAGCCTGCTAGAATACAAGACACTACACAGGACCTTCCCTTACCACCCATCATCCCTCACCAGAAGGAGGCCGCAGAGCTCCTGGAGTGGGGCGGCGCAGGCCTCGCACACACCTGACTGGTGGGTAGTGGTGTGGTCCTCCCTCCACCATGCCTTGGTGATTTTAGAGTGTATTGGTCAAGAGCAGGCACTTCGGAGCCACAGGGACGTGGGTTCAACTCTTCACCCACCGGCTGCCTCCTTGAGGTCCCGTGGGCCCATCTGTAAAGATGGGAATGATAACACCTACCTGGTGAAAGGCCCTGAAGACAATGGGAGATTATGTAGGCCAAGCTTGTAGTCAGGGGCCACCGAGAAGGCCCGCAGTCAAAGGTCTCAGGCCCGAGGTGCGTATTCCACAGCGGATTGTTTGGAAGGAAGGAGGCGGAAATGGAAGAGCTCCACAGATACACAAATGCTGGTGTTTGGAGCCAAAGCGGAGAACACCTCCCCTCGGGGCTGGCTGACTCATGAAGCTCAGGATTGATTGTCTTCCATCTGAAGTTGCAGAAGAGGTGGCAGGGGGACACCCCAGGTCAAATGCACACCAGGTCCAGGGATCACGGTAGTTTGTTGGAGCTACTACTGAGTTCTCCCGCTGTGGGGTTTTCACGTGCGGGAGACGTGAAACGTAGCATGCCCTGACATCATTTTAATCAGGCTCAGGCACTTCTGCGAGATACTCTAGAGTCTTCCACTGAAATCGTTTTGCTGTCAAAAGCTGACATTATAACGACATTGCAGGAGAGACTCCCTGGGAAATCACTGCTCATTTCCTTTCAGGCAGTTCGTTTACCAGCAGAAGCTGGACTGTCCTGCTCAGCTCTGCAGCATCTGGCGATTGACATGATCCCGTAAGTCAATTTTGCAGCTGAGTGGACTGAGGACCCAGAAAGCCAAAGGCCTGAAGTGGAAAATATCGAGCAGGTGACTTATTAAGGCTTGAGTCTAGGACTTGAGCCCCGAGGAGCAGCCTGCGCATTGCTGATCTTATTGGACATTAGGAGGCCTGATTGGACTGTGGCCTCATTTTAGGCCAGTGTGAGAAGGAGAGGGGGTGCCTGGGAATATTTTCCACTGCTGCTTTTCTAGGTTTTTAAATGCATTTATTCTCCCACCCACCTCACTTTGATTCTTTATCCAATTCTCAATCATCTGCCTCTGATGCTAGAACTTTCCTCTAGCACCTTTCATTCTGTTCCATCCAAGCATGAAGGCGTGCAAAGGCACGCTCCCTTCTCTTTAGGTCCTCCCCATCCCGTCCTAACTGTCCTAATTGGGCAGATGGCCATGCCTTTGGTTTCCAGAAAAGAGGGGGACTTGCTGCAGTGAGTCACCACCGGTCATCTGGTTCATCTCCCCTCCACTTTCCAGCCTCAGAAAATGAGGAGAGCACTCTGCCCAAAAGAGCTAGCCTCTGGGCCATGCTTTGAGCCAGGACCCTGAGTTTTCTCCTCTAGGCTGAATTCTCTTCTAGGCAAAAATCGGCTCTTTGCACTGGTCCCTTCTAGGCTTTTAGCCATGTACTCGACTCACCTTCTCCCTCTTTCCGCTGGTGAGCTTCTTAACCAGTCATCCACATCTACCACCGCCACTTCCTCCCTCCTGGGGCCCCTCAGACCCTCAATGCCTACCACCCCTGGTTGCTACTTAAGCGGTACCCCTGAAAGTCAGAGGTGCCCCACCCCCTCCGTCAGTGGTCCAACTGCCCTGTCTGCGCTCATCACTCTTCGCCCCGTAACCCTGGGCACTCTTAACCACCATCTTCTTTCAAACTCTTTCCTCCGTGGGCTCCCATGACACTCCACTCTGAGCTCTTTTCACCCTCCGACCTGTGTTGTCTAGTGTTCCCTTGATGTCTCTTTCACCTTTCCGCCCAGAGCTACACAATCTTCAGGGCTCAATATAGTACGCTCCTGTTTTCTAGTCTTCCTTTGAAAACCCCCTCACTCTTCTGCTCCCATGAAAACTCATGGCTCCAAGCCCTGTGGGAGGGTGGTCCTCAGAGCCGTGTCTCTAGTTTCTACTTAACTTCCAAGTTCTCTACTTGTATCTCAAACAACTCCCAGAATCTTTCCCCCTGGGTAGGCTTCAACACCTCACAAGAAGGGTGGGCCAAGCCGATCAGGCTTCTGCATCTTGATCCAAAACATAGTTATTGTGTTGAGGCTGTTTGGTGGGGTGTTTGAGTGTGCAAGTGCCAAAACCAGGCTGTGCTCAGAGCCTCCCCTGGCCTCCTCTTGCCCTTACTGTGTGACAGAGGGCAAATTATTGAACCTCTCTCTGTCTCAGTTTTCCCATCTGTGAAGTGGGGATAATAATCAAACTGACCTTATATGGTTGTTGTGAGGATTCATTGAAAAAATACACATAATTTCTCACATCAGTGCCTGACAAATGTTACCGAACATATTCTCAGATCTTCTGCATTCTCCTGGACATATTCCTCTTTCCTCCACGCACTCCGCCCCATTTTGTGTCTCATCCCACATGTCCTTTGTGGAGTCCTTCACTTTCCTCTAGGCCCTCGGTGCTCCAGGCTAGGATAGTGCATTTGGCTTTGAACTCAGCTCCTTATTTCCAGGTTCTTCGGCTCAATCCAGCCTGCACATCACATCTTTAAGCCTCACTTTGACATGCCCTTCATATTCTTACCATTTCTTATAGGAGAAAGTTCTCCAGCATCTCAATCTGACCTGTTTTCTCCATCTCATCTCCATTTCTCACCCACCCGAACACTCTGTCCAGGCGGGGTAAGTGTTCTACAGACATCCTGCTCATCTCCCCCTTCACCCTCCAGACCCTCCTTTAAATCCTTAGGAACTCACTAACATTCAAATGCCTACAGCGTTCATACTCCAAGTCTTTCGTTAATGGGCTTAATCGTGTACAACTGTCTGGCCTGGGGAAGCCATACTTCCCGACAAGACTGGGAGCTCCTCGGGGTAATGACTGTGTTGCGCAAGCCTGCCTTTGTGTCCCCTTGAGCACCTAGCACAATGTCTTGCTCCCAGTATGACATCAATAAAGATTTGTTGGCCATTTGGCCAAATAATTAGAACATCAAATTCACCATTCACTGTGAATAGATATAAAGAGGTGAGGGAAATCTGTGGACTCCCCCCAAGATTTGATCTTTGCTTTCTACATCCAGTATAGGCATGGAAGTGTGTGAAAGGGCTGGACTGGGACAATGAGTGGGTTTAAGAAGAACGAGTTGGTCTGAAACAGATAATACATTATATGTTAAAAAAAAAAAGAAGATCGTAAGAAGGGAAAAATGAAGGGGGGGGGGGATCGGAGCAGGAGACGAACCATGAGAGACTATGGACTCTGAGAAACAAACTGAGGG
Organism: Neomonachus schauinslandi; assembly: GCF_002201575.2. Classification (NCBI taxonomy): domain Eukaryota; kingdom Metazoa; phylum Chordata; class Mammalia; order Carnivora; family Phocidae; genus Neomonachus; species Neomonachus schauinslandi. The sequence goes on along the minus strand of NC_058405.1, from coordinate 51,397,068 downwards.
TTCTGGAGGGGAGGGGGGGGGGGGGGTGGGTTAGCCGGGTGATGGGTATTGAAGAGGGCACGTATTGCATGGAGCACTGGGTGTTGTACGCAAACAATGAATCATGGAATGCTACATCAAAAACGAATGATGTAATGTATGGTGATTGACATAACATAATAAAAAAAAAAGAAGAATGGGTTGGTCAAGGGAAACCGAGATGTTGATAATATGGGAAGAGCTGGTTATTTTTGGGTTTCGGGGCATCTTAAAGGCTTGCTCCAGTGTATCCCATAATTATTCATCCCCTGGCTTCCTGTTTCTTTCCTTGCATTATGCAAATATTGGCTGAAACTTCCATTTTGTTGGATTCTGGAGCCACATTCTTAAGCTGTGATGTTTACTGGTTGACTTAATGATGAATGACAGATCAAAAACCTTTCTTACCTGGTTTGTGAAACTGCTTGTCTGTGCCACAGCCATTCTGACTAGCTGTGGCGTCGGACTGACCTCTGAATGGACTGGTGGAGGGATACACAGCCCCCTGTCTGGGCAGCGAGGTGCAGAGCCAGGCTTATTCAGGAGGGTTGAAGTAGCTTCTGTTTGTCAGACATGTTCCTGCTTTCAGAGACAGAGAGGCATCTGGGATAGGAGAATGTCAGCTATCCCGTCTTCACTATGCTCTTTACTTTTCAAAAGAGCAACATTTGAACAGCATCCATTCCTAAGACTTGTCCTCAAGCCCCAAAGCTTCCTTTCCCAGTGGAAATCAACCTCATTTTAAATCAGTCTATGTGTCTGCATTTGGCTTTTAAGATGTTTGTGAACTTCATCAACATTACTGACGAACTGGGAGATGCCCAAATCTCAACAGAAACCAATCAAGTGCTATAATTTTTGGGGAAGGAAAAAAAGTTGCTTTGTTTTCTGACTTATACCAAAAACAACAGCTCCAATCTGTCATTATGACTGAGAACATGTCACAACAATCTGTTTTTATTCTTTAGGAAAGAAGAACAACATCTTCTTCTCCCCCAGCTATATCTAATTTGGAAAATTTGCAAGCTGACATGCAACTTGATTAAAATGGCCTGGAGCCAGCAATTCTTTTAAAATGCAACTCAGTGCTCACAACCCCAGACCTTAGTCCAGTTATCTCCTTCACAGCTTGCTTTCTGGAGGGAGCTAAGAGGATGCAGGTTGGGGTGGGGAAGGGCTTAAGGTTATAATCCACATAGAGATTTTAAATTATTTTTTATTTTCCCTTTTCAGCTCTACTGTCACCATGGATTTCCTTCATCACCTAGTGAAGAGGAACAATCGTGGGACGTCTCTGAGAGACTAGTGTGGATTTCATAGTCCTTAGCACAGAGCAGGCACATGATCCAAATGAAGCATCCATGTTGGAGTTGGAGACTATTTTGGCAGTGTGGTTTTACTCCCATTCCACACTTTTAGAAAATACATACAGATCTGTCCTAGCTTGAGTTGGCTTACTAGGTCTTTGTCAAATCCTGGCTACACTGAGAGTAATGATATTTCCTTTTAGGGAAACCAATGGGTAAGACAAACAATAGCTATTTGGCCCATTCTAGGACTAGGAATCACGGGATTTCACAGAAGGGAAGCTGAGGCAGTGTTCAGGAATCAGAGTGTGGGATTGCTTTCTAAATACACTCTTATGAATATCTCATTTTTCTTGATGGCATCTAAAAGTGTGTGTTATTGGCCCATCAGTGAGGAAGGTTGTTGATGCAGGAGGTGTTAATGTGCGGCTGGCATGGGTACCCACAGCTGTATTGTTCACTAAGCCAATGTATAATTACTAGGAGACAATATATAATTATATGTTGAATTGTGTGCACAAACTCTAAGTGTTGGCCTTCTATCTTAGAGAGAGGAGAGCTAATACTGGTTGAGACCGTGTAAATGCAGACACTCATTTGTCAGGGAATGTACAGTAATGAGAATCATTTCTGAATCCCGTTGCCTTGGCAACCTATTCTAAAATGATGTAGATAAAGAGCTAGCAACACTTATCAATGAAGCCAGCATGTCTTGGGAAGGAAAGCTGCCGAAAATAAGGCATGAAGCATCAGACCAAACTGATTCTTAGGGGGATGGCCCTCTTCAAAATTGGGTCAAGATGTGAAATGAGGGATCAAGCATTAAGGTCATGACTATCATCAATACCCCACAAGACACCCTGGTCAAACACAAATCCGCTGTCAAGGTTGTGGGGACATTAATCAACTCAGGCTCCAGCTTTTGCCCATAGCAGCTCTTCTGAATGGGTCATTTTTGTGTGGTTGGATAGTAGCTGAGATACCAGAGGGGACATCCTAGGGTGAGTGAGTATAGATCAGCTCCCTGTTTGGAAGACATAAGGCTCAGAGTGTGGCAAGAACGTCTGGACACTTCTCTTTTCCCTGGCTCTCTCATGTCTAATGTGAATACATGATCTGATTTGGAAGAATTGATATAGTTAGCTCCTTTTTAAAGATGAGGAAAGTAAGGCTGAAGACAGTGAAGTAACTTGTTTAGGTCGTGTCTTGGAGACAAGTTAGGACCAGCATCGGGGGCTTGATCTGTTCTCCCCAACAGCTAGAGTGGAATCCCTCAGGAATCCCATTATCCACCTACCTGACCTCAGAACCTGCACATTTTTTTCCATTTCTGATTCAGCACAGACCTGATAAGGGCTTAGTCTGTGATTCTGGGTTTGAATCCTGCCTGAGCTGTGCACATGAAACTCTAAATCAGCAACAAGGCTCCTGGGGGATGGGTGGGGTGGGGGCAGGCAGCTCCTGTGTCACCCGGGGCTGAGGCATGCGAGGCCTCTCCAGAGCCTGCACCTGGGTCAGGTGCCTCCTGCGGGGAAGTGAGGCTGACATGCCTTTCTGGACAACTTATTTTATCCTGAGAATATCAATAGAGAGATTGTAAGACTGCATTTTGAAAGTTTCTTTTTTTTTTTTTTTTTAAGATTTTATTTATTTATTTGGGAGAGAGAGACAGTGAGAGATCACAAGCAGGAGGAGGAGCAAAAGGAGAAGCAGACCCCGCCTCCCCCCCCACCCCCTGCTGAGCCAGGAGCCTGACTTGGGACTCGATCCCAGGACCTTGAGATCATGACCTGAGCCCAAGGCAGCCGCTTAACCAACTGAGCCACACAGGTGCCCCTGAAAGTTTCTCTAATAGTAGTAAATTTTGTCCAGATTTTTAAAAACCTATTTTAGTTGTGTTCTTTTAAATTATATTCCATCAAGGTCAGGCTGACTAGAACCAGACCAAAACAACAACCCAAGCATCTTCCAGATATGGAACTTCAATAATTGTTTACATTACCGTGAATCTTGAGATTGAAAGAGTGAAGGGGTTCTAATTTGCATGTTGTTAAAGGTCATCTATGAAGAACACAGAGATTACACTTAATACTGTATTGCATATTTGGGAGTTGCTAAGAGAGTAGATAAGTTCTCATCACAAGAAAAACAACATGTTGTAGCTAAGTATGGTGATGGACGTTAACTAGAATTATTGTGGTGATCATTTTGCAATATATACAAATATCAAGTCATTTTGTTAAACACCTGAAACTAATATAATGTTATATTCAAATATACTTCAATTTGAGGAAAAAAAGAAAAGCAAAGGAAAGAAAATCCCAAACAAAGAAAACCACCCAAAACCACTCAGAGGAAAAGATGAAGGCATACATTGCTTACGGTGGCATATGTTTACCTCTTGGCTCCTAAGTGGAGCAAAATGCTTATTTAAAAGCCCTTTGCCCTTGTTAATTACCGAGTCACAGATTAGAGAGGGCTGCTTTCTCCGGCTCTGTTCCTTCATATGCCGCAGCTCTTCTTTCCCTCCCTCCCTCCCTCCCTCTTTTCCTATTTTTTTGAGCACTTACTGTTTATCAAACACAGCTCTGGACACTAGGGATATGAAGGTGGCTGAGGCACAAACCTGCCCATATGGGGCTCCTCTTCCGGTTGGAAATAGACACAAGGTTTTGATGACTACTGGCCAAAGTATTATGGGCACACAAAGAAGAGAAATGGGGTCAAGGTCAGGGAAGGGCTCATGGTGCAAGCAACATTTCAGCTGGGCTCCAGAGGTGGGTAGGAATTTGCCAATTGGATTTGTGGGAGAGGAAGGGGCTTTCTAGGCAAAAGGAACGGCATGATTAAAGGCATGAGGATAAAAGTGCTGGTTGAGGGAATGTATTTAGTTATTAGATGTTGTGGAGATAGCCTACCAAAATTTGTGCTGTCCCTTTAATACCACAGACCAGTTGCCCAGCCACAGACTACATTTCCTAAGCCCCTTTGCATCTAGATGGGACCATGTGACCAGGCAGTCAAAAGGTGAGCCTGCTTTTCCCTTTTGTCTTTCCCATCTGCTGACTGGGATCCTGAGGATTTTGAATCTTAGGCCAGAAAAAGGCCAGAAAATGGGAGTAATCAGGGCCCCGACTCACCTTGTGGGAGGGCACCCACGGACGACTAACACGTGCCTTGTACCATGTGATACGGAGGAAACTTGTGTTGTGGAAGTCACTGAAATTTTGGGCTTTCTTTGTTATAGCAGCTGACATTCATTCCCCTAACAGACTCACTGCATGTGCCGGAAGCATCCCAACAAGCGTTCAATGCCAAGAGTCTACGGTCGCCTAAATTTAGGAAACACTGAATTCAACAGGTTGAGTGCCAGCAGTCTGGTATAGAGTTTTTGTTTGGTTCGGTTTGGTGTTTTAGAGTAGGCTCCACACCCCACATGGGGCTTGAACTCATAACCTTGAGGTCAAGAGTTGCATGCTCCACTGATTGAGCCAGCCAGGTGCCCTGGTATAGAGTTTTAATGTACAAAACTATATGAGTCTCCAAGAGAAATTTAGCACACAGTGTTTTCTGAATGTCTTTGGCCATGTGTCACTTTTCTGTTTTTAATACTTATGAACAAACTGTAGTTCTGTCGAAGTCAGAGGAGGCAGGTGTTGAATATCAGGGATGGAGTAGGAAAGGGAGGGGGCCGTGTAGGCTGCTTCCTCTCCCCCCACCCTCCCTCACACTCCGGCTTCTTAGCTCTTCACTCAGTCCTGAAGTGAGTTATGCTTAGTGTTGTGTTTCTGGCCTTTGCACGCAAGGCTCCGCCTGGATTGTTCTCCCCTCATCTATTCTACTTTCTTTCTAAAGCCCAGCTTCCTCTGTGAACTGCCTCTGAATCCTTGTTCTGAATCCTCTGGTGCTAGAGCTGAGAGATAACCGAGAGACTGTATAATTGAGGGCTTGCCTTTTATGAAGGTGAAAAACTGAGACCCAGGAAGATAAACTGAGGCCTGAGGAGGTAAGCTGAGGCTGGGGAGGTAAACTGAGGCCCAGGGAGGGAAACCAGTGAACAGGTTGGTTTGTTTAGTGACTGGACTGCAAGTTTTCCATCGTCAGAGAAATGATCCTTCCTGTGACAACAAATGTGGAGTTACCTCATCTGTGAAGTTTCTGAGCCTTTCATCTGGACTTTATGTTTCCTCTGGCCTTTTTTCCTCCTCATTACCTGCCTTCAGAGAGGTTCTGCAGTGGAGGTCTCTTGGTTTAGGTAGCTGATCCTATACATTACCCAGTCATATGTATATGTCCCTGAAATACCCTGGCTTCCCCTCGGGGCCTCTTCCATAACCTGACATTTTGGCAGGGTCTTGGAGGGCTGTGGGCCTGAAGGAGAGCTGGCCATCTTTTGCCTGCCCCCAACCCCAGTGGCATGGCAGACTCCTTCTGGCATGCTGGGGGCAGAGGGCTCTGCACACATGGCCCTCCACACAGAGTGTAGCCACCCACAGGACTATTTTGTGCATTCTTTCTGCCAGTCTCAGGCCTCCCTTACAATAGCAGTAGTGTATTTCTTTGGCTTGGATAGTGTTTGAATTAAACAAACATAAGCAGAGCTGCTGGTTGGTGGAACGGAAAGGTTGGGCTGCATCATTTGTGGCCACCTCTGGTTCTGGGAAGCCAAGCCCAGCCCTGTTTCTCTGAGTCAGAGTTTCCTGCCTGTGTCCTTGCAGGAAAGGCAAATCATAGTTGATTGGCCAGTTGCTCAGTGCATGATAAAAACTTACAAACCTAAGCCACAGTATTAAAATTTACACATTCACAGTGTTGTACAGCACATGAAGATGTCTCATTTTGCAGATGGGGGTGCTGAGCCAGAGGGATGAAGTGAGATAGTTGCTCAAGCAGCGAGAGCCCGAGCTGGGGCTCCCACTCAAGGCTCCCGTGACCCCACGTGCCATCCTCTCCGCTGCATTGTCCTTTGAGGGCCTGTCAGCTTCACAATAAGATGACAGTTCCATATAAACCTCTGCTCCCAGGTAAATCACCAGGCTTCGGCCCCTGGGGTGTCAGATACCAGCTCAGCTCTCCGCAACTGCCCCCCCCTGGTCTGACTCCTCGATTCCCTACACCAGATCTATTTGCCCCTTTTCTGGGGCTCTGATGAGCATCATGGAACCTCCATCTCTAGGCTCAGAGATGACTTCACTAATGACTGATTACTGACGTTGTCCCCTTATGCTCCTTCTTTTTTGGTTCTGTCCATTTGTGGAATATGACAACTGGCATGATGGAGAAAGTGAGGGGCTAGGAGTCAAGTAGCTGCTCTGAGTCCTGGCTTTGCATTGTGTTGTATGACCAGGAAACCCTCCTGTATGTGGATCTGATTCCCTCATCTAGAAAACAAGGGGGTTGGGCAAAATCTATCTGGTCCCACACCATTCTAAAATTCTGTGCTTGTCTTTATAAAGGTAAGCAAGCAAACTAAACAAAACCCCAATTACCTCCCCGAACAAACATACCCTCAAATCCACATCCAGTAGGGATGGCATTTGTGATTTGGGTGTTGGCATTCAGGAATGTGGTTGTAAGATTCTAATATGCTTGCTGCTAAAATTTTGTCAGAAAATTTGAAGCAATGCATGCTGGTAGACTTTAATCCCTGAAAGTCCTCTAAGCAATATTTCTAATATATATTTTGTCAAAGACTTGATGCTGTCTGCTTAGGTATTTCTAACAAGCGCTCTCTCCAAACAAATCTCTTTGAAAATGCATTAGATAACACAGTTCCTTCAATTCCATATCTTCCTTTCTGTCTAAACTGAAAAAGCCAGTTCACATTATTAATGACAAGTCATTTTGCAGAGTGCCCGGGTTAATAGAAGAGATAACTGGCAAAATATAAATGTGTAATACTAACATGCTGCAGATAAAACAGAGGTCTAATGCTGAATGCATAATGTGGAGGAAGGAAGAAGTTCCTGGCTGGTACCGAATTCCTGCTGAGGGAACCAGAAAGCCATGGTCACCAGCTGGTCTGTTGGTTTCCCAACTTGCTACTTGAACCCCACTCCTAGGATTTCAGGGCTTAAAAAAGGTCCTTAGGGAATTTTGAGAATGAGGAAACTAAGCCCAGTCAGGTGGGACGACTCACCTAAAGAAACACTACCAGTGTCCTCAGGGAACTGTGCTGGCTGCCATTTTAAGACTTTGCTCGTGATTCTGCCTATCCGGGTGCCTCCCTGGTCTTTCCCACATCAGCCCAGCCCAGGGAGAGAGAGCAGCGCCTTAACAAATTAACTTCGGAGCACAGTGGATTCAAATTCCAGCCTCATTGGCTCTCTATTTGTGTGGCTTTAGGAAAGTCACCTCACCTCGCCTACACCTCAGTCTCCCCCACTGTCAGATGAGTGTTCATACAGGTAAAGCCCTTTGGACTCCAGTGAGTGTTCAGAAAAGTTAGTGATTTTCATCAATATTCTGTGATCTGTAAGTTTATTTGTTTTTGTTTATGCAATCTCTATCTGGAAGCAGAGGATAGGACTGGAGGACCTCTTGACATCATATCTGGCTTAAGAATTGTGTGTTTTCTTGATAGTCCTCAAGTTCAGTATCAGAAGGAATGTGGTAGTTGGCTGTTCTCTGTCCGTTGAACTTCAAGACAAGAGGGAAGGCACATAAATGGTAGCTGAGGTCACTGGAGTGTGCTCTGATTTGGCTGTTTGTGTCTGGCCCCCCACATTCATATGTTGAAATCCTAATGCCCATTGTGTTGGTATTTGGAGGTGGGGCCTCTGGGAGGTGCTTCAGTCACAGGGTGGAGCCCTCATGCTCATATAAAAGAGATCCCAGAGGACTTTCTCCCCATTTCTGCCATATGAGGACAGAGAGAGGAGTCAGCCTGTTTGCAGTCCGGAAGAGAGCCTTCACCAGACTTTGAATCTGCCAGCACCATGATCTTGAACTCCCGAACCTCCAGAACTGTGAGAAGTAAATGTTTGTTGTTTGTAAGCGCACCCAGCCTATGGTATTTTGTTACAGCAGTCCGAATGGCCTAAGACAGGGTGGATTCCTTAACTCCAAGAGTGTGGAATCTCCTTCAGTGGTAATTTGAAACAGAACAGTGTCCATCTCACGTGAAGGACACAGAGGCCAGGAGCTACCCTAAGGGACACCTCCTAGCCTTTCAAGTGTGATAAGTCTGGGCCTCCCACAGCAAAGTTTAATGAGTTGTTCTCATTTTATAAATATTAAATAAATTTAATTCTCCAGGTCCCAGTAAGGAAGGTCCCATTATCCTCCATGAGGATAATGAGAAAATTAAAAACAGAGTTTGAGCTGGGTGAACTGTGTTGAAGAGCTGGGGCTTTGTAGTCAAATATGCATGTATGTGTGCTTTCCAGCTGCATGACGTTGGGCAGGTGACCTCATCTCTCGACCTCAGTTTCTGCATCTATAAAATGGGAGAAATGTCATTTCCTTCCTTACAGGGGTGCACTGAGAATTGATGAGGCAAAACATACACTGCCTGGCACGTAGTAAGGAATGCTAGTTACTATTATGGCTAATTTTTAAAAGTGGTTTTAAAAAGCTAATGCCTCTTTTAGTTACAATCTTCATTTTTTTTAAAAAAATTATTTATTTATTTGTCAGAGGGAGAGAGCACAAGCGGGGGAGCGGCAGGCGGAGGGAGAGGGAGAAGCAGGCCCCCCGCCGAGCAGGGAGCCGGACGCGGGGCTCGATCCCGGGACCTGGGAGCGTGACCCGGGTGGAAGGCAGACGCTTAACGACTGAGCCACCCAGGCGTCACTAGTTATAATCCTTAGACGTCAGAAATATTTAAAAGTGTCTCAGGATAAATGTTCAAGGAGAAAGGATTTTTGCCTTTTATGTTTCCATTAATCCTCTCATCATTTAAACAGTAAACAGGTGAGGGGGCAGGCGTCCTTTCTCATTTCACAGGGCTTTTTTGAATGGAAAGTTCTGGAGCTGGCTCTGGGAGAAAAATCTAGTGTGTGTCTAAACAACACAAACTATTTGGAAAAACAAACAAAGCTGATCGATCTGAGTTGATTGTTTTTAGAAATAACAAATTGGGGCACCTGGGTGGCTTCGTCAGTTAAGCGGCTGGCTCTTGACCTCAGCTTAGGTCTTAATCTCAGGGTCCTGCGTTCAAGTCCCGCGTTGGGCTTTATGCTTGGTGTGGAGCCTACCTAAAAAAAAAGAAAAAGAAAGAGCAAATTGGCTAAATCAACTACTCCCTCCCTTCTTCCACCAGCCAATTTTTGGGTAGAAATAGCCTCATTATGAAATCTGACCAACGGTTGATTCTGCATAATTCAATCTCCGGGTGAGAACAATCTGGAATGTTTTGTGAAAGACCTTGAAAGATTTCCGAGCAGGAAATGGAAGCCTGAAGAGACAGAGAGTGAATAAATTCAGGTTTTTAGTTTCTGGTGACTATGATTCACACCCAGCAACAAACTGATTGCTGTCCTCTGACACCCATCCTCCCCCTCACGTGATGAGTTGGACTCACTCTACTCTCTGTCTGCAAGGATCACTGGAAGAAACCACAGAGATTAAGAGCGGACCATACCCTCATTCAGTAGATGAAGAAATCAAGATCTAATGAGTTTGTATGACAAGTGTCTATTACTCTTTGGTATTTTCCTCTTGATCTCAAGACAGTGCTCCATTGTCTTCAAGCAAGAGCCATTGGAGGGGAATTTCCAACCATTTTCTAGTTTCCATGTTATTCACAAAACAGAAAGGTATCTATTCAAAATGTCAAAGTGCCAGCTCTTTAGATCTGGGTGCATTGGTCTGTTTCCCTGGCAGAGGGTGGGGAGGAGGCAGGGTATCTGGGATTGGGGGTTGGTGGGTGAGTTGGGGGGAGAGGATGTCATGGGCAGGGCGAAGAAGACCTTCACTGCCACCTTGTGGTCACCTGGAGCCACAGAGGGTCATAGCTCTGGAGATCTGGTCTGTAGCTTCTTTCTTCTGCTAGCCTGAGATCTGTATCATTTCGGACAGCATTGCTTCCATGGAACTTCTGTTATCATTTTTCATTCCAGTGCATTTTTACTTTCTTTAGCCCCAGGAAAAGGGAAGTTGTTGAGAGCTAGCAAAATTCTATACTCTGGAAAAATATCTGCAGAGAGGAAGAAGTCAGGATCTGGGGAAGGGTTTTTATTATTATTATTATTTTTTTAAAGATTTTATTTATCTATTTGACAGAGAGAGATACAGCGAGAGAGAGAGAGAGCACAAGCAGGGAGAGTGGAAGAGGGAGAAGCAGACTCCCTGCTGAGCAGGGAGCCCGATGCGGGTCTTGATTCCAGGACCCTGGGATCACGACCTGAGCGGAAGGCAGATGCTCAATGACTGAGCCACCCAGGCGCCCCGGGAAGGGCTTTTAAAGATGAAATGTTGGGGCGCCTGGGTGGCTCAGTCGTTAAGCGTCTGCCTTCGGCTCAGGTCGTGATCCCAGGGTCCTGGGATCGAGTCCCACATCGGGTTCCCTGCTCGGCGGGAAGCCTGCTCTCCCTCTCCCACTCCCGCTGCTTGTGTTCCTGCTCTCGCTATCTCTGTCTCTGTCAAATAAATAAATAAAGTCATTAAAAAAAAAAAAGATGAAATGTTGGAGATCCTTGTTTCATCTTGCTGTAGCATCTCTCTTACAAGAGCAGAGATTTATGGGGCAAAAGTCAGGCCCAGAGTTGGCATCTGTCATTGTCATCCCCTGGTCAACTGGGGAAGTCTGGACAGATGAAGATTCATTTATTATCTCATTTAGTGCCCTGGATTGCAGTCCAAATTAGTTCTCCCATCACATTCTGAGAGTCTCAGATTCAATATTGTCAGTTGAAATACTAACGATATTTTTCAGTGCAAAAAAAAAAAATGACTTTCAAGGCATGTATTATGGAAAGGATTATAATAAATTAAATGCCTAAACTGGCAGAGTGCAAACAATTTTGACTCAGATCTAAATGTTTGCACTGGCTGTTTAAACATTTAATTTGTTAGAATGGAAGTACCACCACAGAATGAGCATGTTAATTAAACTCGGGCTTCAGGAACGTGAATCATCCCACGTACACAGAGCGTGACAAACCCGGACAGCAAGAGCCAATGTGCGTTGATTTCTCATTCTCCAAATGAACACTTTGCATCTTTAAACCCCGCAGACATCAGTGATTTTTAATGAATTGTTCTGTCTTTCTGAGGTGACTTTTAGATTATGCTGTAAGATATTGTTAGTCCGGGAAACAACTTTGCTAATTAAGTTTCAGGGATGTTATCACCCATAGATAATTGATTAAAGTGGTTACATGCATGATCTGTGGTGTGACTTAACATTAAGAAATAGAAAAATGTAAAGACTAGGAGCTACAAAAACAAAACCTCTAAAGACCAGCTTATCAAAAACAAATAATGTTCATCAATATCATCACCAACATCATCAAAACCATTATCTTCACCAACATCACCACCGTCATCCCCATCACATCTTTTGAGGCAGTGGAATATCCCAGCTGAAATTTTCTTTTCTTTTTAAAGATTTTATTTATTTATTTGAGAGAGAGAGGGAGAGAGAGAGAGGGAGAGAGAGAGAGCACACATGAGCAGCAAGGGCAGAGAGAGAGGGAGAGAGATAATCTCAAGCAGACTCCGCACTGAGTGCGGAGCCCAATGGGGGCTCGATCGCACAACCCTGAGATCATGCCCTGAGGCGAAACCAAGAGTTGGACACTTAATGACTGAGCCACCCAGGCACCCCCTGCTGAAATTTTCTTGTCTGGCCCTGTTTCTGCCACAGATTGGTCACATGATGTTGTTTAAGGCTCTTACCTTCTCTAAACTTCAGGTACCTCATTTGTAAAATGAGGGATTTTTTTTTTTTAACTTTAAAGATTTGTTTTTATTTATTTTAGAGGCGGGGGAGGGGCAGAGGGAGAGAGAGTCTTAAGCACACTCTGTGCTGAGCGCGTAGCCCCACGTGGGGCTCCACAGGGGCCGAGATCATGACGTGAGCAGAAACCAGGGTCCAATGCTCAACGGACTGCACCACCCAGGTGCCCTGAGGGTGTTTGTATTAGACTAAGACTGAGGTGTTTAACAAAGAGGACTCCAAATACAGTGACTTAAATAACATAGTTCATTTCTTCAGTAGACATAACTGAGTTATTTCAGGCCGGCAGGGAGCTCTTGACTACTTACTTGAAAACCCTTGGCAGCTCCCCATTGCCTGCAGACCCAACTTCAAGGTCCTTTACAATCTGATCCCAACTCCTACTTCCAACCTACCCATGCTTTGTCCTTCTACTTCTGCCTGTGTCTTTGCCATGCTGTTCCCTCTGTTTGGAATGCCCTCCTGCTCTTCTTCTATTGATGTTTTATTCATTCATGGTCTAACCCATATGCTGCTTCCTTTATGAAGCCTTATAATTTCCCTCCTCTGGTCCTTGCCATCCTGTTACAACATTCATTTTTTCTTCCTCTGCCTTCTGATATCTTTATCTCTTTTGTAGTGTTGAATGCCATTAGCCTTCTAATTTAGTTATTTATGCAAAGGGACTTTATATTCCTAGAGGCAACAGATTGCATATTATTTATCTTTCTTTCCCATCTTCTCTCTCCTTCCTTGCCTTGCCTGATTTCCAGCATTGTTCCTTGCCCAATAAATGTATGTTGAACTGAATGAAATAAAAAGTAGTTACAGATAGGAAAACTCAGTCATCAAAATAGCAACCATTTGCTAACTCAAGGGGCCAATTAGGCAATGGGCTGTTTATTGGAAAATTCTAGATGTGGATCAAAACAGTTCCAATTAGATTCACATCCTATGCGAGACCAAGAATAGCATACAGAAATACTCCTTGGGCCCTACATCCATGTGGAATAGTGTTCCACTCATGTTTATTAGGAAGAACACTCTTCCTGAATCCGCCATGATTTTTCTGAGAACTTTGTCCATGAGCCATGTGAAAATTTTCTTTTGAATTTGTATATGCGCATGGACGCTGTATAACATATGCGTTAAGTCTATCTCCACTGGTGGAATTTCTACCTCCATTCTACCCAATGGCTGTGTCAGAATCCATGAATTAATTGCCTGAGGGAGTTTCATCTCAAACAGGAACGCGGCTCAGGGAATCAAGGGCAGGGAACTCAGAGCTTTGAGCCCTGCCATGGTTTTGCTGTGCAGTTGGGCAAACGCCCCTCCCTCGCTCAGACCTCAGTCTTCTCATTTGTAGATGAGGCAGCTACGACGCCCCCCTGCTCATGGGGCTGTTTGCACAGATGATGGCAGCTCATTAGAGGAGCACTTTGAAGAGATCATATGGAATCCTGTCGGGTACTGTGGGGAGGCTAACCTCCAGGCTTATGAAAATGGATATTAAAACCATGCATCTGCTTGTTCCAGTCACTGAGTGCACATGAACAGTCCCTTAGTTGTATTTATAACACTGCCGTTTTTTTCCGAAGAAAGAAATTAAATTTGTTTTTTCAAATTTTTACAAACGCAACCACGAGTTAGTCTGCTTGAATGAATTTCAAATCATAATTTAGATAGTGTCAGGATGGCCATAAAACTTACGAAATAGAGCAGGGGTGGGGAAAGAAGAGAAAGCAGGAGGGAGAGATGCAGACAGCTCTGCCTTTCTGCCTGGCAATTTTCTTTTTCTTTTTTTTCCCCCCTCTATGCCCTTCAATCACCTAGAACATGTAAACCTTTCTGCTCCTCTTCGTTTAAATGAATCTGGCCAGGTGGCATTAATGCTTGTAAAGGTAAATGGAAACTGCAGAGACGGATGTAGTCTGTCATCTCATTCAGGGTTTTTCAATTCTTTGTAACTGTCATCTTACATCTCACCTATGATTGGAACCAACCTAGCTCAAGATGGTGAAGTTGAAGACATCAGAGTGTGTGCCCTCACCTTCCCCTTCTGCCCTTGTTTTTCCACTTGATTCATTTATCCCTCAGGAGTTACATGCCAGGTCCTCCTCCGGTATAGTCCTATGTACGGCGAAGACTCAAATACGAATGGGGCCAGTCTCTGCTTATAAGAAACCCACTGTGTTGTGGATGTGCTACCAGTTTTCAGGGCAACAAGGCTTATACCCACAAACGAATCTGTACGGGTGCATTTTTAAGAGCAGGAGGAGTTTGGGGGAGGGCAAAGGACCCTTCTGAGACAGGGGTTGTCTCAGGAATCATATGGCAGAGCTTACGTTGCTTGTGCATGACAGGACCTTATTGTAAGAAAGAATTTTAGGGCTCCTGGGTGCCCTAAACATCTGACTTTGGCTCAGGTCATGATCTCAGGGTCCTGGGACCAAGCCCCAGGTCGGGCTCCCCCCGCAGCAGAGAGTCTGCTTGTCCCTCTCCCTCTCCTGCCCCTCTCCCCTGCTCGTGCTCTGTCTCTCTCTCAAATAAATAAATAAATCTTTTTTTTTTAAAAAAAGAAGGAATTTTGTCATCTCCATATGATCACTGGGAGGCCTTTGGAATGAGGTTAAATAGCCCCTCCATCAACACACACACACACACACATACACACACACACAGGAGGTGAGGAATAACAATCGTTTTACACTTGTCATTAGGGACCATTTGGTCACAATTTGCTCAGGCTGGCTTAGGCAAAAATGAAAATTTGACTCCTAGAATACAGGAGTAGAGATGGCAACAGGGATCCCAGGAGGCTGAGTCCAGGAACTGAAAAGCCACCAGGAGCTGTGTCAGCTACCCTGTGGGGCCTCAGGGTCTCTGCTTTCCTTTGTCAGCTTGATAGACTTTTCTTTGCTTGGCTGACTGTTTTTCTTAGGTCACATATGCACCAAGCATATCTGCCTCTCCCCTGATCTATCAAAAGTCCCAGGGTCCCAATGCCAAATTCCCCCGAGAAATGACTCTGATTGATCATTAGATTGGCCTAACAAAGGACTCAATTCAGTCAACACTTGAAATGACAGAATTACATGGCTATAACACAAGATGGCCATTTGCTTGCTTGGAGATAATATAGATAGCTTTTGGTATTCTTGGGTCCTGAGAGTGGAGAGATCTGGGTTTGGAGCTTGTCTTTGGGACTTACTAGCTGTATAACTATGGGTAAGTTATAAGATTACCCATCTCCCCCATCTTAGCCTTCATCTCGGGGTCACAGAAATTTTTTATAAGAATTAGTGTACGAATTAGTGTATATTAAATGAGGAAATGCATATAAAGTAACTAGCATAGTACCTGACACTCACAGCATATAATAAAACAAAAAAGTTTGTTCACATCTCCCTTGGATATAAATCAAATTCTGGCAAACTGGTTCCTTTTTGGTGTTCCTTGGGGTGTTCAACATATAAACAAATTGTATAAGGAATACTTCGGAGCACATAGGGGAGTGGATCAATCAGAACGTAAGAGGCTACTTTTCTTTCTCTCCAATTTTCTCAATGCAGTGACACCGGAAATTGAGAGGAATTCCTCAAATGGATGGCATTGGAAAGAGCCAAGAAAACCATAGTCCTAAACCCACCCAGAAGAAAAACAACTGTAGTGTTAGAGAAGAAGGAGGGAAACTCTGAGCTCAGCTTCAGCAAAGTTAAGGAGCAGGAAGAGGGTCCTGGGGTAGTTGTTAGGAACTCAGTTGAGAGCTGCACTCAGATGGGAGGGTCTAGTTGCCATTCTCCCTAACCTCTTGCCGAAAAGCAAGTGTGGCTAAAAGGCAGAGGAGGGGAAGGTGCATTGCGGGGGAAGGTTTCTCGGGTGATCGGAGCATCTGGGAGTGAAATAACCAAGGTGACCTTGAGGAAGTTCCAGACTTCATAAGAGATACAAAGTAGAGAGAAGAAGGAAAGACCTTCTTCCCAGGAGGGAAATCACTGAAATTCTTCATTGCTGGAGTAGAGTCCCCTTCACTTTGGCAGTTGGGGTGAGGTCCGCAGCTGCCTTCTGCCCCATGCCCTAGCTTCTCTGCTGGGATGGCCCCCTCACAAAGAACCCTTGCAGGAGAAATATCTTTTGGGGAAACCAGTCAACACAATTGCAGAAGGAAGATTTGTCAGCTACTCACACTGATCACAGTATGAAGGGGCAACCAACGAGTATCAGACACTTGAGGAGAACAACAGCATGAAAGAGAAGTACGAAGATTAGCTGGAAGAGCTGCTGATCTTGGAGGAAAGAGGGACAACTCGGGAAACAGAAGTTTGGAAAAAAAAACTGCGAGGGAGGTGTGCACTCATTAAAACAATAACAGAAATAGGCTGCTCTGAAAAAGAAAGACTCAGAGAGCAAGGAATAGTTCCAGGAAGTTAAAAATATGAAATGGAAAATTCAATACAGGGACTGAGCAATAGAAGAGTCCACATTAGTGACGTGGAAGGTAAGGCTCAGGAAATCTATCTGAATTCAGAACAAAAAAATACACAGAGATGAAAAATACAGGAAAAAGTGAAAAGACAAGAAGCATCAATCCAGGAAGGCCCCAAATACCAACTGGATAGGAATTCCAGAGTCAGAGAACATGGGACAAAGGAAAGAAGGAAATCATGGAGGAAATAGTTCTTTACACTAAAGAGAGACAAGAATTGTCTGTTTTAAAGTAGTCATTGAAAACCACTGGAACTAATGTAAAAAGACCCACACCAGAAAATCCTGTGAAATGAACAAATTCCAAGGATAAGAGAAAAATCTGGAAAGCTTCCAGAAAAAGCGAAATCTTATCTACTATTGTGGACAATGGTAGTTATAGTTTTGCCTTTCTTGTTTGTTTTTCCTTCTCTCCATGCCATTCAGAGGGGACTGGGAAGTACAGGATTGACCCACAAGCCCAACCCAGGCCACAGGGGGAGTGTGGTTGATTAGCTCAGGATGGGCAGAGGACCCAAAAGGGCTCACTCAGAGTCCTCTCCAGGGTTTTCTCATGTGTTCATGAGGAAGTGGGTCTCTCTCTCTTGGGTTATGTGGCTGCAGGAATGTTGGCTGTAGCCGGGTGTAGTTATTTTCTTGCATAAAGCAAGCTTGTCACAGTAGGAAGAATGAGCCTAACATATAGAAACACAGACACACAGAGCCATAGGCCATGGAAAAGAACCCGATGACTCTGTTTGGACCATTGGATTCAGCCATGCTTGAGGCCAGCTCCACCTCCGGGCTTCCCAGGTGTGAGCTGATAAATTCCCTCCTTTGCTGAAGCTGGTTTGAGTTGGGTTTCTGTAACATGCACCTGCCAAGGAATGAAAGTCAGACTGGCATCAGACTTCTCACTAGGTAGACAGGTGCTAGAAGACCTTCCAAGTTCTGGGGGAAAATAATTTTGGATCTAGAATTTTCTATTCATTCAAACTAGCATTCTAGTGTGAGGACGTGTAGTGATTCAGGGGGTTTTCCATTCACAAAACATCTCTGAAAGAATTCCTCAGGAACATATTATAGCAAAAGGAAAAATGGATGTGAGAAGTAGGAAGGTGGAATATGGAAAATAATGTTGAGCAAAGTCTTCAGTAAAAGTTATAATTAACCCAAATAAATACTGATCCATAATAAAAATATCCACAATAGCCGGCAACTACGATTGTGAATTAGTGTGTCACGGTTCGGAAATGCTGTTAGTGCACTAAGAATCTTACATTGTTAGGAAGAAGCTGAGATACTAACTCTAGGCTTTGATGGAAGAATTTAATTGTCGAAAATTAAAGGCAGCCTCTAGAAAAATAGAAATAAGATGTGTAATTTCCAGACCCTTAAAGGGGAAAACAAAATCCTAATCTGATACAAGGCAAGTTTGGAGAAAAATAAATGGCAAAGACACATGAAAATAGAAAGCATAAAACAAGCTGACAGGGGGGCGCCTGGGTGGCTCAGTCGTTAAGCGTCTGCCTTCGGCTCAGGTCATGATCCCAGGGTCATGGGATCGAGCCCCGCATCGGGCTCCCTGCTCCGCGGGAGGCCTGCTTCTCCCTCTCCCACTCCCCCTGCTTGTGTTTCCTCTCTCGCTGTCTCTCTCTATCTGTCAGATAAATAAATAAAATCTTAAAAAAAAAAAAAAAAAACAAGCTGACGGGAATACATCGGAACACAAGAGGGACCCAGAAGCAAGACCAGAAGAAGTGTGTTAGTTGGTTACGTACATGCTGCTGGAATATGAGCGTCACGAAGGTAGGGATCCATGTTGGTTTTGTTCCCTGCTGAACCCTCAGTAACTATGTACTGAATGAATGAATGGATAGATATTCTAAGATCTGATTTAAAAACTTCTGTTTAAAACCCAGATCTAGGGATGCCTGTGTGTCTTAGTCGGTTAAGCGTCTGCCTTCGGCTCAGGTCATGATCCCAGGGTCCTGGGATCGAGTCCCCTGTCGGGCACCCTGCTCGTCAGGGAGCCTGCTTCTCCCGCTCCCTCTGCTGCTCCCTCTGCTTGTGGTCTCTCTGTCAAATAAATAAAATCTTAAATAAATAAATAAAACCCAGATCTAAATCAGACAAACAATCCACACACACCGCATGCACACATACAGAGTTTGTTAATAAGGGACGGGGAAACTCTTCCCCAAGAAGAGGCTGACAAAAAAGAGCAAGTACAGTAATATTAGTATCAGATTAAAAAAAAAAAACAAACCACACACACAACCAAAACTCAAGGCCAAATGCATTAAATGGAATCAAGGGCAATATTTTATACGACCTTCTAGACAGGAAGGGCAAGCCAATCAAATGAACTGATAAGGGAGGTCAGCAAGGTGACCAGATACAAAACCAACCCACACAAATGAATAGCTTGTCTAAATCCCAGTAATAACCAATTAGAAAATAAAAAGTGTAAAAAATCTGAATCACACTTACAGTAGCAACAAACTCGACAAAATACTGAGAATACTTATATAATAAGCGGAATAAGAAATGGGTAAGACTGTTAATGAAAAGGAACCTCCGAAATGATACTGAGAACATTATAAAACAAAACAGACTGTGAACAAAAAGGGAAATGCACTTCCTAAGCCCAACAACTCAACATTGTAAAGATGATAACGATTCTCCCCCAGTCAGTCTGCAAGTTCAGTGCAATCCAGATAAAAACCCCATGAACTTGGGAAGAAGAAAGCATGAGAATAAGAAACACTTTAAGGAGTAAAAGAGGAAAAGCTTGTTCTGCTAGATATCAAAATATGTTCCCAAAGTGTCATAATTACAAGTGCAGTTTTGGTGCAAAACCTGACATTAGTAACACAGAATCCAGAATCCAGGGACAGACGAGTGTGCCTGTGATAAAGACGGCTTTTCAGTTGTTGAGGAAACGGTGTTAAAAGGTGTTGAGAGGTGGGTGCCTGTGTGATGCAGTCGATTGAGTCCGACTCTTGATTTGGGCTGGGATCATGAATTCAGGGTCGAGAAATCGAGCCCCGCCTGGGGCTACCCACTCAGCGGGTAGCCTGCTTAAGATCCTCCCCTCTGCCCCTATGCCCCCTCCTGCTAAAAATAAAGAAATAAATAAAAAATAAAATAAATAAAGGGTGTTGAGAAAATTACCTATTCCTTCTGAAAAATAGTATTAGATTTCGTTCTTACGCTATCACAAAAGTGTGGTGACAAGCACTGGGTGTTATGCGCAACTGACGAATCGTTGAACGCTGCATCAAAAGCTAATGATGTGCTATATGCCGGCTAAAAGAACATAATGATAAAAAAATAATAAATGAGGGCGCCTGGGTGGCTCAGTTGGTTAAGCAACTGCCTTCGGCTCAGGTCATGATCCTGGAGTCCCGGGATCGAGTCCCGCATCGGGCTCCCTGCTCGGCGGGGAGTCTGCTTTCTCCCTCTAACCCTACCCCCTCTTGCTCTCTCTCTCTCACTCTCTCTCTCTCTCAAAGAAATAAATAAAATAAAAAATAATAATAATAAATGATAAAAAAACTAATCATGAAGTCTAAATGTAAAACGTTGAAAGAAAATATAATTTAAAAAATCACGTTGGGGGCATCTGGGTGGCCCAGTCGTTGGGCGTCTGCCTTCGGCTCAGGTCATGATCCCGGGGTCCTGGGATCAATCTCCCCATCCGGCTCCCTGCTCAGCAGGGAGCCTGCTTCTCCCTCTCCCATTCCCCCTGCTTGTGTTCCCTCTCTCGCTGTCTCTCTCTCTGTCAAAAAATAAATAAAATCTTTAAAAAAAAAAAATCACATTGAAATGGAGAAGGCCTTCTATGTCAGAATAGACCAAAAAGTCAGAAAACACTAATGGCTTTGACTATCTTGAAAAAACAAAACAAAACAAAACACCCCAAACAAGCTTGGCTGTGGCAGGAAATGTTGGCAAGATATAAATACACAAAAGATTAATGTACATAATATTTAAAGAATTTGTAAGTCAACAGACAGTTCCATAGAAAAATGGACAAGGAATATGAATAGGCAATTCACAATAGAAATTAGAAATAGAAAATATAAAAGATCACTATGCATGTGAAAAATACCCAACTTCTTTTTTTTTGAAGAGGTGTGGGGAGGGAGGGGCAGAGGGAGAGAGAGAATCTCAGGTGGGTTCCATGCCCCGTGTGGAGACCAATGTGGGGGGGAGGGGCTCAATCTCACGACCCTGAGATCATCATCTGAGCTGGAATCAAGAGTCGGAAGCCTAACCGACTGAGCCACCTTGGCACCCCTCACATTATTAATAATAGGGAAATGCAAATAAAATAAGAACATGCTGTCAATTTTTACCCATAAGGTTGACAGTAATAAAAAAACAAAGAGAAACCATTTGGTAATGGCACATGGAAGTTTTTGGCTGCAAGTAACAGAAAGACATGACTTAAACTGCCTTACAGAGTGAGCGGATTTGTTACCTGAAATGACCAAAGTCTCTATAGAGGTATAGCCAGCCCCACATGTGGTGACTTCAGTGGCTTGTAATGACAGTGGGGACCCAGGCTCCTTCTCTCTTTGCTCTGCCAAACTTTACCCTCAGGTTGTCCCTCTTATGGTGGCAAAAGTGTTGGGGGCTTTCAGATACCACATCTGGTCCTGAGACGTTCCAAAGGAAGAGGGAACCTTCTTTTTCTTGTGACCCTTTTAGGAGGGAGGAAGCTTTTCCGGAAGTTCCCTCAGGCAGATTTCTCTTCAAGTTTCAGGAGCCTGGAACTGGGTCCCATGCCGTCCCTGAACCCGTCCCTGGAGAGGGCCTTGACCTTATCCTTATCATCTGGGAAGTCAGCTACATGACCTCCCTAAAGAGGGCATGGGGAAATTGCTACACTCAGTGTTGGTGGAAGAATAAATTGGTGTAGCCTATTGATAGCTTTCTTTAAAAAAAAAAACAAACTCCCCTTTCTACTTTATTTATTTATTTTTTATTTTTAAATTTTTTTAATGTAAGCTCTATGCCCACTGTGTGGGGCTTGAACTCACAACCCCAAGATCAAGAGTTACTAGTTCTACCAACTGAGCCAGCCTGGTGTCCCTATTGATATCTTTCAAAATGTAAAATTTGCACGTCCTTTCAATCATCACTCCAAGGCATCTATGCTTCAGAAATATTGGCACTTGCGTAAGAGACGTTTTCACAGATATTTACCTCAACAATGCTTATTTTAAAAATTGGATATTCTCTGAATATCCATCAGTAGTTAGTATATTCGCACAATACCATACACAGCAGCAGTTTCAAAAAATCTCTAAGACATAAGTGAAAAAAATCAAGTTATAAAAATGCTACATTTATGTTATAAACACATGGACACATTACAACTATTTGCATACAAATGCATAGAAAAGAAACTCAAAAGATATATGCTTTACGTCTAAGATTCAGCGTGTGGAATATGTAGATTATTCTTTCTAAGTTTGGTTTGACTTGTTTTTCTTACAATAATGGCTTAGACAATAAAGACATTTATTTTTAATTTCTTTCAAAAATGTGAATTTTTAATAATTTTTAAATAAATTGACCTTATTTTTCCAGTTTACAATGCTAACAGCAATATCTTAGTAATCTAGCTTCATTACAAGCTTATTAGCAGTGTGTACTTAAAAATTTATTTATTTTTTTTATTTGTAGTTGACACACAATGTTGCACATTAGTTTCAGGTGTACAGCATAGTGATTGGCCAAGTCTATACATTATGCTGTGCTCACCACCACTGTAACCACAATCTGTCACCACACAATGCTATTACAATATCATTGACCATATTCCCTATGCTGTGCCTTTATTTCCGTGACTTATTCATTCCCCAACTGGAAGCCTATATCTCCCACTCCCCTTCACCCATTTTGTCTCTTTCCCTACCTTCCTCCCCTCTGTTAACCAGGCTTGTCGTCTTCATTTATTGGTCTGATTCTGCTGATAATAAAGACATTTATGGGGACGCCTGGGTGGCTCAGTCGGTTAAGCATCTGCCTTTGGCTCGGGTCATGATCCTGGTGTCCTGGGATCAAGCCCCGCGTCTGGCTCCCCGCTTAGCAGGAAGCCTGCTTCTCCCTCTCCCTCCGCCCCTGCCTCTGCTCCTGCTCTCTCTCTCTCTCTGTCTCAAAAAAAAAAAAAAAAAAAAGACATTTACTCATCTCACATAATTATGTCTGGAGGTAGGTAGTCTGGAGCAGGTATGGGTATCAAGTCAGCGATAATGAGAGCTTCAGCTCTTTTTCTCTCTCCGCTCAGCTAGTCCCCATCATGTTGGCTTTTTGTTCTTCAGTTTATTGCAGAGGTTCCCAAACTTTCTCATAAACAATTCCTAACAACTTAGTCGCCATTTAAAAAAAATAATACACATACATTGAAAGAAGAATACTTTTATTTTATTGGTAAATAACTGCAGTTACTTACTAGTGAGATGTGTGCTCCTGATGGGCACTGCACAACTTCTCAAACCACTACCCTCAATCCCTATTTCCTGTTGATTTTTATACAGTACTTGTTTCTAAGTCACAGCAATTGCCCAAAACCTAGCTTCAGAAAGATAGGTGTCATCAAAAGGATTGCAGTGCAATCTTCTATGGAAACTGGGAACTGCCTTGATCTGGTAGTTTACACCATGTTTGACAGATGTTGGGTATCACTGTTGTTAAAAGTTTACCTTAAGGGGCGCCTGGGTGGCTCAGTCGGTTAAGTGTCTGACTCTTGATTTGGGCTCAGGTTGAGATCCGGGGTTGTGGGATGGAGCCCCATGTTGGACTCTGCACTCAGTGGGGAGTCTGCTTGACATTCTCTCTCTCCTTCTGTCCCTCTTTTCTCTCTCTCTCTCTCTACCTCTCTAAAAAAAAAAAAGTTTACCTTGAAAATTTACCCCCATGATGCCTTTGTGAATTCACTGTGGCACTCCAGGGTGTGCAGGTTTATCATCTTGTGATTGCAAAACGGTTGCCTCAGCTCCAAGTGTACTTCTCTACATGACAATGTTCATGGAAGGAAGGAAGTACCGGCTTTCTCATTACTTCCTTTTAAACATTTTCAAGTTTATTGAGATATAATTTCATATTATGAAATGTGCTTATTTTGAGTGTATGGCTAGATGAGTTTTGACAAATGGGTAGATACAGAACATTCCAGAACATTCTGGAAATAAAATTATTTCCAGAAGCACTCCCAGCAGACTTTCACTTGTGTATCATTGGCCAATCCTGGGTCACCCTCATACGCCCCACGCAATTACTAGAAAGAAGAATGGGGTCATCCTGGAGCAATCCGTTCGGATCCTTTGGGGCTGGGGGCTGAGGTCCTTCCTGAAGCTTGTTGCCTCTCCAGATAAAATTGGAGTCCTACGAACACAGGAAAAAGGGAGGGATGGCTCTTGGGCATGCGCTCAACTGTGTCTGTCTCTTTACTTTATCCGTGAGTACTTTTACTACAGAGTATGGTGGTAGCATTATTTCTATATCACGATAAGAGCCTTTTCTCTGACATGAAGGTGCTTAAGCAGAGCCGTTGCTGATAGATACTCAACAATAGTCCTAGAAATAAGCCAAGAAGAGAAAAACGTGTTAAAAAACCTTGACAGACAGAAAGATAATTGCTCTGGGGAATCTGATCTGAGGGCAGGTGTGTCATATGGAGAGAATTTTACCAACTGGCTGCCAGATGTGGGCCTGCCCTGAGCTGAGGCACAGCTGGTCTGCCCTACAGTAAATCAGATGTGGGAGGCAAGTACCATCTGGCACATAAACTTGGCAGAGCCTGGAAAGAGAAGTTAACTCACGTGTGAAGTTATTATGACTATGGATGCACATGATTGGTGCCCTGGCCCCCCGGCCCCTCGCTTCTGATCGGGGCTGGCACTCTTCAGCTCCCGAGGAGCTTCTCACTGATCACTTCTCCCCTTGTTCACCCCTCCCTCCCTCATGTTCTTTTCCTCCAAGTTTCTCTCCTTTACTTGCTAGGCTTCTGAAATTCAGGGACTACATCTTACCTATTTTTGTTCTCGATCCCTGCTCCGAGCATCCTGCCCAGGACAAAGTAGGTGCTCAATAAGTCGTGAAAAGGTCTTTGCCACAGGTAAGGACAGTACCAGTGATGTTGTACCAGGAATGTTTCCACCTTGCATTTTTTGTGCCTATTTCCAGATAGCTATTGATTGGTGACATGTAAGGACTCCAGCAAATGCATCCTTAGTGCGGATTTCAGTTTGTAAACCTTGCCCTAAGATACCCCGTTATTCTTAACTCTCCATTATCAACAACTAAGAATCATAAACTGTTAGGATTGGAAGGCACTGCCGAGGGGAGCATTTTCCAGATAAGAAGCCCAGAGAGTTGAAAGACTTGCTCAAGGCCATTCTGATGGTTGGTGGCAGAGTAGAAGAGTCGTTTAAAACCCACGTTATTCCTGCAAGGGTTTAAGCCAGTTTCCGAGGTCAACTAATTAGTTAAGACAGCAAAATTACAATTAGGTGCAAAAGAAGAAAACAAATAACCTAAAAAGGAGATAAAAATGAGGTCAAAACGGAAATGTATCCCCCAAAGGCTGCCTGCAACAGGCTAGTCATGCACTTGACTCTAAATCCAGGGGCGCATGGGCGGTGCAGTTGGTTAAGTGTCGGGCTCAGGGCAGGATCTCGGGGTTCTAAGATCCAGCCCGGGTTCTGAGTTCAAGCCCCGTGTTGGGCTCCGTGCTCAGCTGGGAGTCTGCTTGAGATTCTCTCTCCTTCTCTCTCTGCCCCTCCCACTTGTGCTCTCACTCTGTAAAATAAGTAAATACATCTTAAAAAAATAAATATCTACACATCTATACACCAAAACAGAAAGGAAACCTGGTCAGACACAAAATCCATGATATGCATGAAAGAAACATGACTCAGTAGCTCGGAGAAGCTTCGTCGCTGTTCGTGCCCGTACCTGACAGGCATCGCCCGTAAAAGAGCTCCGTGTGTTTGACGGGAGTCCTCACGGTGCACAAAGTGTCCCTTAGTGCGGGGCTGGTGGCTGATGGCAACACAGCAGAACTCATCCTGAAACGAGTTCGTAATTGTGGGTGTAGGGGAGAACCGAGAATCATCCTGAATCGCCAGTGGAGGACAGAAGCTCGCCAAATTGAGATGTGAAAGAATTTAACTCAGAATTCTGTGACATCAGGAGCACAGTAATAATTATTGTTCTTAATCATGACCCAGAGGCACGGGAGACCCTAAAGTATTTTCTAAATCACCTAAGTGGAATGTTTTAAAAAAGGTCCAATCTGGTTTCCTATTAATTTTAACACAATTAGACGCTGTCGTCTGTTCTCGCTGTTATGTCATATATTTGTTTTGTCCCTTCCATTAGATTGTCACTTCTTCGAGGGCTGGGGTCCACATACAGGGAAAGGGCCATTTTATTTAACAAATGCAAGATGAATCCTCTAAGATTGACTTTAGGGGCAAAATCTATGCATGAGGACGGACAGCTGGCCTTTCCCACTGATCCTCTGAGCTGGTTGTGAATTTATATCGCTTCTACCACAGAAATGGCGGGTGGTACTGCTTTCTCCGTTAGCCCCACCCCTTTGTTCTAGTCCCTTGCTATCCCGTAGCACATTTGAAACTAGTTTGGAATATTAAATAAGACCTTATAAAAGGCTTGGGGATAACGAGAGGAAAATAATTACGGTGAGTAACCTGAAACTATAGAATCTAAGTTACAACCATTATCAATATCAGCACCAACACGTGCTGACCGTATAATATAGGGACCAAGAGCCCAGATTCTGCTCTACTATCTATTAACTGTTTCACTTTGGGTATGTTACTTAACCTCTCTGTGCCTCATTTTCCTCATCTGTAAAAAGCTAATAATGGTACTTCTAGAGGTGGTGTAAGAGTTAAATGAATTCTTGTAGTAACAGTGCATGAGCATAATAAATATGGATAGGCTTTAATATAACTGAGCGCTTTTCTAAGCCAGGCATTATATATATATATGTATTTATACACTCAATCTTCATGTAATGTTTTATTTTAGTGGTTCTTAATTTTTGTATCTCTCTTAAGAATTATTGAGAACCCAAAATAACTTTTGTTTATCTAGGTTGTAACTCTCTATATTTACCATATGAGGAATTAAAACAGAAATTTAAATAATATAAATTAACGTAAAATAACAATAAACCCAATACATATTAACAAAATGACAATTATGAAAAATAACTGTATTTTCAAAACAATTTCTGAGAAAGGCATTATTTTACATTTTTTGCCAATTTCTTTAATGTCTGGCTTAATAGAAGAGAATTGGCATCTCATAATTGTATTCAAACTGGTGCAATATGTTGTTTTGGTTGTATATGAGGAAAATCTGGCATTACACAGATACGTAGCTGGAGAAGAAAAGAATATTTTATTAGACTTTTCTCATAATTATGGTCCTCTTTGATACTGTACCAAAACTCCACAAGTGGTAGTTTCTTAAAGGCTAGTTGCAGTGTGGAATCTGAAACCATATCAATGAATTTTTCATCCTTTGTTACGTTAAAATCCGTTCGCTTATCTGGCACTTTGAATGAATCACTTACCCACGTGTGGCTCTTTAACATTGTGCATTGATCACTCGGAAAATATTGACTTACTGAGTTCTGCAGATCATCTACATTTTGAAGCATTCATATTTGTTAATATACTTACCAATCTCATTTAAAAAGTCTTTAAGCATTGCGTAACTGTCAAGCCCACAGGTTTTCCAAAACTCTAACTTTACCTTGAGAGTTTAAATTTCATTATTGAACGAGCACTATCATTGCTGTCCTCAAAGTGACAGATTTACTTTATTCATTTTCGAGATGTCTGCCAAATACCCAAGTCCGAATAACCATAGTTGTCTGCCAGTCATTCTTTCGGGTGAAAATGGTGTTCCACAAAAAAGCAGCTAGTTCAGCTTGCGACTCCGTCACACTAGTGCTTTTCCTTGAGACAACCATTGTACTTCTGTTTGGTAGCAAAGTTGTTCTATGTGTACTTCCCATTTCGTCACAGAGAATTTAAAAAGACATCCTTGATGGTTGAGATTTAATAAAAGTAATAATTATTACTGCTTCATCAAGCTTATTCTTGAGGACTTTTTTTTCTCGCAAGTGTGAGGAATATAATGATTAGTAGTTTGGTGCCCCTGTCTTGATTCATGTTAAAGCACCAGCACTTTTTTTCCACCACTGCATCATCAGAGCAAATGTCAACACAGTGAAAAAGGCAAATAACATCTTAGTGTTATTATGAAAATAGAGACTTGTAGCCTTCCGGAAGATTCTAGGTGATCCCTAGGAGTTCAATGACCATACTTCGAGAATCACAACTTTTTTTTTTTTTAAGATTTTATTTATTTATTTGAGACAGAGAGAATGAGAGAGAGCACATGAGAGTGGGGAGGGTCAGAGGGAGAAGCAGGCTCCCTGCCGAGCAGGGAGCCCGACGCGGGACTCGATCCGGGGACTCCAGGATCATGACCCGAGCCGAAAGCAGTCGCTTAACCAACTGAGCCACCCAGGCGCCCGAGAATCACAACTTTTAACACTTTACCTCCTAAGAGTCACCTCCAGCCCATCCAGAATCCTTTATGTCCAGACCCAGTAGATTGTGAGCCAGGCCCTGCTCTGGTCTACCAGAAGGCCACAATCTGAATTCTCCTTTTGTCTCTTTCCTAGATGTTTGCTGCTTGAAAGGACAAGGTCCTTCCAAATAAAAGGGGACTATGTCTAGTCCCAAGGGCATGGCCACACTAATTTGGGTGTGAACATTGTAATGTTAATATTTATAAAGAGGTGCCTGTGTACAGTGTTGGAGGGATGGCTCATGCTCTGTTGTCAGAGCTCTCTCGGAGCCCCCACAGATCCTGGCCTAGTCCCAATCCCGTCATAATGCATAAACCCTGCTCTGTAAGGGTTGTTCTTCTTGCCCCTCTACATAATTGGCTGAGTGGTGTCGCTGACTCTGAGGTGCTCTTTGGAGGAGAGATGGGCTGCCAGAGGCATTATCCATGTACCCCAGACCCTCTTTTGTTTTTCTCTGGCCAGGGAACCTATATACTCATGTCTTTAGGCTGTGATTATGTTCACCACTCATATGTTGATATTTCTCCTGCCCAGAGCCCTGTTCAGGTGGGGATAAGAAGTGAGGGTGAGGGGAGGGTGGCACAGTAATAATATTGTGGGTTAAAGACCTATGGAAGTCCTGGGCATGCTAAGAAATAAAGTGATCCTTCAAAGCCATTCTCTTTTGTTGTGGTTTAAAAAAAAAACAAACCCAATAACAACAAAAACAAACACTCGTGTACCCAACCAACTGAAATTGACAACTGTTAATGTTTTGTCATGTTCATTGTAGATCTATTTAAATAAAAGAAATAAAACATTACAAACAAGATTTAAGTCCCTTAAGCCTATAGCCTTTAAATATTCATCGCACATTTATTTTGAAGAATGGCAGTGAGAAAAGGCAGAGGATAATCATCCTCTCTTCCTCCCAGCAGTTCAGCTTTCTCCAAATTTGCCTGCCCCATTCAGCAAATAAAAAGCAACACCATTAATGGACAGATGTTCCTTAGAGTGGTGGGCGGTCAGCAGTTGCTCTCCCCCCACCTTACCTAATACCAATATGCCAATGCAGTTGGCATTGTTCTCTTTCTCAGAGGAGTCCTGGAAACAAGTGGTGTATCTAGTTAAATTTCATGGGGATTTTGATGATGCTTCTTATAAACTGGCTGTCCATGCACTGCCTGGGTCTGTCCATTCCTCCCTATCTGGACAGAGTTATGTGAGCCCACGGGGATGACTGGGTCAAGCACATTGGTAGCTGTCTGTGTCCTAGTCAGGAGTAAGAGAGAGCACAAACAACCCAGTCTTGCTCTTTTTCCTTCCCACATCTCCACAGCTATAGTAAATCAGATTGCCTGACGTTTTTTTTTTTTTAGCTGCATCTGAATCTAATGCCCTCAGACTAGAAATTTCCGTTATATCACTCAGTGCATGGCAAGAGCAATGGGCTTCTCTGATTTGTGAAGCAGAAGAGCAGAAATGAATCACAGCCCCTTTGTATTCTAGAGCGTGGGTCTGGGATGAGTGAATGCAGGAGGTTGGCCAAAACACAACCCCAGTGACTTAATTCTTAAATGATTTAGAATGAACATAAGCCTGGAGACTTATGTTGAATAAATATATCCATTTAATAAGCAGCGGAGAGAGGGGTGAGGTGGCAGGGCTAATGAAAGGACTGGGAGGATACCAGCTTCTGATAATCTTTTGCTCTCAGTTTCCCTTTCTGTAAGATGGGGCCACTCATCATAATCAGTGACAGAGGGCTGTCACTGTGAGCAGTATATATTAAGAATCCTCTTGAAAAATACCTTCCAACAAATCAAAGACAATTTCACAGGGACAAGAGTAGGGTTTTATGCCATAAAAGGAGAAAATAATAGACCTAGTCTTCCAGATCAGCTAAGCATCCAACCAGGAAAGCAGGGATTATTCTGCCTCTTCCTAGAAAACTGGAAGGAATGTAGGGGCTCTTACAAGCTGAATGGAATAAAAGCTAGAGTGCTAACCTTTCCACCATTTGAGAATCAGGTAGAGCAGGACAGGACCCTAAGAATGCCTGGAGAGTAGAAGAAGGGGCATACCAGGAATTTGCATAAACTAATAACAAATAAGCTTGGGAGGAAACTTAAAGGCTATCTTATTTGACCCCCAAACCAGATCCCCTCACCCCTTATTCCATCAGCTGATTGTCTTACCTTTGCTTGAAAGTTTCCAGTGACAGGGAATTACCACCTCTTGAGGTAGCCCATCTTAGTTTTGAGTATCATGCATTATTATAGATTGTTTACCAAATCTCCCCCATGAAATGTTACTGCACTGAGTCCCCTCATCCCCTAAGCCTTCCCCTTGGGACATGTCCCAGTTGGTCCAGGTCCCTGCCAAGGTGTACTATTCAGAGCTGTGCACAGCACTCCAGTGGAAGCCTAACCATCTATGAGCATGGAATGGCCATCAGTAGACTTTTCCAGGCCCTCTTTAACCTCTCCCGACACCTCTCACCTGAGTGCTGTGGTAGTGGAGAGGTGCGGGGAGGAGGGGGTGGAGGCAGGGAACACGATGCTGATGATGTCTTGGTAGATGGGACGGGGCCCTGCCTTTTGAGCTCCAAGCTTCACTCGCATCATCTCACTTGCTCTCTACTCAGGGGTTTTCTGTCTGTTCTTTGTGTCTGTGACAAGCATAGAGTTAACTATTCTGGAGACACTGGTTGAAGATTATATTCTATAGCTGAAATACTCCTGGGTGAAACCTGATAGAATCACAGAATATATGTCTTGGCTCTACACTGCATAATCTCCCTAGTGTAGTGCGTAGTTCTCAAAGGGTGGTCTTTGGACCAGCAGGAGTAGCATCACCTGGGAACCTGTCAGAAATGCAAATTATAGGACCTTACCCCAAATCTATTGTATCAGAAGCTTCTGGGCTGGGGGCCCTGCACTCTGTGTTTTAACAAGCCCACCAGGTGATTCTGATTTGAGAAGCACCGCTAGAGTGGATGCTCTTGGTGCCCCACCCGCATGCACCCGTCCATGGAGCCTGTGCACTCCTTCCTAGCCACTGTGAGCAGCCAAAGGCTCTTGATGGCTCCCTTCTCAGGAGAGCTTTCTTCCCCTGCCCTCATGTGCTGGCTTCTCTCCCCTTCTGAGAGCATGTTTTCAATAAGTGATTTTCACAAGGATCCCCATTCAGGCTGTGCTTCTTAGGAACAATCACCCAAAGTTACACGAGGAATTGAAGGACTTAGGAAGATACTTAAGAGTTTCATATGGGTACCTGGAAAAATGTAGGTAATTTGGTAGAATGGGCTCTTTACTAGCTTTTGTATGGAGATTTAGTCTGGGAGATGCCCCACCAAAGGCATAGGGAGGAACTCCAGAGACAGAATGGTGACATTGAATTTCCTTAGTGTGAGAGAATAGCTGACCTGGCTCTTAGCATTCTTGCTGCATTTCAGCATCTTCATTAGTTCATTCTCAGACCTCCTGTGAGGCTGGTGATTAAGGGCTTTTGGCTGATAAGCAGAATGAATCCCAAGGAGATTAAGTGATGGCTGAAAGTCAGTTGCTGAATAAAATCGAGATTCCATCTCCACCCACTCACCCACTACTGCCAACAGCCCCGTTCTTCCTCAGATGATCTAGTGACATTCATTAGAAGCAAACATGCACCTCCTCAACAGCTACTTTCCTAGAACTGATAGGAAGAAAAATTAGCAAGCTAGACAAAGTCTCAATAAAATCAGAGCCTAATATCCAACATTTAGCATAGAAAACAACTAGATGCTTTCATCAACTGTATGGTTTGCTGTGTTTGCCTAGAACAAAGTGTAGATTTGCCAATTATTTGTATTTGGGCCATGTTGCTTTAGATACCAAAATGGACTAGAGCACATCAAATTTCCAGATCTATGGTGCCCACACACTTCTGGGAGTGGCTGAGTTGGGTCTCAGAGATGCTGCTTCGTTGAGACTAGAAGATGGGGAAGGCTTGATCTTCAGTAGGTAAGGTGGCTGGTGCGATTTTTGTGGCCTTCCAGCAGTCCTGCAGTCACTAGGCCAGCTGGGGCGGAGGAGAGGCTGAATCTGTTGGTCATGTCTGATTTGGAGGCATATTTAGCACAGGACCCTTGTGGGGAGGTATGTTGACTTGTAGATGCAGTCTCTTGGCTATGGTGTGTAACCATGACCTTTTGTGCCTGGCTCAGTAAATCATTTCATTCAGCAAGTGCTTTTTATTGAATCCTGATTATGAACCAGCCAGGGGCTAGGGATAGAGAGATGAAAGACACAGACAGAACTTGATCTCATGGGCCTCCGGGGGAGATAGATATTCGGAGCAGTAATTACCTTCAGTTTGGTAAGTGCTAAGGAAGCGCGCAGGAGGCGCACCCTGCCCAGTCTGGCTGGTGGCTGGGAGAGGGGGTGAAGTGATTCTTGAGCAGTCTTGAAGGGTAAGAAGAAAGGACCACAGAAGAGGAAGGTGGGGAGAGGGGGAGAGGAAATGGAACGCCAGTCCTGGCAGAAGCGCCGGGATGGAGCAGGGAAACATAAGTAGATCCTTGTGGCTCAAGTGCCAGGTGTGCATAGCAGGTGGGCTGGTGGGGAGGAAGGGCAGCAACAGGACCGAGTCTGGGGCGGGAGGGAGGGGCCAGAGCACCAAGGGCCTGGGACACCACGGACAGCACAGCAGACTTCATCCTAAAGGTGATGGGAAGTCACGTGGGTATTAATCAGTAAAGTGAGGAGATCAGATGTTTAGAAAAGGTCTTTACGGCAGCAGTGTGGAGGTTGGAATGGAGGGGGATGGGCAGAGCAGATCGATTTGTACTGGAACTCAGGAAAGACACAATGAGAGCTTGAGTAAGGCGGTATTTCTTGTTCTGCATCAGATAGAAGCCGATTTTAATCCCGACCCCTCCTGATATTAGCTGTGTGACCTAAGGCGGGTCTCTCCGACTTACCTTACCTCTCCGAGTCTCACTTTCCCCATATGCAAGATGGCCTCAGGAGGACTGACCTCACAAAGTTGTGAGGATTAAGTGTAAAGTGCTTGGTGCGGTGCCTAGAGCATGGTAATCACACACACAAAAATGGTATCTTTGTTCCTTTTTTTTTTTAAGATTTTATTTATTTAATTGACAGAGAGACAGCGAGAGAGGGAACACAAGCGGGGGAGTGGGAGAGGGAGAAGCAGGCTTCCTCCCGAGCCGGGAGCCCGATGCGGGGCTCGATGCGGGCGGGCTCGATGCGGGGCTCGATGCGGGGCTCGATGCGGGGCTCGATGCGGGGCTCGATCCCATGACCCTGGGATCATGACCTGAGCTGAAGGCAGTCGCTTAACCAACTGAGCCACCCAGGCACCCCGGTATCTTTGTTCTTGTTCTTAGGCTGCCATCCTGATCTGGACAGTCCCCCTAAAAGAAGGCACTGAAGCAAGGACTTGGGTGCAGGAAACTGATGTGGGAGGTGATCCCAGGTAGCACAGGTGGCTGAGAAAAGTGAGGCAGGGAAAGAGCAGTGCCAGTGAGGGGGGTGTCATTGGATGGGCTGCTGCTGTCGGCAACTGGGGCTCAGATTCACGTGGGGCTCTCAGGGGAACTGTGGAGAACACAACTCAAAACTGTCCCTCCAAGAGATTGGAAAGCTGGGGTTTAGCCACCAAATTCATGCCTAAATTGGCTGATCTTACATCCCCTGTACTTCCAGATGGCTCTGTGTACAGGCTGAATAAGCTTGTGTGGCCCCACCACAGAGGCTTATTCTCTATTGGAGCCCTAAGCCCTCCTCAGGAAGTCTCAAGCAGCAGAGACCGACATTTGCGGTGGAGACTATCACAGTGCACCCCGAAGTGTCCTCTGAAGCTCAGGTGGACTCAGAGTGGGGACTTGGGCAGAGCATCCTATCTGCTGCAGTGGAGTGAAGGAACCCTGAAAAAGATATTTAGAAAATAGAATCAACAGATCTTGGTAAGTGGAGGAAAGTAATAGGGTGGAGTCTGAAAATGACGTGTATTTTGGGTTTGGTCTATAAACTGCAGTCCTAGTCATTGAGTTTAAAACAATTGCCAGGGGGCTAGTTTGGGGGGTGACGGTGGCAGGGAAAGGGGGATGATTTTCACTTGGACACGCTGAGTCCGAAGTGTCCGTGATATAGCCAGATGTCATAGTGGGTTGGCAAATGGAATTTCCCTAATTCACATTAAACTCTGCGGGTTTCACTCTGACATGTTGAAATTTGTTTTACAAGTTTTGTGGGAGCAAATCCTGTACTCTGATAACGAGTGAAGACTTTTTTCCCCCGGGGAAAAGGGCATATTTCGTCTGGTGGTTTAAGTGATGGCTTTTAAAACATTCTTTCTACCTGCTGTTCACTTATTAGGTGACTTTGAACCTGTTGGTGAATTCCATTGCAGATTATTTTCCTCTGAAGAAAGGGAATAATAGATATTCTCTTGAGTTATTGCATAGCTGTTGAAAACTAGACAGCATTTTCAAAGCCCTTCTGAGTTGTTGCAAAGCACAGTGCCCCATCGAGCATTGTATTATTTTGCTTCAGTTTGCTTTTAAAACTTATAGCATTCCAATTATCCTGTTGTAACTGAATTCGATATTAAAGTGAATATGTTTGTTTTCTAAAACGGAATTTTTAGATGATAAATCCTTGTATGTACCAAGTGAGATAAGCCAGATAGTTAGGTAATTATGGCATGGAACTCATCCTGATTATATGTATTTTTTCTCTCCACGTGCATATATATTTGTATTGGAGATGTACATCCTGTTTTCACTCTATTTCAGAATGCATTTTTCAGTAGATGTTGAAACCACTTACATTTTAATTTTCTGAAGTGGTTTCTTTGATGGATATTTTATTATAGGAAGTGTAGGACATCCAAGTCAATGGGGCCAGATATAAAATTATGAAATAGGTAAAGTCTGGCTTTAGCTCTCTCTTTCAAGGTGACCTCCCACTTCCAAGGGCTTCCCATGTCCCTGTCCTCACTGCCATGGTGCCCAAGGATTGTGGCCCTCCGCCTCCAGAAGCGTTTTTTGTGGTATCATCACAGATCTCTAAGGTTTGTGAACTAGCCTGCAATGTTTACTTTAGCCATACTTGTTTGTAGAGTGTTGAGTATAAACGAGATTCTGGACTACACATTGAGAGTGGGAGAAGTGAAGAAGGCAAACTAGTGGCAGAATGAGGCCAGACATCCTGAATCTGTGTCATCTTCCTTAGTGGTGGGACCACACTGATAGTTACAGTAGAGATTGACTTTCTAGGAAACTAAGGAAAGAGGAAGATGGAATGTATCAAGCATTATCATGGGCTGGGCATTGTCCTAAGTACTCAGTTCATTTAATTTAATAAAGCAATATATTTTCTTAGAAATGCGCTTGAAAGTCAACATTTCTAGAGAAAAACATAAAGCCTCTTTCATCTAGCTCCCATTTCTCTGAGAGCTCCTGCTGTTGGCCCTTAGAAGACCTCCCCCTTCCCCTTTCCCCTCTCCTCCCTCTCCCTCCCTCCCTTTTTTTTTTTTTAAGATTTATTTATTTATTTATTTGACACAGAGAGACAGTGAGAGAGAGCACACAAGCGCGGGGAGTGGCATGCAGGCAGAGGGAGAGGGAGAAGCAGGCCCCTGGCGAGCAAGGAGCCCAATGCAGGGCTTGATCCGGACCCCGGGATCACGACCTGAGCCCAGCCGCTTAACTGACTGAGCCGCCTAGGCGCCCCCCTCTCTCTCTCTCTCTTTTTTTTTGTTTAAACAAACCATTTTAAGGACTGAATTGTATGTCTGATTTTTTTTTTAAGTTCTAAGCAAAAATAAGATCTTTTCATGTCATTCTTCTAAGGGAAAAATATGACAGTGAAGTTTTGACAACTGATTTTTTGGAGTAATGAAATAGTTTGCATGGTACAAAAATAATGACATTATTTTACTTTTGAAGGACAAAGGCAGGCAAACACAGTCAGAGATTGGATGCTTTAGGCTGCAGCGTGGGGTTATTCGTTCTTCTGCTCTGCATTTGATGGGACTAGCTCAAGAATAAAGATGTAGATGTTAGAATGGGAATTCTCTCCAGAGGTCTCTCTGCTAGGGGCTGGTCATCATGGCTCTGGAGCTGTCTGGTAACCTAGCCACATCCAACATTTTCTTTTAGAACCTGAGGTCTGGGCGGTCCGAGCCTGTCAGGTGCATGCTCAGCTCAGTTGCCTGCAGAAACTGCTGAACTTTGTGCAGTCCGTGGGTGGTAAAACACTTGTGTGTGCCCACCCTGCTGTTCAGCTTGGAGCCACCACTGGTTTCGATTATGACTTCAACAGGCAGCTTTGAGGGCTCCTCTATTCATTACAGTGCCTCACACTCTATAATTAGGAATAAAGGGACACAGGCACTTCACAAAAATAAAGGACTAAACAATAATCAGGTAGTAAAAGCAATGAATTGGGACTTCGCCGCCGCTTTGTTTCTTTCAAGTTAGGAAAAAAACAACAAACAAAACTTGTTGCTTCATTTTATTTTCTTGCCTGGAATAATCTGGGTTTGAACTTTATTCTGGCCACTGATTAGCTGTGTGACTTTGGGCATTTTACCTAAACTTGCTGTGCCCTAATTTCCTTATCTGTAAATCTCATGGGGGTAGTTTGAGGATTAAATGAGATAATTCATGCACAGTGCTTTGTGAGGAGCTTGGCTCATATTAAAGCTTGCTCAGTAAATGTTAGGACTCATTATTATCATTTTAATTTCAAATGAAGTGAATGCATAGAGTGTAAGATATAGGCACAGGTCTTTTGAATGCCTTGTCAAAAACCTTCCATAACAAACATTAAGTACACACAAGCACACGAGTAGATTGGTATAATTAACCCCCCTAACATGTACCCAGGCCAGTGTTGACAAGAATCAGTATTTTATCAGTCTCTTTTCATATCGCCCCATGTTTTCTTCTAGAATATTTTAAAGCAAATCCCAAGTACCATGTCATTTCACCCATACATTTGAGTGTGTTTTTGCTATTAACATCCTAATATGCTAAGAGCTCCTTGAGACTATGTCTTCCTAACCTCGAACCACAGCTCTTAGGGGAGTTACAGCAGTTCATAAAAACTCAACAGATGTTTAATTAGTGTATGAACAGCCCAAACAGCTTTCTCTACTTTTTGTAGATGCACCATAAATATCTGTTGAGTGAATAAATGAGGACAAGAATTTTATAGAGTGCCTGATGTAAATGGAGATGTGCATGATTTATAAAATCAAGTATTTTTAATAGTCAGATGAGACTTTCCAATACTTGGAAGTTTAATATCGCTGTGAATATTAATGATGCCCAAATAATTAGCACTTGAAAGAAGGTTTAATTCTGGTACTCAGATTATTTGTGAATGTCTAACTGTAGGCAACTTCATGAAAAGCAATTAGCAGATTCTTCAAACACATGACAAATCCTTTATTACTGTGCTTATAAGTGACACGGTTCGGTTTACAGAAAACCAAATGTAATTAAATAACATTGAACTTGAAATCTACCACAGACTCAAGATATACAAGGTATACTTGGCAAGGCAAAAATTCTCAAACACTAGGTTGTTTCAGGTGAAAGATAAATTTCCATTAAGTAATTCCCACTTTTTTTTTGTCTTACAGACAGTTCCTTTGGCAATAACTTCCACTTTAGCTTTTATTTTATAAAAATATAACAAAATTTCATTATATACAAACATTACATTACACAATGTACAGGTTAAAAACACTAAGAAAATGGCAAGCTGCAAATGAAATTAAAGTCAATAGCATGATAAGAAAAATTAAATACTGCACACATTTCATAAAAATTACATTAACTACATTTTTGTTTGCAAATACCAAACAGTACCAATGTGATTGGAAATAGCTTCCAACAGCTTCATTTTAAGGCACGTCTTGCATATTTAATATATACACCACTGAAACCAGTCAATAACTTAGGGGCTTCTCGGAGTGACCTGTATAAGTTGTGAACACATGCAGCATGGGGTTACACATTTTCATTGGCTTCCTTCTTTGGGGACAGGTACCTGCCAGGGGGGGACTGGTAGAGGGGTACCCCAATCTCCTGCAAGTCTGGGAGCCTCCCTGGACGGGGAGGGGAGAGCAGGGTGACTGTCCTGTCATAGTCTCTGTGTAGCACTTTCTCATAGACGCTCTGCAGCCCCACTGTCTTGGGCAGCTGGGCCTGATAGTAATTGTCCCTGCGCAGAGGATCCCGAGGCAGGGACGTGCTCTTACAGAAGGTAGACATCTGCGCTGGTGGGTGAGGCGGGGGATGCGTGTTGGGCCCTCCGCATGACGGGCTCCAGCAGCGGTCAGAGTGGCCCAGGATCTTACACTCAGCGGTGCACGCCCACAGTCCTAACATAAAAGAGAAAGGGAGAGAGCGTGAGGATGACTACTGAGATTGCACACAACTACGCCTCCCTCTTCAGAATGTCAGGCAGGTCAGGGCGGCTGAAAAGAAAAGCGAGTATGAGAGTGAGCGCGGTGATTCAAGATTTGAAAGAAACACTGCTTCCTATAAAGCCACCTTCATCCGAAGTTGGCTCAGCTTCTTTTGCTGGAAGCAAGTTAAGGAACTGCGGAGAATTCCCCTCCTCAGGGAGCTAGCATCACCCCTGCCTCCACCTAACAGGATGGGAGTGTTCTTTATTCAAGTGGTGGAGCTGCCTCGAAGTGACATTTTGAAATCGGCTATCTGAGGAAGGCAGGGATCCCAAACTCGAGGACTGAAGAAAGTGGGGAAAAGGGAAGGGGCTGGAACGGAGATTGACAGGAGGGCAGCAGGGGAGGGAGAGGAGGAACGCTGAACTTGGCAGGAAAGAAGTGTCCTCACCACTCTGCATGTGGTTGATGAGATCCTTTTTCAGAGCATCCCCGCTGATGTCAGAATCGCTGTCGTTGAAATCACTGTCCCCTTTGCCGCTGTCTTTGCCGCTGAACTTCTCCGCTTCTCGGCCAGAGATGGTGTTGAAAGAGTGTCCTTTCCAGACCGCCACAGGGGGCGCCGGCTCCTTTCCGAAGCCGGGGGAGGCACCGTAGGGCTGCAGGAAGGAATGGGGGAAGCGGGGCGGGCGGGGGAGAGGGGGTGAGGTGGGGGTTGGACAAGAAACAAAAAATAAGTGCGACAGGTTAGGCATCCAGGCACACCCAGACCCCTCCAGTCCCTTCCCCCAGCCTGTCCGCGGAGCACGGAGGGGGGCGCCCAGCCGAAGGAAGGCCTCACCTCGGCGTGCGCGCCGCGGAGCCGCTGCTGCCCCTCGAAGTGACAGGAGCTTTCCCCGGTGGCGCTGCCGCCCTCCGAGCCCGGCACTTCGGCCGCGGCGACCGCGGGCGGGGGCGGGTCGGCCGCGGGGCTGCCAAAGGGCGCTTTGCCGCTGCCAGGGAAGGTGAGCACGTCGAACATGTTGGGCCTGGGCCCGGCTCCCCGGGCAGCCTCCTCCGGGGAGCCGGGAGCCGAGGCTCCGCCGCCCGCCGCCCCGGGCCGCTCTTCCCGGCGGGCCCCCCCCTTTGCGCACCTCCTTCTTGCGGCGGTTGCAGGTGGTGGCGATGGCGATGATGGCGGCCAGCAGCAGCGTGCAGCTCCCGGCCAACACGATGATGACGATCAGCGGCGTGTCCCATTGTAGGGCGGGCCCCGACGCCGCGAGTCGAGAGCCGGGCGGGCGAGAACGCTCAGGGCTCCCTGCACTGGCGGGCGCCACCAGCCCTCGCCCGCCGCCTGCTGTCACCACGAAACTGACGGTGGCAGAGGTGGAGAGCGGGGGACGGCCGCCGTCAGATATGACCAGCAGCGCCCGGAACACGCGGCCCGGCGGCTCCTGCGAGAGGTCGCCTGTGAGCACGATCTCCCCCGTGCGGCGGCCGATGGCGAAGGCTTCTCGCGGCTCCTGCTGCTGCAGCTCGAATGCCAGCTCCCCGTTGGCACCATCGTCCGCGTCCCGGGCCTGCACGCGCGCCACGGCAGTGTCCCTTGCCGTGCGCCCGGGGACCGCCACTTCCAGGGTCCCGTTGGCCGGCGCCGGGTGCACCAGGACGGGTGCGTGGTCGTTCTGGTCCAGTACCCGCACTTGCACCAGGGCGCTGCTGGAGAGCTGAGGGGAGCCACCGTCGCTCGCCTGGATGCGCACGTCGAGCTGGCGCAGCGTCTCATAGTCGAAGCTGCGCAGCGCATAGATGGCCCCGGTGGCCGGGTCCACCGACACATAGGTGGACACCGAGCCCCCGGCACGGCCTACTTCAGCCTCCAGCAGCCGGTAGGTGACCTGGCCGTTACGGCCCAGGTCGGGGTCCCGGGCGGCCACCGTGGCCAAGTAGGCGCCGGGAGGGTTGTTCTCACGCACCGACACCTCGTAGACCGGCCGTGTGAAGACTGGCGCGTTGTCGTTCTCGTCACTCACGCGCACCGTGTAGGGCCTCACGGTGCGTAGCGGGGGCGCGCCGCGGTCCTCGGCCACCAACGTCAGGTTGTACTCGGCGATGCGCTCGCGGTCCAGCGACGCCGCGGTCACTACCAGGTAGCTGCCCGCGTAGGCCGGCTGCAGCCGGAAGTGCTCGTGCCCGTAGAGGGCGCAGCGCACCTCCCCGTTGGCGCCCGAGTCTCTGTCCGAGGTGCTGACCAGCGCCACCAGGCTCTCGCGAGCCGCCCCCTCTGGCACCAGAGACACGGCGCCGGCCTCAGGTGTCCCGGGCCCGGTCGGCGAGGTCGCGTCCGCACCCCCGAGAGCGGCGGCGGCGGCGGCGGCGGCGGCGAAGGGAGAGGCGGCAGGTGCGCCCGGGGCGGCCAGCGGGGTGATGGTGATGTCCGGAGCGTTGTCATTGACGTCGCGGATGCGCACGATGACCTTGCAGGTGGAGGCCCGGGGCCCTGGACCGCGGTCCTGGGCCCGCACGTCCAGCTCATAGGTGTCCTGGCGCTCGTAGTCCACCGGTCCTGCCAGGGTGAGGCGGCCCGAGCGCGGGTCCAGGCGGAAGAGGCGGCGCGCCTCGGGCGGGGTGCGGGCCCCGAAGGCGAACACCACGTCGCCGTTGGGGCCCTCGTCGGGGTCGGCCGCGTCCAGGTCGAGCAGCAGCGAGCCCACGGGAGCGTCCTCCGCCAGCTCCACTTCGGCCACGGCGCCCTGCGGGAAGGCCGGGCTGTGGTCGTTGGCGTCCAGCACTCGCACGCTGAGGGCGGCCGTGGCGGAGCGCGGCGGGCGGCCGCCGTCCTGGGCCACCAGCTCCAGGCTGTAGGCGGCCTGGCTCTCGCGGTCCAGCTCCTGTAGCAGCACCAGGTCCGCGCACTGGGCGCCGTCCGCGCGCGTCTGCAGTTCCACGCGGAAGGGGCTGTGAGGCTCCGCCAGGCGCACGCTCTGCAGCCCGTTGGCCCCCACGTCCTCGTCCACAGGCACCTCTAAGGGGATGCGCGTGCCCACGGCTGCGCCCTCGGACACCTCCACGGGGATCTGGGCCCGTGGGAAGCGCGGCGCATGGTCGTTGATGTCCCTCACCTCCACCTCCACGTGCACCAGCCGGAACTGCTCCTGCGAGAAGCTGACCACGTCGAAGGCCAGCATGCACTGTGGCGCCTGGCCGCACAGCCGCTCCCGGTCCAGGCCCGCGTCCCCGACGGTCAGCTGCCCGTCGCCCTCGCGCACCCGGAGAAGCGAGCTGTTGAACTGCTTCATCAGGCGGAAGCTTGTGTCTCCAGATACTTTCATATGCAGGTCCTCAGCCAGGGTCCCGATGACCGTGCCAGGGGCATCCTCCTCGAAGGTGCTGTATCGCACTGTCTTGCTCTGGGCCACTGAGAGCACCCAACAGAGGCTGAAGAGCTGTAAAGGGAAAAGGCAGGGGCTGCCCCCGCGCCTCACTGGACTCATGCCGCCAGCCCCAAGTGCTATTCCTAGAGGCTGAACAATTCCTCTCTGGTTTGCAGGTCCGGGTGTGAGTCGCAGGCTCCTAGGAGCACGCTCTTTGCGAGCCGTGTGCAGGAGATCTGTGGGCTGCAGCTCGAGGTTCTGGTGGGCTCTGAGGACGCGCCGACCTACCCACACTCTACAATCCCCCTTCCTTCTCCCGGCTGGAGCTGCGCCGCTGCGCGCCGCCTCTGTTTTTATAGCAGCCGATATGCAAATCACCAGAGCCCGGCAGCCAATGGCAGCTTCGCCCTCGCGCCGCTCCTACGCCAGCCTCTGACAATCCCTTTAATGTGGAAAGGCTTAGAGGGGAAAACAAGAAAGGAAAATTAAGGAATCTTTTCTTTGTTTCTTTAACTCCTTTCGCCTTTTTTCCTTTCCTGTCAGCGCCCTGAATACAGAGGAGTTGGCACAGGTCGCCGGGAGTAAAGGAGTGGATGGTTTTGTTAATTGTGCCTGTCCGGGACCGGCTGCTTGAACTGAAAACAAACACGCTTGGATTTCGCCCGGGTGGCTTGGGACCCACCCACCCACCCCCACTACCCACTTTCTGCGTTTTGCACCTTGGACGCTTCCAAACCTCGCCCTTTTTCCTCCACCTACTTGTTCAGCCTTTTAAGGTCTTGC
This sequence comes from Neomonachus schauinslandi, assembly GCF_002201575.2. Classification (NCBI taxonomy): domain Eukaryota; kingdom Metazoa; phylum Chordata; class Mammalia; order Carnivora; family Phocidae; genus Neomonachus; species Neomonachus schauinslandi. Next base: position 51,354,198 of record NC_058405.1, on the reverse strand, counting down.
TAGTCTTCTCTCCCAGCTTCCCAAGGCACTCGGAAATAGCATCTCGATTTAGGAGCTCCAAGGACGAGTGAAAATTGATTTTATTCAAATTTGTGTACGCAATTGTGTTTTGCTCATGTGAGCCTCGGCGATCAGGGCTGCCACTTCCCTTTCAGAAAAGAGCTCTGCGATGTGTTAGTATGCATGTCACTGTCCAAATGGCTTTCTTAAGCCTTGGGCGCTAGTAGGCCAGGAAAAAAAAGTTCCAAATAGGATTTAGCATAAGCTTGAGGAGATTTGGAAAGGTTTCAAAGATCAGACTGTATCAAAGGCTTATGAAGCCCTCGTTAGCAGTGGAAATAGAATGGCGTGGCAGGCGATCCCATTGGAGGCCCCAATGTCTGTATTATTTCACTGTGACAAGCTAAGGGGAGAGAAAGTTGAACAGTTTCCACAGCGGAGTTGGGCTAACTTGAACATAATGAGCAAACGCCACATGTATCCATTATGTTCCTCTATTCATCCCCAATCACTGCCATAACTCTCCGGCTAAACGGTGATGGGCGCTGAATTCCACACAATACCCGGCTCGTATTAAATAAAGTGCATTTGGAGAACTTTCCCTCCTGATGCCTTGTTCCGCCTATTTAGAGGATTTTCTTTCTGTTCTAATAGGGCTGCTCCGAGAAGCAACACTCATCCCATTCCAGAAGAACAAAATCACAGCATGACGTTGAAACCTGGCACGAACCTGGGGGAACTTAACCATCTGCCTACGAACGTGTGGAGCTTCGGTATTGCCAAACTCGGGGCTGGGCGGATCCCCGGGCTAGCCAGGCTTGGCGCGGCCCCCCACAGGTATTACCCCCACCCCCAGAATCCATGACGACCAGGGAGTTGGAGCTCCAAGCGGGAGCAAGACGAATTCTCATTGAAGAGCTTTATTGAGCAGGTTATGCAAATACACGCGAAGGAAGAGAGGTAAAAACAAAAGCCACGCACTGGGAGAATTTTTTTTTTTTTTAAGGCGATGGATTTGATAAGCAGACTGCATTTAGTAAACGTTTTTCTGAATCCAGATTTTAGTCCTGCTGTCAGCATCCATCTGTGTTTTCCTTTCCCTCAAACCCAAGTGAATGTGTCCTGGGGTCTTTTCGGAAGGCATGCAGGAGGTTCCCCTCACCCCCCCCCCACCCCAGAGTAGGGAGACCAAATAGGGAGGTGGGGGTGCAGTTGGGGTGAGGGAGAATGAAGTAGGGGCCCTGAAATTGCCAAAGAGAAAAAAAAATGCATTCCCAGCGATTAATAAATAAAAGCTCTTCTGCGATCGGGAAGAGGGAGGGCGATGGACAGTTGGAGGGTTCCTCGGAGCGATCTTTCCTCTGGGTTCCTTTCCCCGCCTTCTCCACCTTGCTGCCCTGGTATTACTAAAAGCAGAGACGCCAGGCAACTGCAGCCGCGCAGGGACGAGGAAAGGGCGACGCCCCCTACAGGAGCCCAATCCCCAATCTTCTCTTCCACTCCCCTCCACCCCCCACCCAGCTACCAATTAAATAGCTTGCGCTCTCTCGGCTTCTGCCCAAGGGACATTTCCCGGGGGGGGGGGGGTTGGGGAGGGTATGCACAGCCAAAAGAACCTTCTGTTCTTCTCTCCGAGCCCCGCATCACTCCCACCCTGGCCTGGGGCCTGCTGGTGACCTTTAGTGCTCCCAGCGTCCCGCCCCCCCCCCCCGTCCCGCTTCCCTGGTCAACCCAGACGCGAACAGATTCAGAACTCGGCAGTCGGACAGCGGCCGCGCCTCTGCCTAGTGTAACCCCTAGAGGTCAGGTCCACAAGGTGCTGCGGCAGCAGAGCCGAGAACCTGGGGGGGGGGGGGGGAGGGCAGTGGGGCCAGAGTCGCAGAGAAAAGATGTTTTCAGCTGTTCCCGTGAGTAGATAATTGGCTAGAGCACGGTCGCGAGTGGCTGGGAGCCCGACCCCACGCCTGCTCCTCCTGCGTCCCCGCGCATCTCAGTTCTGGCCTGGACCCCAGGACCCCAGCCGCTCGCTGTTTAAATTTGTTTTATCTTTGCTCTGCTGGAGAATCAAAACTATCTAATATTTTTACTCAAAGCGCTTCGTGTCATCATGCTCATTCTCAAGACTGAAATCCGGGAAGGCGTGCTGGGGTGGGGGAATGGGCGAACAGCCAGAAACCAAGAGGCGGGAGGAGGGGGGCGGCTAGTAGCAGGTCCGAAGCATTCTATCCTGGGCTAGCGACTCCGCCGCTCGGAAGTGACCCCGACCGCGGCGGCGCCAGGAAGCGCGGGGCGCGGAGCCCAGGGCGGAGAGCAGCAGAGGAGAGCAGCGAACAGGGCCTTCCGAGCCGGCGGTAGAGGTGTGAAGGCACGCGAGCAGAACGAGCTCCGGGCCCCGCCGCCTGCGGCCTCCAGATTATGGAAATACGATTTAAAATAGCGCATCAGCGCCTACAGCAACTCCCGGGGGAAGCAAAATGTCCGGGGAGGTGGGGCCGGAGCAGTGGGGAGAATGTGGGGGGAGCTTCCCGTCCCCCAGCGCTGATCCAGCCCCACAAAAGCAGCTCAAATCGACTTGTTATCATACCAAAGGCCCAGGCTGGCTCAGAGGAGCCCCTTTCTTTAGGTTTTAGCAACTTCGCAGGCAACAGTCTCGCAATCCTGAGAACAAACACAGCCCACAATGGCCGGCGTTTTCTCGGAATGCAAATGTTGCGGGCTCCGCAAAGCTGGGTTTCTGTTGCCCAGCCTAATGCCTGTTTTGTGAAACTCGCGTGCAGACCCCGAGATTGACACGGGCGTCACGTGACGGATTAGGGCTCTAGGAAAGTTTTCAAAGCGGCGACAATGGGGGGCTCAGCCTGATCTGATATCTCCCACAGTTTAGGGGGAAAGAAAATCAGGATATATTCTCGTATGTAATAGGATTATCTTTTCCATTTCAAGTTCTATACAGCATGTAATTTATTTTTAATTAGGATTATATCTACCAGGAAAGGGAACTAGACTTGGCTGAAAAGTGTAATTCTAAGGATGGATGGGGAGAGGGGTATTTTTTAACCTTTTAACTATTTAAAAAATATATAAGACCGGGGCCCATCGTTTTTCCTTCAACAGGCTCACTCCATCCGATAAACCTTCCAGGAAAGTTTGCAGTAAGTGCTCCTCAAAGCAGAGAACGGAGGCAGCTCTTCAGAGGCAGCCAATTCATTCTTGTAACGGAAGAAATGTAGAAATCTCTCAGAATTCCTAAGTCGCTGGGTTTTGCTGGGGTTTGCTCTCTAGAAATGCAACCAAGCTCTTTTCTATACTCCAAATGCTAACTTTATATTTTTTTAAAATGCACCTCCCTGCCCGTTTATTGGGCTGCTGATACTGGCATTGTGACTTTTAAACTTTAATACCCACAGAGCAACATCCTCCATAGTCCTGATTCAAACTCAGCAGTCAGACAGTGAGACAGTTTGAGGGTAAAGGTGACTGTTGTTTAAACATTGATTTTTGGATTGAGCCCAGTGCCAGATGCTCACAAACCCTAGACCAGGTCCAGGTCTTGGGCCATTCATCCTTTTGTGTGTTCTGTGTGTCAGGATGCTCTGGGATACCCACTTAACCTGACAAGAAACAAAACACGGCTGTTGATTACAACATCCAACTTGGGTTCAAATCTGATACCATTGAATTGCTGTGTGGCCCGGGGCAAGTTAATTGATCTCTCTGTAAACTGGGCTAATAGTAATACCTTGTAAAGTTGACTGGAGGACTGTGTAAGATAATACAGTGTCAGGTGCTTAGGAAGCTCTGAGCACGTGTTAATTATCATTTCCTTTTAAAGCAGGAGGAAGGAACATCAGAGGCTGGATCATCTAAACCTCTTATTTTACAGGTGAGGTGTTTGTTCAGAAAGACAAAAAACAAAACAAAACAAAAAAACAACCCTCCTATTTCCTGTCTGCTTCTTTGCTTTAGTTACAACTCTCCTTCTGATTCCTTTTTTTCTCCCACCCTTCTGGAAACAATAATAGATATAGTTGTAGGTTTATAGGTCCCAAAGGAAGGAGAAAAATTTTCATGTGAGGGTTCAAGTAACTTTAAGGCTCTCATGTCATTTCAAAATCTTTTGGTACCTTACCCTCTCATTGAGATCAGATGATGGCAAAAAGAGTTTCCAGTGGACTTTTTCACCACTCATTTCCACAAAAGCCATGTATCATGACAAACCACCTACAGAGACAAATATTCAGTGAACAGCAACCCATTATTCTGGGGGGAGAGGGCAGGAACATTCCAGAAGACTTTCATTCTTAGGATGCTCAGGAGCACCAGGTGATTTCCTGTGACTTACATGGAGCCAATGTTTGACCCAGTGCTTCCCCTTAACATTCGTCTACTAGGACTGCCATGAACTGCCTGGTTTCCAATAGAAATCAATATTCTGGAGGCTGGAAGTCCAACCTCAAAGTGTGGACAGGGTCCTGCTGAGGGCTATGAGGGAGAATCTGTTCTATGCTTCTCTCCTAGCTTTATTAAAAAAGAAGAAGAAGAAGAAGAAGAAGAAGAAGAAGAAGAAGAAGAAGAAAGAAAAGAAGAAGAACAACAAAAGAAATCATAGACTCTGTGTGCTAGCCCTGAGGCTGGAATTCTAGAAGAAGAAGGAGACCCACCATCAGGTGTGAGGATTGCTGTGATGGAGGCCTACCCGGCAGCCCATGCCAGGTGGCTGCCCACAGTTCTTAGGGGAGTGGGATACCCGAACACATGCCTCATGTCAAGAGCAGTGGTACAAGTATGCATTGCATGCCCGCGTGAACCCAGAGGAGGGGGGCACAATTGTGCTAGGGGGCAGAGATGTGCAGGGAAAACTTCCTGCAGGAGGCAACATTTAAGCTGAGTTTTGAAGGATGAGTAGACATGAGCTAGGGGTAGAAAGAGTGAGGAAGGGGTGGAGATGAATAGGGCTTTCCCTCCTGAAGGAATAGCAAGCTCAAGGGCATGAAGATCCAAGGGCTGGGGTGTAGGTTGCCATGAGCGGCTGGGGGAGGGGCACTGGGGCAAAGAAAGGCAGAGTGAGCAGGTTGGTGCTTCATATACTGCGTTAAAGAATTCCAGTTCTACTCTTAGGCAACGGGGTTGAAGGATGTCATTCAGAAATCACAGGTTCACCAGGGTAAAGGGAGGCCAGAGGAGGGGCAGGGCAGGGAAGTGGGACAAAGCCTAAACTGGTAGACTCTGATCTGGGAGGAAGGTGAAGGGCAACTCTCTGAAGTGACTGGTTTGGGAACAGTGATTGGCTAGTTTGTGGTCTGGCAGAATCCCAAGAGACTCAGGACAGAGAGGCATGCACTGAGAGGGCACTTGCTGTCTGTGGGTCCAGCCAGAGGACCACTTCCGTATGTGCCAGCCTGCCTTCCCCCCGGCTGGAGGGGCGCTGGAGCCAGCGCGGCAGGAGAAGCTGGTGGGTGGACTCCGGCACTGCCAGTCCTCTTCGAGAATGCCGTTCCTCCTGGGAACCTCCTCTCAGATGTCTGGTTCCAAGGAGAAGTCGGGCAGGCAGCAGGATTTTCTTTTTGCTCAGAAAGCTGAGGCTTCTCTGGGTTCAGCCAGGAGCAAGTCCAGAGTCCCCACAGAACATTTTCTGTTGGACATCCGTCCAAGACAAATGGTGGGCGTGGGAATGGGGGCTGTGAGGAGCCGCATGTTCTATAGCTGTCCACGGCCTGGGGTTGTGGACAGAAAGCCAGTGTTCCCCTTATCACCCAAGGACTCAGTGTGTGTGTTGGGGGGGAGAGGGGGCGATGAAGAATTTCCCTGGAGCTCTTTGGTTGGAAAGTACAGGATATGGGATGTGGCCTGGGCTCCTAGGACCTTACTATGGTTCATGGGCACTCTGAGGCAGAATTAGGACCAAATTACACAGTTCATGGGGAAAGAAAAGAGGCTGTGGATAACCAAAGGAGCCCTCAGTGAGGATCAAAAGAACCACAAATCTCTGCTCAAACCATGCTCAGGAGTTCTGTAGTTAGGTAAATTGAATGATTAATTGCTTTCAGAGCCTAAAACATGTTGTTGCAAATTTGGGGTTTTGTTATTAATAAATCGCACATGATTCAAAAGAAATTAAAGCAGGGAGCTAGAGCCTTGTCAAGGCAGAGAGAATTTTAATCATTGGCTGGTGTCTCTTTTTTCTTTCCTCAAAGTCATTGTTCTGTAAGTGCTGAAGACTTCTGACTCAGGCCTTCCTTTGCATCTGATGGCTTGAACTCGCCTGCTCCAAGTGGGTCACAATCCACTTTTGAAATGGAAATGAAGTCTGCATGGCAGCCTCACCCTCAGAGCCCTGGGACCCAGGCCCAGCCAGGGCACAGCAGAGCCTGGTGTTATAAATTTCTCCGTAGATCTGAGAGCAGTTTTAGGCCATTGATCTCATATCACCCAGAATCGAGACGGAGTGACGGCTGATAAACTGCATGGTGACAGGCTGTGGCCTTGGAAGAAAAAAAGTCTAGATGCGGGATAAAAAAAAAAAAAAAAAAAAGCTGACGGATTAGTTATCGGCCTCCCGATTCTCCTCACCCTGGATTATTTCTGAACACTTTAGAAGCACTTATTTTCAGGTAATTTAACAGTTGTCTTTTTGTCCTTCAGAGGTGCTTTGGTCTATGAAACCACTCCAGAAATTTAGATGAAATCATTTTTATATGTAGTGCTCCACAGCCCCCTCCCCCCCCCCCCAAGTCCCTGAAGCTGTGCTCTTAGGCCCAAACCCTTAGGAGGCTTTTACCCGCAGTGCAGGGAACTCTGGATGCAAATAATCATCAACATTAATGCTAATTCATGATTCTTCTGCAGCACAATCCTGCCTACAGTCCTCAAACGCTACGGTAATAAGGGCCAAATGAGGAAAGAGGCACATGGGTGGGGGGTGGGCACAGTAGGGGAAAACACTCCATCCGTGGTCAATATGTAAATGGATATTTTTCCTCCAAACTTTCTGATCCTCTCTGGGCTCCAGCCCTTCTGTCCAAAGGGCAGTGTGAATCACATGTTATCCTCCAGGAAGGCCCAGGCCCTTCAGAAAGATTTTGAGTAGGTGAGGTGAGAGGGCTAGGGAGATTAGGGGAGTGTGGCAGATCATTTGTGTTCCGGGATGAATAAAGGTTGAATTCTTGCCGCCCTGGCTCCAAGCTCCCGCTTTGGTGTCCAGTGTGGGAACCCGAGATGGGGAAGAATGGGCTGCTCCACTCATTGAACAGAGAGCCCTCCCGGGCATGGCAGGCCGTTTGTAGGGCATCAATCTTTTTTTTTTTTTTTTTTTTTTTTTTTTTTTTTTTTA